>NC_082684.1:147379822-147690735 GCF_949987515.2 Delphinus delphis
ACTTTCTATTAATTTAGCTTTTGAAACATTTAGCTGCCCAGTCCTTGAAAGATATCCTTTCAAACAAAACCTGAAGCTGTGGAGGCAAAATGGAAACAATTGAGGTCTATGGGTTGTTCTAGAATAAGTACCAAATAGGTGGGTGGACCAAGGGGAAATCTCTGTATTTACTAACATTTAATTAACTTCATTGTATAATGGATTGCTTACATATTAAGGCACCTATGTGTCTTTCAGTTTCCATTTCAAGTTAAGTGAAGTCTTAGTGCTGCTTCTGGAATTCAGTTTATTTTGACCTTCCCTCACTCATGCTTTGACTGTGTAACACTTGTTGTATATTTCAGGATTGGTTCCATTCAGTACAGGGACACTAAAAAGAGTAAACATTTCGAAGTGTTCTTCCATCAGTGCTCGGTATTTGAGGTTTACCACAGTTGAGGCTTACTCACAAAGGGCAAGTCTAGAGTTGAAAGGTGATGATCAAATCCAACTCCTTCATGTTATAGATGGAAAGCGAGACTGAGAGTTAGCTGACTTCAGGTGACTTGGATGTACTGGTGTAAGGGAGCCAGTGTTTGTTTCCACAAAGTTCTCCTGCTGAATTCCATATTGCTATGGTGTCTAGTTTCAGTTTCTTGCCAACTGAGGGTAAGTTTTTCTAGGCTCAAAGAAACATGGCTGGTTATGACGACGGTAGACCCTCTAGGGATGAAGTATCTTTGCCATCGACTCAGGAGTGTGGTGTGGTGAGAAGGGTATGGGTTTTGGAGCTAGATTCCTAGTACCACCACTTCGTAGATCTGTCATTGAACAAGCTTAAAGTCTGAAACTCTGATTCTTCATGTATAAAATGATCTAAAAGTAGCTTTCTTAGAGGTGATTTTGAAGATGAAATGAAGGTAAGTAAAAACAGCTGTCATAAATAGAAATTAACATTCACCCAACCCCTTCCCCTTGTAATCTCTATTGGGTGAATTTGTGGTTCTCCTGAAGGTATGTGCTCTCCAAAGGCTCCCTGGGAGCAGGGTTGATGGCAGTGTGAGGGGTCTGGTTTTGCAGAGAGGAGTTGGGAGTATTTTAGCATCAAAATTATTTCTTTAGTGGCCTTAGTTCCCCTTAGGTCTGGGATAGAGCTTGTGAACGGGATCCTTGGAAACTAAATATAATGGTCTCACTGGATTACTGTTTATAAAACATTTTACTTTGCTTCCAGAAGCTGTAACAAAACACTCTCCATTAACGTTGCTTTCCTCCATTGCCTGTGAGAGACAGGCGTTAGCCCCTGTGGCTAAGTTCTCTATCAGAGTACCCTTGTCACGTAATAAATTCATTTGTAATCTGTTACCTTTGATGTGTTGGTTTGTTGGGGCTTAATTTTCTCAAGCTTTACATGTTTCCTATGTGTTTCCAAATGGAATTGTAATGCTCTTGTGGAAACACAAGGCATCTTGTGTATTTTAATTAGAAATATTCTCTACATAGCACTTAGTGTAAGAGTATATGATATTATGGGTGCCTAAGGAATGCCAAGACAGTTCCTCACTGTTCATTTAGAGTCACATTTGAACTTGTTGGGCTAAGCTAGTTTTCTTTGAACACACTCATGGTGAAAATTTTTCTAGTGAAAAAAATGAAAAGATGGTCTTTGCAAAATGAGCAAGTCTGCTTAGTTTTTGTGGCCACGGAGTGCAACTATGTGGAACAGACATAAATACTTTTTTGGTTTTCTATCCTTTCATTATCTCAGTTGCCTGTTCATTTTTCAAGTTTAATGACAACTTAGTGACTTTATATGAAAAGTAACATTGTGGGTCATCTGGAGAACAAAGAGAAGTCACTTGTAAGTGCCACGGGTGCTCTCGTGATGTTGACAGTCTGGTGATTTCTGTATTTTTGTTATATCAAAAATTAACAGATTATACCTTTTCTTCAGAGTACTGTTTCCATATAGATGGGCTCATAAGAGAGGAGTAAGTTTACTTGCCAATATGCTATCTTACCCACTAAGAGGCGATACATTGTGTGTGTGTGTGTGTGTGTGTGTGTGTGTGTGTGTAAACATACCAATGACGTCCTCTGGCCTTCCTCTGCCATCATGTATTAGGTACAGGTGCTGAAGTCTGTACTGGTAAAATGGTCACAGGGCATTGGTTTGGTTCACCAAGTTGTTGTCTCATTGGCCAGAAAAGTGGGGAGATAATGTAGGCAGAGGGAGGGGGTAGGAGAGTTTACTATCAGTTTCTTAAAATGAGTTTTATTATTTCAATTTTTGATGATGGTGGTTTATAAAATGTTTTAGTACACAAGGCTATTTGGAAAAATTGAAAAGAGTCAAAAGCCAAAATAAAACAAAAATTATTTAATACCATAGCCCAGAGATAAGCAAAAGTCATGGCTGGTATAGCTTTTACAAAATTGTACATGTACTATACATATATATATACTTTTGTTCATAAATATGCCTCATCATTTAAAATGATGACAGTTGACCCTTGAAAAACAAGGGGTTGGACTGCCTCGGTCCACTCATATGCATAAATTTCTCATTAAACACGTAATGTAGTACTCCAGGATCTGTAGTTGGTGAATCTGCAGATATAGAACTGTGGTCATGGAGGGCCGAGCATAAAGTTATATGCAGATTTTTGATGGGGGGGTTGGTGCCTTTCACCCCCTGCATTATTCAAGGGTCAACTCTATAAAAGTAATCTAAATGCATGATAAAAACAATATTTAATGATATGAAATAAAAAGTTAGTCTTTTGCCCAATACCACCTCTTCATTGCTCTTTCTACATGCAGGAGTTTTTGACCATTTCTGTTTTTTATTCTTGTGACAGCACTTTCATACCTCCAAACAATAATCTTATAACTCCATTATAGATTTATCAGGGGATCCCCACACTAGAAAAGAAATCTAGCTCACAGACAGTAATAGTCATCTCTCCTCCAATTTACAAACTTTAGTAAAAAATATATTGGCTTCTTTCATTTGCTTAGTACTATAAATAGTAAACTTAAGTATATTTTTATTGATCCGATAAACTTAAATATACGTCTCGACTCCCTCACAGGTAAAATGTATAAATGTGCATTTCTAGCAATCCTCCCTTTTTGGCTTTATCTACAAGTTGTGTTAATTACAGGGACACAGTTGATAATTTTGTGAACAACTCCAGGGAGCACCATTCCTTTAGCATATGTTCACATAGTTATTGCAGTAAAGTGTCTTGCAGAGGGGATACTATTTTGTAATTCATATAAATATACCATTCGGCCAAGAATAGACAAGATAAATTTTGTGTAGAATATTCCACAACTATAATGAAATGTTTTGTCCATATGTCTATGCTAAAACCTGAAAACCAATAAACATGATAACTTTGTATATTTATTCACTCTGGAATTATGAAGTGTGATATGAGCCTTCTGGAAATGTAGACTCCGAGGTGACTGAAGGTCCGCTGCTTATAGAAGAATGTCCTAAGCATAAAGGTCAAAGAATTATCTTGTTTTACATGCCTTCGCTTGATTTAAAATCATGTTATGTTTCAGTTTGCTTCATATTTTGACCATAAATGTTTTTGTTTGGCTTTTTGTCCCTCTTGAGTTCTTAATTTCAATTTTTGTGACTCTTGAAAGCCTATCATTCAATCTTAAATGAGATATTTGTTAAAGCTACTTTCTTAAAGTCCTCCTTCTAGGAATGCTTTGACTTCTTGTTTTCGTTTAGATCCATTGAGTCTAAATTTCTAGGTCTGAAGTTCAGGTTTTTTCCTAAGATACATGATGTTTTCAACCTTCTCCCTGCCTTTGGTTAGGTTCACAGCTTTTTGGATCCCATGTTTTCCTTTATTCTAAAATTCTTACTGTGTTTGCTGGTATGTATCCTCAAGAGATTTTGTTAGAAAATGTGCATGGGAGATAACTTTGAGTCTTTAAATGTCTGAACTTCTTCCACTCCTATTCCAAAACAAGGAAAAATATACTCTGGAGTACGACCATCCATGCTGAGAGTCTAATTCTTCCCTGGTTGAAGAATTGGTCAGTATACTGGTTGGTCAGTATACTTACTTTTAAAGAGCACATCTTCCTTTATTGCCTAGATATGAACACTATGCTGCCAGCCTTTCTTAAAGTGATGTGGTTTTACTCCATCATTTTTAATGGTTTCTTAGTAGTACACTATTGATTTAACTGATAATCAATGGGAATCTAGATTGTTTTTTTTTAAGAACTTTTGTTCCCAAATGATGCTATGAAGAATGTGCTTATCCTTATTTAATAACAGCAAACTCTTATATACAGGGTACTGTATGCCAGTATCTGCCTATGAACTTTATATATACTAAATTATTCCTATAGTAACCCTAGGAGGTAATTACTATTATTAGTTCCATTTTACAGATGGGGAAACTGATGCACAGAGAGGTTAAGTAACTTATACAAAGTCAAACAGCTTGTAAATAACAAAGTTAAGGTTTGAAGTCAAGGAGTTTGGCTTGAGTCCCTGCTCTTAATCCATCTGCTCTTTCCTTCACGTAAGTCCCTGGAGGTGGAATTGAGGGGTGGCAAAGAGGGCATCCATCCCATCTTTATTAAAGAAGAAAGCACTCCTGGTAATTATTTACTAGGCACATAAGCATCAGAATGTTAGAGGTGATAATAATCTGAAGTTTTGAGTAATGAAAATTGAAAATTCCAAAGACTGGCTCAAGAGTGGCTCAGAGGGCTTCTCGGTGCTCAAGGAGCCAGCTCTGAGAGTTGAAGGAATCCTATCCATTTACAGTTCTGTGGTGGAAAACTGCATTCTGAGCTAGCAAAACTCGATTTTATCATCTCTGCCGTAGGAAGAGGTGATAGGAAGCTTTCTGTTGTACCGTTTATTCCCTAGAGAGGGAGGAAAAACTAAGCCGAAATGAAAATGAGGTTAGTTATGGCCTAGCAATTGCACCATGCTGAAAGTGGCATTTGGAACACCCCATCAGAGCTCATACTTGTACATGCCACTTTAAAAGTGTAATCCACAGTTTATATGGTTTTATTAAAAAGAGGGCTAATGTGTTTAGGGAAATAGAACCCAAGGCAGGGGAAGGGATATTAATGTATAAAAGCCCAAGGGCTGTCAAAATAACCTTGCAGTGATCTGATATTTATTTTGAGATTATACTATCATTCAAAGAAAATTTATTGCTGAATAGTGGCTGAATTTGCGCCCCTGCCTACCCTCTTTTTAAAGGGGAATGAAGGTTTTGAATGCCTCTAATTAATTCATCAGTTTCTGCTGCCAGATTTCTACATGCCAAGAGAGGAAACTTTCAGAAGCTGATGCTACAAGGAAAGCGGCAATGACTAAAAATTTTTTGCTACATCTTCTTATTTGCTATCAGGCAATGGAGTAGCATTAGAAGATTACTAATAGTGAAGGATAAAGGAGTAGTCGGTGTAGTTTAGCTAATGAAAAAGCCTTTTGAAAGGGTTAGCGTTTAAAAAAATGGGCAAATTAGATGCCCAAGAAAGTGTATGTCTAAGGAAATAGTAACAACCTCGAATTCCATCACTAACCCTAGTCTTTTCCTGAGTTGCTGAGTTGCAGCTCGGTTTTAGTGATATGTATTACAAAAAGTTTTTGTTTTTTTGAGAGGATTTTTCCAAAGATGTGCATAGGAATATAGAAAAGAAAGAATTAGGTATACCTAGAGGATGGAAAGATGGGTATATGCTACAGAGCTGGATTCTGCAGGGTCAGACTTGTCAGTGTGTTGATGCAGGTGAGATGGACCAGGGACACTCAGTATTTTTTCCTATTAGTCAACTTCTATCCTCCATCCCACTTGTACACATAAGACATTGTTCTCTACCAGAATAATTTCTGATAGAATCATGTTCCTCTAAGTAGTGAAATAAATTTCAAAGTATTTTTGAAATATTTTAAACATAGGAGCAAAGTGTTAATCTAAAACACAGTTGAAGGCAAAAAAAACATTGTGAAAAAAAAGTTGGGAGACTTGACCTATGAGATATCAAGATTACTTTACTTCAACTTAATAAAACCTTGTGGTATTGGTATAGGTACAGAAAAATAGATTAATGGGATTGAATAAATCAGTGAATAAACCTGCACACATATGGAAATCTGATAACAAACAAATGGTATTCCAAAGGCATATATACCAGACACAGTCAATAGATGATCTAAATTTGGGAAGCAGAATTTAGAATAAAATAGATCATCTTTATGACTTCAGGTTAGGGAAAGGTTTCTTAACATACAGAAAAAGTTCAGAAGGGAAAATATTGTATAACTTTAGCTACATCAAAATTAGAAACTACTTTTTATCAAAAGATGCAAAAAGAAAATCAAAAGACAAGCCACAAACTGAGAGATAAGTAATAGATATAACTGATAAAAGAAGAGTATCCAGAATATGTAAAAAGCTCTTAAAAATCATTAAGATGAACAACTCAGGAAACAAAAGATAAGGGCAAAAGATAAGAGCAGGCAATCCTCCACCAGAAACTGAATGGCTGGTAACCTCTGACCAAGATGGCTGAGATGTTCCCCTCAGCTTGACTAAACTTAAACAGGCTTCTCCCCGACTCTAGGCTCCTGAAACTTCTCATCGTAAATTCTTCCTCTGTGCCTTTGAGATGTAAATTTTTAAAAAAGCCTCTTGCCAGTTTTATAAGCTAAGGATGTCTTTCTCAAGAACCTGGGGGCCAGCCCTTTGAAATGTAATCATCAAGAGAGACAGCACCCCAGGCTTCCCTGGTGGTGCAGTGGTTAAGAGTCCACCTGCTGATGCAGGGGACACGGGTTCGTGCCCCTGTCCGGGAAGATCCCACATGCCGCGGAGCGGCTGGGCCCATGAGCCATGGCCACTGAGCCTGTGCGTCCGGAGCCTGTGCTCCGCAACAGGAGAGGTCACAACAGTGAGAGGCCCGTGTACCGCAAAACAAAAACAAAAAAAAGAGAGACAGCGCCCCTACACCCCCATCTCTGTGGGAGGGAAGCACAGATGGTCCAGTCACAGAGAAGACAATTGAAAACTCAGAGATAATTGGATGTGTTGGACACATACCATGAATTGACCTCCCTCCTAATGTCCTCTAGTACTCTTCTGCTAGCTCACACCAGCTTTTAAAAATCCTCCTGCCCTTTGTTTCAGCAGACTTGAGTTCAGACTGCATTCCCTCTAGCATGGAAATAGCCTTGAATGAAGTCTCCTTACCTGTTTAAGCTTGCCAGTGCAACTTCTGCTTCGATACCCCTAATCAGGAAAATTATAAAACTACACATACATACCATTTCATAGCCACAGAATGGCAAATGTTAGATTGGAGAGCAATAGGAGCTCTTCTGCAATCTTGGTGTAAATATAAATTGGCATAATCCTTTTGGGGTACAATCTGACAATCTTGATAAGTTGAAAGTGTGCCTATCCTCTGATCCAGCAAACCCATTTTTAGATACTGTAAGAGGAAAATTTTTCCTCTCCCCTCTTAGGTTCTTTTGGCTGGTCTAATAATTAAATTGACATAAGACAGAGTAACAAGAGAAAAACAAACTTAATTTTGTATGTATAGGTGCCCCACATAGACAAAAGAAGCTCCCAGAAAGTCAAGCAATTGAGGATTATATACCACCCTGTGCTAAGGAGAAGGAGGTTAGGTGTCTGGAACTACAGAGGGGAGAAGATGGGAACTACAATTCACAGAAAGGTGGGAAGAGCAAATATTTGGTAAACAAATGTTTTGCATGCCATGCAGAAACAATGGGGCCCAGAGAGGACTTTGAACGAAGAGGTCCTGCTGAGCTCCCCCCAGCTTACCACACCTTGACCATACTCTCTGCAGTTATCTCTGGTGAGAATTCTTTTCCTGAACCAGACTCATCATCTAAATTCTTTTAGGCAGTTAAGGGGGAGGTAAAGAGCTCTTCTTGAATCTATTGGGACTTGATTTTTAGCTCAAAATAATGCACATGCCAAAGGGACACATTCTGGGGTGGCTTTCCCTGAACACCATCAATACATACCCTAAAGAAACTCTCCTTCAGGTACACAAGGAGATATGTAGGATAGTACTTACAACAGCTATGTTTGTAATTAAAAATGAAAAGAAAACTGGAAACAACCTAGTTGTCTATCAGTGGGAGAATGAATAAAAATTTATGGTATAACCATAAAATAGAACACTGTAGAGCAGTGCATAAGTCAGAAATAGAAAGTTAACTAAAGAAATGAAGTTTCAGAAAAATATACACGGCATCACATCCCAAAAATAAAAATTTAAAACATATTGCCTAGGGATCCATACATATCACCATGCATTTCCTAATTATTTTGTGCTGTAATAAACTTCAAATTTTGAGAGTAATTACCTCTAAAGATAGGGGTCGGGACAGGGTGAAAGTGATGGGTCTGGGAGGAACACATGGGCTTGACGAATGGGTTGTGAAGTGTTTTGTTTTTTGAGCTGAATGGTAGAAAGGAGATAAAATATTCTTTATACATTTAATGTCTGACATTTCTTTCATAATAAACCACAGAAAATGATTTTGTGGCAAAGAGTCGGGTGCTTATACCTCATTATGTCAACATCCAGATGTCACTTGAAGTTTTACTGTGTCCTTGAAGTAGAACACTCTTTGATCTGTAAATGGGATTCAGCCAAGTTTGGGCCAGTCATTAGATATAACTGTCTTCCCACCTGTGGCTCTGGAATACGGTATGATCTCCGAGTCATCAAAGTATACTTTCCGGACATGCAAGGCTCCTCAAGGAGTGGGGGAAACGCCAGTACTTGGTACACAAGTCTTAGGAACAATCCTTGGCTCTGTGAGTCCATTAAGCCTCTTTTACCTCAAAGGCAGGGTGGTGGGAGATGATCATACTGAAGGTCCAAAGTAACTATGACTGAGCTAAGAAGGTGGACAGGGGCCTGGGGTTGGAGATGGGTTCCCTCTAATATGTCTACCCTTGTTACCCCTCCTTACTTAGCTCAGTTTTCATGATGAGGGACTGCTTTTTCTACAAGTTGAGAAGTTCCTGGGAACACAGGTGGATGTTGGCAGCATTTCTAATGAAGTCCCTGGCTAGGAGGGGTACTTGTGGTAAAGCCTCCGAATGAAGGTTGGGGGTGGCAGTGCTGGGGAATGCCACTGCTGTTTGTTTTCTCCTCACTGCTACACAATTCAGGCAAACCATGCAGAGGGATTTGGGATGAAGGGTGAGGTATTGCATCATTACCTAGTTGGGAAACCTATTAGAAAATGCTTTCAGATATGTAAGAAGACCCTAATATAAGGATCCTCATTTCAGGACAGCCATATAAGTTCCCAAACTAAAGAAGTAATGTCTTCTAAGTGCTATGTAGTTGCTGTTACCTTTCATTAAAAAACAAACAAACAAAAACAAAACTGTCTTACAAAATGGCTTTCGATTATCAAGAGAGATTAAAGAATGGCTTTTCCAAGTTCTCCATGGCCCACTCACAACCTTCAACTGATTTGAGCAAAACAGGAAGCGTTAAATGCAAGAAAAGAGTGCTACTTGGGAGTTCTGTGGACGTAGTAGGCAAATGTGGAGTGGTGCTGACTCCCCTTCTTCATATCATTGACCTGGTGGTCCCAAGGCAGAACAGTGATGTGTGTGGTGATGATGGGTTTTTTGTACCACATCTTGGATGATTGTTATGGGAGAAATGATAGAAATAGGGTTAGAGGGGCCAACCCCTATACAGTAAAAATTCCACATATAACTTTGTAGTTGGCCGCCCTTATCTGCAAATTCAACCAATTGTGGATTGTGTAGAACTCTAGTACATATTTATTGAAAAAAAAATCCATGTATAAATGGATCTGTGCAGTTCAAACCTGTGTTGTTCAAGGGTCAACTGTATATAGTCATCCTTCAATACTCATAGGGAATTGGTTCCAGAGCCCTGTGGGTACCAAAATCCAAGGATGCTTACATTCCATACATATATGGCATAGAATTTGCTTGTAAGCTACACACATCCTCTTTACTTTACATCTTCTCTAGATTCCTATAATACCTAATACAATATAAATGCTATGTAAATAGTTGCCGGCATATGACAAATTCAAGTTTTGCTTTATGGTACTTTGTGGAATACTTTTCTGAATACTTTCCATCTGAACTTAGTTGAATACTCTCTGTGGAACCTGTGGATAAACAGAGCCAACTGCATTAGATCTTTGTCTCCTTTCTGGCACAGAGCTCTCCAAACTCTTGGCACTTCCCAAGAGAAGAGAGCAATAAAGGTGTCTTTTATGTTAATGAGGTGACTTTCGGAAAGCACCTAAGGATGGGGCCTGGTTGCCAGGAGAACCAACCTTGTGATTAGAGGACTTACAGTCCCACCTCCTGACCTCTGAGGAGAGGAGGGGCTGAAGGTTGAATTAATCACCAACGGCCACTGACTTAATAAATCATGCCTATATAATGAAGCCTCCATAAAACCCCCAAAAGACAGGATTTGGAGAGCTTCCAGGCTGGTGACCACATGGAGATCTGGGAAGATTGTTGTGCTCCCAGGGGGCCTGGAAGCTTCACAACCCTTCCCCACATACCTTGCCCTGTGCATCTCTTCCATCTGGCTATTCCTGAATTATATCCTTTTATAATACACTGGTGATCTAGTAAGTAAAATGTTTCTCTGAGTTCTGTGAGCCATTCTAGCAAATTAATTGAACCTGCAGAAGGGTTGTGGGAATGTCTGATTTGTAGCCAATCAGTCAGGAATACAGGTAGCAACCTGGACTTGGAACTAGTGTCTGAAGTTCAGGGAAGGGATTGTGCGAAGCCCAATCTATAGCATAACTGACCCTTTATACTCACTGAACAATAACGCCCTGTTTATATAACTCCTGTCAGTGGAATTATGTACTATTTGTCCATTTGTAACTAGCTTATTTTGCTTAGCATAATATCCTTTAGGACCTTAACTGCTAACTTCCTGAGAAAAAAATAGGGATTTTTCTCATTTTTCTATTGTCCAGATATATGCATAAATAAATTAGAAAAATGAGTTTGGTATGACCAGAAATACTCACGAAAAACTCCTAAGAGGAAAAGGCAAGGTCTTGAGAAAAATGGGGAATATGATTCTTTGGTTAAAATAAAAAAACAACTAAGAAATATCTAATACATGTTACAAATACGTGAATATTTGAGCAAGGAGAAAATGTGGAAGGACACACACTAGATTGTTTCTGTTGGTTACCTTAGGATATGGGACAGAGTGTGGGGGGGATAGGATTAGACTTTACATGTTTTTCTGATGTTTCACATAATAGTGATTTGTTGAAAATCATAAAGTAAAAAGGCTTAAAAATATTAAATGATATAATGGATGTAAAGCTATTGGCACTCTGCTTCATAGATGGGTTGCCTTCATTCTTTATTCTTTGTCCTTTGGTGAAATTTCTGGCTCTTTCCCTGTATATTTCCGTTCTCTACCAGGGCTCTGCAGACTTTGGAGGGATGTAAGTAGCTCTTTGTTATATGGGCATTAGGGATGCTTCAATAGTCCCAGCCTGAAGCTTGAGATTTCATTCTTGTTTATAGTATACATATATACAATTTCCATTCAGGAAATCATTCAACAAATATTTGTGTGACTATTATACCCTAGATATTCTGCTAGGCCTTGGTGACATAATAGGGGAATAAGCTAGGCCCAGTTCCTGCCCTTAAGGAGGTTACATACTGGTAGAATGGTCCCTCCAGAAGGGACAGGAATAGTTACAAGCAGAGATGTTCAAGTTATTATCTGAAAGGGACCCTGGGCTTAAACCTTGGACATTCTGAAAATGTAACAAAACTAGTCATTTAACAGAAGACTTTATGCCAAAAAGAATAAGGTTTCCCAACTAAGGAACTTCTCTCTCATCCTAACTGATAATCAGGCAAAGCCCAATTCAGTCTCATCAAGGAGTTTAATGCTTGGGTTTAATTTGGTGAGAGTGAAGTTAGTATTCTATCAGTGGCAACAAATGGCAACCATCATTATTCCACTTGAGTGCTTTATTGCAGCCTGAAACACCCTGAGCTACGCATATGGGGTTTCTGCTTCAGCTCAGCAGTAGGCAATACAGCATGTGCAGTCTCCCTGGGATTCTCAAAACCTGCAAAGGAAGTGACAGCTGCTTTACAGAATCTCCCCCTTCTTTTCAAATGTGTTCCACAACAAGAACTTCATCCGGCATCATGTTAGAACTTCTGCTTCAGCAGATGTCTAGAGCCCTAAAATAAAAAATTCTCTATTTAATGCTTCTATTAAAAGTCCCTTGTGGCCACACACAGTAGTGATCACCACATGACTGAAAACACTTCAGGGGAATATGGTACAAAATGCAAATTTGGAACATGTTGAGATGTGAATCTCAAATATCTCAAGTTACCCTGCTATCTCAGAGGACTTGGGGAAATAGTCATTTGGGGAGAAAAGCAAAGATGCAGCCCAGAAAAGAGATTTGAGTGTGAGTTGTACTATGTGGTCTATTTAAGAAGGCAGCATGGAAATCCCATCTGCTTCATGGAAGTAAGCCATTCAGAAAGTATGGATGCTAACTGCTCAGATTGTAGGACTGGAGGATGATCAGAACCTTGCATTTAAATCTTCCTCATAACCCATTTGTGTTTCCTTCTTTTCAGTCTCTAGAAGTTGTGGATTGAAAAGAAAATACCTGTCAGGAAAAACTGTGAAAGATGTTGAAATGGGCAAAGTAAGATTTGTCTTGCCTAGCTCATCCATCTGGGATATAGCTGTCTTTCCTTGTTTTGAGTTACTTTACAACCCTGAAAATTGTAGCAAACTGATGATCATATAAATGGTTCTTGCTTACAGAAGTACAAAGTAATTGTATCCAGTGAAATGCAGTTATTGATTGCCACATCGGTTATTTATTGCCCATGTTACATTATTTTTGAATTCATTTAAGAGTTCCTTCTTTCTATGTGTCTACTCTTTGGGGTTCCCTTTGGATTTACTGTAAAATCTCACTGGCTCCCTCATAAATAAGTTAAACATAATCTATGATACATGTTTATTTTATGTTTGTATGGAAGTTATGATTTAATCTTAAAAATTATCCCTTACCACATTTCTGGGAAAGATGAATCGTTATGTCCTAAACATATCCCAAAGAAGGTACTACAGAATGTTGGTTCCACTGGATTCTAAGAGGGATTTTATGATCAACTCTATTTGGGAAGTGTAGGATTAAACAAAATCTTTACTGAGGCATCTTTCAGTCTTAAATATGCCAAGGTTCAATATTAATCTCCAGGTAGAGGATGTAATTTTCTGAGTTTTGCCAAACCACTTCGATAAGGCATTCTCTGGGAAGGGAATGCTTTTGAGAAATCCTGTCTCAGGAAGAATTGCTAAGGAAGTGCTGAACCCAGCTTGGCTCTGGTTTGGGAATGTAGATAAAGTAGAAAATTTATAAGAAACTAAAGGAAAGGTGGACAGGGGCCAAAATAAGCTTTATCTTTGTGGAGTTTCGTGTTGGATTGGCCTTGCTGAGTCATTGGCCACAAATGATGTGCCCAAATCTCTGGCACTTTTGTGGTCCGAGAAATGTGTGCCCATTAACACGTCTTAGTACAGGGACTATAGCCACACTCAGAAAGGATCCTGATAGGTTTTCCTAGAGTACCCAGGACCACTGAAGCCATGCCCAAAGTTTGGGTTTAGGACAGATCTGCAAAGCTTACAACCAACCAATCTGGGCAGATGATGGTATTTGGAGGGGTGAGGAAGTCTGGTGTGGTTAGTGGAGAAGAAGAGCTATATGTTCTGCTCCTGGTCATTTCTGAATACTTGGAAGGTTCCCACATTCATCAGGTCATCATGTATCTTTGATTGGATTTTGTACCTAGCATTGCTGTAGTTGTGCTAGGGGCTAGCGATTAAGAAACATGAGCTCAGAGAGTGCTATTTTCGAGAACACATGAAGGGGCTTCTCTTGCCTCTGACTTCATGGGCATGCCATGAGTCTTCAGCACCAGCCTAGGTCTAGTTCAGA
This sequence comes from Delphinus delphis, assembly GCF_949987515.2. Taxonomy (NCBI): domain Eukaryota; kingdom Metazoa; phylum Chordata; class Mammalia; order Artiodactyla; family Delphinidae; genus Delphinus; species Delphinus delphis. The sequence continues at coordinate 147,393,882 of NC_082684.1, forward strand.
CTTCCTAGTCTGATACAGATTTGTACTCCTAAGCTTCCTGACACTTTTCTCTGGCCCTGGGATTGGGCCAAGAACACAGAAATCTAATTGGACAGCTATATGGTAGTTTTCACTGGAAACTGAAAAATATCTTTGTTTGGAACCAGAAATGTATCTTGTAGATGAATATTGATCTTCTTCACCCCTTTATTTTTTTTAACATCTTTATTGGAGTATAATTGCTTTACAATGGTGTGTTAGTTTCTGCTTTATAACAAAGTGAATCAGTTATACATATACATATGTCCCCATATCTCTTCCCTCTTGCGTCTCCCTCCCTCCCACCCTCCGAATCCCACCCGTCTAGGTGGTCACAAAGCACCGAGCTGATCTCCCTGTGCTATGTGGCTGCTTCCCACTAGCTATCTATTTTACGTTTGGTAGTGTATATATGTACATGCCACTCTCTCACTTTGTCCCAGCTTACCCTTCCCCCTCCCCATATCCTCAAGTCCATTCTCTAGTAGGTCTGCATCTTTATTCCCCTCTTGCTCCTAGGTTCTTCATGACCTTTTTTTTTTTTTAGATTCCATATATATGTGTTAGCATACAGCATTTGTTTTTCTCTTTCTGACTTACTTCATTATAAATGACAGTCTCTAGGTCTATCCACCTCACTACAAATAACACAGTTTTGTTCCTTTTTATGGCTGAGTAATATTCCATTGTATATATGTGCCACATCTTCTTTATCCATTCATCCATTGTTTGATACTTAGGTTGCTTCCGTGTCCTGGCTATTGTAAATAGAGCTGCAATGAATATTTTGGTACATGACTCTTTTTTTTTTTTTTTTTTTTTTGTGGTACGCAGGCCTTTCACTGTTGTGGCCTCTCCCATTGTGGAACACAGGCTCTGGACGCACAGGCTCAGCGGCCATGGCTCACGGGCCCAGCCGCTCTGAGGCATGTGGGATCTTCCCAGACCGGGGCACGAACACGTGTCCCCTGCATCGGCAGGCAGACTCTCAACCACTGTGCCAGCAGGGAAGCCCCATGACTCTTTTTGAATTACGGTTTTCTCATAGTATTTGCCCATTAGTGGGATTGCTGGGTTGTATGGTAGTTCAACTTTTAGTTTTTTAAGGAACCTCCCTACTGTTCTCCATAGGGGCTGTATCAATTTACATGCCCACCAACAGTGCAAGAGGGTTCCCTTTTCTCCACACCCTCTCCAGCATTTATTGTTTCTAGATTTTTTGATGATGGCCATTCTGACCAGTGTGAGATGATATCTCATTGTAGTTTTGATTTGCATTTCCCTAATGATTAATGATGTTGAGCATTCTTTCATGTGTTTGTTGGCAATCTGTATATCTTCCTTGGAGAAATGTCTATTTAGGTCTGCCCATTTTTGGACTGGGTTGTTTGTTTTTTGGATGGTGAGCTGCTTGTAAATTTTGGAGATTAATCCTTTGTCAGTTGCTTCATTTGCAAATATTTTCTCCCATTCTGAGGGTCGTCTTTTCGTCTTATTTATGGTTTCCTTTGCTGTGCAAAAGCTTTTAAGTTTCATAAGGTTCCATTTGTTTATTTTTGTTTTTATTTCCATTTCTCTAGGAGGTGGGTCAAAAAGGATCTTCGTGTGATTCATGTCCTAGAGTGTTCTGCCTTTGTTTTCCTCTAAGTTTGATGGTGTCTGGCCTTACATTTAGGTGTTTAATCCATTTTGAGTTTATTTTTGTGTATGGTGTTAGGGAGTGTTCTAATTTCATTCTTTTACATGTAGCTATCCAGTTTTCCCAGCACCACTTATTGAAGAGGCTGTCTTTTCTCCATTGTATATTCTTGCCTACTTTATCAAAGATAAGGTGACCATATGTGCGTGGGTTTATCTCTGGGCTTTCTATCTTGTTCCATTCATTTACATTTCTGTTTCTGTGCCAGTACCATACTGTCTTGATTACTGTAGCTTTGAAGTATAGTCTGAAGTCAGGGAGCCTGATTCCTCCAGCTCCGTTTTTCATTCTCAAGATTGCTTTGGCTATTCGGGGTCTCTTGTGTTTCCCTACAAATTGTGAAATTTTTTGTTCTAGTTCTGTGAAAAATGCCAGTGCTCATTTGATAGGGATTGCATTGAATCTGTAGATTGCTTTGGGTGGTAGAATCTTTTTCACAATGTTGATTCTTTCAATCCAAGAACATGATATATCTCTCCACCTATTTGTATCATCTTTAATTTCTTTCATCATTGCCTTATAGTTTTCTGCATACAGGTCTTCTGTCTCCTTAGGTAGGTTTATTCCTAGATATTTTATTCTTTTTGTTGCAACGCTAAATGGGAGTGTTTTCTTAACTTCACTTTCAGATTTTTCGTCATTAGTGTATAGGAATGCAAGAGATTTCTGTGCATTAATTTTGTATCCTGCTACTTTACCAAATTCATTGATGAACTCTAGTAGTTTTCTGGTAGCATCTTTAGGATTCTCTACGTATAGTATCATGTCATCTGCACAGAGTGAAAGCTTTACTTCTTCTCTTACAATTTGGATTCCTTTTATTTCTTCTCTGATTGCTGTGGCTAAAACTTCCAAAACTATGTTCAATAATAGTGGTGAGAGTGGGCAACCTTGTCTTGTTCCTGATCTTAGTGGAAATGTTTCAGTTTTTCACCATTGAGGACGATGTTGTCATACATGGCCTTTATTATGTTGGAGAAAGTCCACTTTATGCTTACTTTCTGGAGGGTTTTTATCATAAATGAGTGTTGAATTTTGTTGAAAACTTTCTCTGCATCGATTGAGATGATCATATGGTTTTTCTCCTTGAATTTGTTAATATGGTGTGTCACGTTGATTAAGTATACTGAAGAATACTTGCATTCCTGGAATAAACCCCACTTGATCATGGTGTATGATCCTTTTAATGTGCTGTTGGTTTCTGTTTGCTAGTATTTTGTTGAGGAATTTTGCATCTATGTTCATCAGTGATATTGGCCTGTAGTTTTCTTTCTTTGTGACATCCTTGTCTGGTTTGGTATCAGGGTGATGGTGGCCTCATACAGTTAGTTTGGGAGTGTTCCTCCCTCTGCTATATTTTGGAAGAGTTTGAGAAGGATAGGTGTTAGCTCTTCTCTAAATGTTTGATAGAATTCGCCTGTGAAGCCCTCTTGTCCTGGGCTTTTGTTTGTTGGAAGATTTTTAATAACAGTTTCAATTTCAGTACTTGTGATTGGTCTGTTCATATTTTCTATTTCTTCCTGGTTCAGTCTCAGAAGGCTGTGCATTTCTAAGAATTTGTCCATTTCTTCTACATTGTCCATTTTATTGGCATAGAGTTACTTGTAGTAATCTCTCATGATCCTTTGTATTTCTGCAGTGTCTGTTGTTATTTCTCCTTTTTAATTTCTAATTCTATTGATTTGAGTCATCTTCCTCTTTTTCTTGATGAGTCTGGCTAATGGGTTATCATTTTTGTTTATCTTCTCAAGGAGCCGGCTTTTACTTTTATTGATCTTTGCTATCGTTTCCTTCATTTCTTTTTCATTTATTTCTGATCTGATGTTTATGATTTCTTTCCTTCTGCTAACTTTGGGGTTTTTTGGTTCTTCTTTCTGTAATTGCTTTAGATGTAAGGTTATGCTGTTTATTTGAGATGTTTGTTTCTTAAGGTAGGATTGTATTGCTATAAACTTTCCTCTTAGAACTGCTTTCGCTGCATCCCGTAGGTTTTGGGTTGTCATGTTTTCATTGCATTTGTTTCTTGACAGTTTTTGATTTCCTCTTTGATTTCTTCAGTGATCTCTTCGTTATTAAGTAGTGTGTTGTTTACCCTCCATATGTTTGTATTTTTTACAGATTTTTTCCTATAATTGATATCTAGTCTCATAGCCTTGTTGTCGGAAAAGATACTTGATACGATTTCCATTTTCTTGAATTTACCAAGGCTTGGTTTGTGACCCAAGATATAATCTATCCTGGAGAATGTTCCATGAGCAGTTGAGAAGAATGTGTATTCTGTTGTTTTTGGATGGAATGTCCTAAAAATATCAATTAAGTCCATCCTGTTTAATGTATCATTTAAAGCTTGTGTCTCCTTATTTATTTTCATTTTGGATGATCTGTCCATTGGTGAAAGTGGGGTGTTAAAGTCCCCTACAATGAATGTGTTACTGTTGATTTCCCCTTTTATAGCTGTTAGTATTTGCCTTATGTATTGAAGTGCTCCTATGTTGGTTGCATAAATATTTACAATTTTTATATCTTCTTCTTGGATTGATCCCTTGATCATTATGTAGTATCCTTCTTTGTCTCTTGTAATAGTCTTTGTTTTAAAGTGTATTTTGTCTGATACGAGAATTGCTATTCCAGCTTTCTTTTGATTTCCATTTGGATGGAATATCTTTTTCCATCCCCTCACTTTCAGTCCGTTTGTGTCCCTAGGTGTGAAGTGGGTCTCTTGTAGACAGCATATATACGGGTCTTGTTATTGTATCCATTCAGCCAATCTCTGTCTTTTGGTTGGAGCATTTAATCCATTTACATTTAAGGTAATTACTGATATGTATGTTCCTATTACCATTTTTTTTGTTTTGGGTTTATTATTGTAGGTCTTTTCCTTCTCTTGTGTTTCCTGCCTTGAGAAGTTCCTTTAGCATTTGTTGTAAAGCTGGTTTGGTAGTGCTGAATTCTCTTAGCTTTTTCTTGTCTGTAAAGTTTTTAATTTGTCCGTCAAATCTGAATGAGATCCTAGCTGGGTAGAGTAATCTTGGTTGTAGGTTTTTCTCCTTCATCACTTTAATTATGTCCTGTCACTCCCTTCTGGCTTGCAGAGTTTCTGCTGAAAGATCAGCTGTTAACCTTATGGGGGATTCCCTTATGTGTTATTTGTTTTTTTTCCCTTGTTGCTTTTAATATTTGTTCTTTGTATTTAATTTTTGATAGCTTGATTAATATGTGTCTTGGCATGTTTCTCCTTGGATTTATCCTGTATGGGACTCTATGTGCTTCCTGGACTTGATTAACTCTTTCCTTTCCCATATTAAGGAAGTTTTCAACTATAATCTCTTCAAATATTTTCTCAGTCTCTTTCTTTTTCTCTTCTTCTTTTGGGACCTGTGTAATTCAAATGTTGGTGCATTTAATGTCCCAAAGGTCTCTGAGACTTTCCTCAGTTCTTTTCATTATTTTTTCTTTATTCTGCTCTGCAGTAGTTATTTCCATTATTTTATCTTCCAGGTCACTTATCTGTTCTTCTGCCTCAGTCATTCTGCTATTGATCCCTTTTAGAGAATTTTAAATTTCCTTTATTGTGTTGTTCATCACTGTCTGTTTGCTCTTCAGTTCTTCTAGTTCCTTGTGAAACGTTTCTTGTATTTTCTCCATTTTATTTCCACGATTTTGGATCATCTTTATTATCATTATCCTGAATTCTTTTTCAGGTAGACTGCCTATTTCCTCTTCATTTGTTAGGTCTGGTGGGTTTTTACCTTGCTTCTTCATCTGCTGTGTGTTTCTCTGTTTTCTCATTTTGCTTAACTTACTGTATTCGGGGTCCCCTTTTCACAGCCTGCAGGTTTGTGGTTCCCTTTGTGTGTGTGTCTGTCCCCAGTGGCTAAGGTTGGTTCAGAGGGTTTTGTAGAGTTCCTGGTGGAGGAGACTAGTGCCTGTGTTCTGGTGGATGAGGGCAGATCTTGTCTTTCTGGTGGGCTGGTCCATGTCTGGTGGTGTGTTTTGGGGTGTGTGTGGCCTTATGATTTTGGACAGCCTCTGCACTAATGGATGGGGTTGTGTTCCTTTCTTGCTAGTTGTTTGACATAGGGTGTCCAGCACTGTAGCTTGCTGGTCGTTGTGTGGAGCTGGGTCTTGACGTTGAGATGGAGATCTTTGGGAGATTTTCACCATTTGATATTACGTGGAGCTGGGAGGTCTCTTGTGGACCAGTGTCCTGAACTTGGCTCTCCCATCTCAGTGGTACAGCCTTGATTCCTGGCTGGAGCACCAAGAGCCTCTCCTCCACACAGCTCAGAATAAAAGGGAGAAAAAGAAAGAAAGAAGAAGATAAAATAATTATTAAAAAAATAATTATTAAGAAAAAAAATTTTTTAAGTAATAAAAAAAACTAAAATGGACAGAGAGAACCCTAGGACAAATGATAAAAGCAACGCTATACAGACGAAATCACCCAGAGAAGCATACACATACACACTCATACAAAGAGAAAAAGGGGAAAAAATATATATATATCTTTGCTCCCAAAGTGCACCGCCTCAATTTGGGATGATTCGTTGTCTATTCAGGTATTCCACAGATGCAGGGTACATCACGTTGATTGTGGAGCTTTAATCGGCTGCTCCTGAGGCTGCTGGAAGAGATTTCCCTTTCTCTTCTTTTTTCGCACAGCTCCCTGGGTTCAGCTTTGGAGCCGCCTCTGCATATAGGTCGCCTCAGGGTGTCTGTTCTTTGCTCAGACAGGACGGGGTTAAAGGAGCAGGTGATTCGGGGGCTCTGGCTCTTTCAGGCCGGGGGGAGGGAGGGGTACGAATGCGGCGGCAGAGGCCAGTGTGACGTTGCACCAGCCTGAGGTGCGCAGTGCGTTCTCCCGGGGAAGTTGTCCCTGAATCACGGGACCCTGGCAGTGGTGGGCTGCACAGGCTCCCAGGAGAGGCGGTGTGGATCGTGACCTGTGCTCGCACACAGGCTTCTTGGTGGCAGCAGCAACAGCCTTAGCGTCTCATGCCCGTCTCTGAGGTCCGTGCTTTTAGCCGCGGCTCGCGCCCGTCTCTGGAGCTCCTTTAAGCAGCACTCTTAATCCCCTCTCCTCGCGCACCAGGAAACAAAGAGGCAAGAAAAAGTCTCTTGCCTCTTCGGCAGCTCCAGACTTTTCCCGGACTGCCTCCCGGCTAGCTGTGACGCACTAGCCCCTTCAGGCTGTTCACGCAGCCAACCCCAGTCCTCTCCCTGGGATCCGACCGGATCCCGAGCCTCAGCTCCCAGCCCCCGGCCACCCCGGCGGGGGAGCAGACAAGCCTCTCAGGCTGGTGAGTGCAGGTCATCACTGATCCTCTGTGCGGGAATCTCTCCACTTTGCCCTCCGCACCCCTGTTGCTGCACTCTCCTCTGTGCCTCCGAAGCTTCCCCCCTCCGCCACCTGCATTCACCGCCCGTGAAGGGGCTTCCTAGTGTGTGGAAACCTTTCCTCCTTCACAGCTCCCTCCCACTGGTGCAGGTCCTGTCCCTATCCTTTTGTCTGTTTATTCTTTTTTCTTTTGCCCTACCCAGGTACGTGGGGGGTTCCTTGCCTTTTGGGAGGTCTCAGGTCTTCTGCCAGCGTTCAGTAGGTGTTCTGTGGGAGTTGTTCCACATGTAGATGTATATCTGATGTATCTGTGGAGAGGAAGGTGATCTGCATGTCCTACTCTTCCGCCATCTTGAAGCTCCTCCTCTTCACCCCTTTTTTGTCTGTGTAAATGGAAAGCTTGTATATCACCATTGAAGTCTGCTGCTATGTATGTACTATCTTGGATTACCCTACAAAAGAAAATTGCATAGCAGCGATGAATGCTGTAACCTTAGCAGAAGTCTCCAGGAGAATTCGTGAATTCTGTTAATCTGTGGGTGTGGAGAGCTGATGCACTGAGGTGCTGGGCAGCAGGCGCTGGTGATGACAGCAGGAGCAGCATCTGCAGAGAGCAGATGAAGGCTTGCTTGAGTAGTACTTGAAGAGCTATGTATTTCTGAAAGAATTAAACAGTATATTGAATTTTTACTGCTGCGTTTTTTCACTTGAGTTATCATGAACATTTTCCCGTGACAGTAACTATTGTTCAGAAGTATTTTTTTATACTTAGTAATATTTAATTTTGTTGACCTAGTACAATTTATTTAATCAAATCACTATTTGTTTCCAAGTCTTTGCTCTCACAAATAGTAATTTAATTGACCCTCTTTTACATAGGGCTTTCAGCAAACCTCCAATAATTGCTTTAGGATAAATTTTTGTAATGTGAAATTAATATGTCAAAGCGCATGCACCTCTTTCATCCTGAAAGGTTGAGTCAAATTACAATCTCACCAGCACACTATGAATAAAGCTTATTTCACTGATAGTAATGTTTTTATGGCCTGGCTGTAAGAACATGAGATCACAGTGTTGGGAAAACTTTGAGCAAGAAGGCAGAGAGGGCCTTGATGAGGTGATTATCCTTTTCTTGCCCTGATGTAGCTCCAGCCTCTGGGAGGGAATGTGATTGGAAAACTCAACTGTGGACCACTGTTCTCTGTAGCCTGGTCCCCTGGCCAACAGCCAACTGATTCTGGAGGGCAGCTGGTGGGAGACTGTGGGCTAAGAGACACTCTGCCCGTGGATGCCTAAAGCTGGTCATTCTCTGGCCAAACCCCAGGGATTCAGATCAGTGCCAGTGTGTCCCTGCATTCCTGCTAAAGCATGGCTGAGGCCAGCTTCCAATCGGCAGCTGCTCTGCTGTTCAGAGTGGTTTCAGATCATCACTGTCACGCATCTTGAGGTGTGCTGAGCTTTCAGCAAGGTAGGAGAGGTAAAGTACCCACACTCGGAAACAGAGCAAAATTAACCAGTGGAGTTACAATGGCCCAGGGCTGAAGGAACCCAGCCCTGTGCTCTGTGCCTGCTTGACTTTAGCTTTCACGTGTGCAACTTGGGCTATGCATTTGCCACCTCTCCTTTGATTCTGCTGCTTTGGGAAGTGAAATTTCATAGCTTGTTCCTTTATGTATTCATGTATTGGTAATTGGTGCCACTTCTACATTATTTTTATTTGGTGTAAATGCCTAAGTAAGCATAAAACCTGGTATAGTATTAAGCAGTTAGTAAGCAGAAACCTGTGAGAATTTTGTTTGGCAGATTTTATATAATGTGTTTTTCTGCATTATTTTATTAGGAATTTTTTTTATAGGTCACTGTTTTGACAAGGTACTGCTGCACACGTAATCTGCCAGTAAGGTTCACCTTAAAATTGAAGTGTTCCACAGAGAAGATTTTTTTGTGTGAGCTTCTTTTTTAAATGTAAAATTGTAGGCTTAATTTCTTTAAAATACTTTCTGAATCATGGGACTAATTTTATGTTAACTTAGGGAACTAATCATCTGCAAATACAGGGATAATTTATTAATTCAGTAATTTACTAAATGATCCACTAAGAAACTGCTGTATATTTTGTAAATTTGTCAAAATCAAAACCATTTATTCCCAAATAAAGCAGGAGCTTTTGTTTCTCTCTTCCTCTTCTCCTTCCCTTTCCTGTCATTCTCAAATACATCCACTTCATAATTCCAACCAAATCATGATTGTAGGCTTACTTGATAGAAATAAACCAACATGGACAAAACAAGTATTGCTGTCACTTTTTTTCTTAAATATACTTCAGAGGCATTTTGAAATAAAATTAGAAACAAAAACTAAAACTTGATAAAGTTAGCTTTACTTTTTGTCTCTAAGAATAATTGAATTTATTTCTAGTTTTTAAACAAGAAAATCAGAGATAGAGAATAGTGCATAAGCAATTCAGAACCAAAGAATATTTGAGGGGTCTTAGGAATTACCTAGTTTAAACATTCATGTTTTACAGCTATGTTTTTGTCACATATAAGATCAAAGATTGTTTTCTAGTGCACAGAACAAATATCACAGATTCATTTTGACTTTCCAGTTCTCTGTGAAGTACTTTTAGGGTTTACATGATGAACTTCAAATATTTTATGCATTTCTATTAAGTGTCTTTGGGCTGTCATTAGGAAGCTCAGTTTTATGCATTTAAAACTGAACATTTATTTTGCAGTTGTTCTGGAGCTGGAATACAGTATACAACCACATAAAGTGATGTTTGTTTTAAAAAATCTATAATTTTAAATATGTATATGTTAATACAGTCATTTACAGAAAGATTTAAAAAGACTTGTTCCTCATTGAACACACAAATCATACCAGTTCCTCAAATTCTTGCACCAGACTTTAGAGACTGGGCATTAATATCCCAAAGGGCTCTCTAAAATAGAAGGCTTTGTAGGTGGACTTTCTGTGACTGATGCTAGAAATTGTTTTTTCCTCCTTTATTCCAAGCCTAACAGAGAAAATCATGGATCAGTTCAGGAGAAGTACATTAACAAAAATGTTGGAGCTTTTATTAAATAATTACATGTACCTAAATCTACTTTAGAGCACCTTTCCTGATACAAACCTGAGTTTTGTGCAGAAAGGGAGTTACATTCTTAATAGACATATTAGTATATTTTATTTCCTGTAACTGTGGCTTTAAAAAATAATTATCACAGTTAATTATGTAGCTATTTGTATAAAGTTATGCTTTGTGAAAAGGGATTCTGTGACCTTTTAATACATTATATGTAAAGTGGTTAATGAGTTATAAATGGTCATTAATGCAACTCTGTTTTCAAAATAACTGATCACTAACTAAGTAACCATGGAGAAGCAATCATTTGAACTAAATATTAGAATCCTCTATGTAATAAGTATATGTAAGTGAGTCTGATAATTAGTAAAATTTAAGAATATCTGCTTCTGTACCTTCCAATCAGCTTTCTCTTTTTCTGCCAGGCAGTGGATGGAAAGATGCAGGACTTTTTAGAACTCAAGAATCTAGAAAAAAACAAAACCAAAAATAAACTCCCCAAATATTTAGAATGTAAAACCATGGCGTTGAATAAAGACGCTGACCTACTAGAAAATGGACTTGAGGATATGGGGAGGGGGAAGGGTAAGCTGTGACAAAGTGAGAGAGTGGCATGGACATATATACACTACCAAACGTAAAATAGATAGCCAGTGGGAAGCAACCGCATAGCACAGGGAGATCAGCTAGGTGGTTTGTGACCACCTAGAGGGGTGGGATAAGGAGGGTGGGAGGGAGGGAGACACAAGAGGGAAGAGATACGGGGATATATGTATATGTATAAATGATTCACTTTGTTATAAAACAGAAAGTAACACACCATAGTAAAGCAATTATACTCCAATAAAGATGTTAAAAAAAAAAACAAAAAAAACCATGGCGTTATCTAACAATGTGGTGTTATGCTTGTTAAGAGTAATAAAGGAATGCAAATATATTCGGATTTTAATCTTTTTCTAGATACATATCAGCTGTGGCAGGATTGCAGGAAAGTTCATGCTCATTGGTCAGTTAATTACACCATGATTGTTCTGACATAGGACCTTATCTGAGGCAATTGTCCTGATGGCTTTCCCTCTGCCCAGCTTCTTTCCTCCTCCCCATTCCCACCCTTTTAGTAGCACTTCCTTCCTTTGAGGAACTAGTCAGCCCTGTTCCAGTCATGCCAATCATAGTAAACCTGTAACTCCCTCCTCCTTAGACTGTGAGTTCTTAGAATACGACCTCAGAGCAGGCAGCAGCAGTGTTTTCTGTCTGAGCGAAGACCAGTACACAGAGAGAAGCTGGGGGGTGGGGGGGGTGATGGAGAGCCCTAGTGCTCTTCACGTCCATGGACCCAACCGATCTTGAAGCTAACATTACCTGTGTCCTTAGGATTTGATTACATGAGCCATCATGCTTAAGTGAGTTTGAATATCATTTTGTCCTCTGCAAAAAGAATACTGATTAATACTCAGTGATGGCTTATTCTATCTGCAACAGTTAGCACTTTAAAAGGGATATCAACTGGAAGTTAAAACAAACTGATGGCAAAGTTTGAGAGAAAACATAATAAACTTTGCTTGAAACTTTCAGTCTTAAAACTATAAACTCTTTGTTGTACAGAGATAGGTTTGGGGAAATGTGTTTTGACAAACGTACATTTGAATCCATCAATGGATTCATATTTTAAGTTCAAATGGTTCATATTTTAAGTGAGTTGCTGGACTAGTCAGGGGAACAGAAGGTCAATGAGAGACATGTATGCTTTCAAGTGTATGAAGAACTGTTTATTTGAGGAAATAGACCAATTATTTTCAATCTCTTGCTCTTAATTTGTTCTATTAGTCAGTGGCTTAGACAGCCAGCTGGGATGGCTCTGCTTCACATTATTTCTTTTTGTCCTTAAGACTAAGAAAGGTTCTTAGGATGTATGCCCAGTAGTAGAATTGCTGGCATGTATGGTAGTTCTATTTTTAGTTTTTTTAAGGAAACTCCATACTGTTCTCCATAGTGGCTGTATCAATTTACATTCCCACCAACAGTGCAAGAGGGTTCACTTTTCTTCACACCCTTTCCAACATTTATTTTTTGTAGATATTTTGATAATGGCCATTCTGACTGGTGTGAAGTGATACCTCATTGTAGTTTTGATTTGCATTTCTCTAATGATTACTGATGTTGAGCATCCTTTCATTTGTTTGTTGGCAATCTGTATATCTTCTTTGGAGAAATGCATATTTAGGTCTTCTGCCCATTTTTGGATTGGGTTGTTTGTTTTTTTCGATATTGAGCTGCATGAGCAGCTTGTATATTTTGGAGATTAATCCTTTCTCAGTTGCTTCATTTGCAAATATTTTCTCCTATTCTGAGGGTTGTCTTTTCGTCTTATTTATGGTTTCCTTTGCTGTGCAAAAGCTTTTAAGTTTCATAAGGTTCCATTTGTTTATTTTTGTTTTTATTTCCATTTCTCTAGGAGGTGGGTCAAAAAGGATCTTGCTGTGATTTATGTCATAGAGTGTTCTGCCTATGTTTTCCTCTAAGAGTTTGATAGTGTCTGGCCTTACATTTAGGTCTTTAATCCATTTTGAGTTTATTTTTGTATATGGTGTTAGGGAATGTTCTAATTTCATTCTTTTACATGTAGCTGTCCAGCTTTCCCAGCACCACTTATTGAAGAGGTTGTCTTTTCTCCATTGTATATTTTTGCCTCATTTATCAAAGATAAACCCACGCACATATGGCCACCTTATCTCTTGGCTTTCTATCCTGTTCCATTGATCTATATTTCTGTTTTTGTGCCAGTACCGTACTGTCTTGATTACTGTAGCTTTGTAGTATAGTCTGAAGTCAGGGAGCCTGATTCCTCCAGCACGATTTTTCTTAAGATTGTTTTGGCTATTCGGGGTCTTTTGTGTTTCCATACAAATTGTGAAACTTTTTGTTCTAGTTCTGTGAAAAATGCCATTGCATATACCCTGAGAAAACCATAATTGAAAAAGAGTCATGTACCACAGTGTTCACTGCAGCTCTGTTTACAATAGCCAGGACATGGAAGCAACCTAAATGTCCATCGACAGATGAATGGATAAAGAAGATGTGGCACATATATACAATGGAATATTACTCCACCATAAAAAGAAACAAAACTGAGTTATTTGTAATGAGGTGGATGGATCTAGAGTCTGTCATACAGAGTGAAGTAATTCTGAAAGAGAAAAATGAATACTATATGCTAACACATATATATGGAATCTAAAAAAAAAGTTCTGAAGAACCTAGGGGCAGGACAGGAATAAAGACGCAGACGTAAAGAATGGACTTGAGGACATTGGGAGGGGGAAGGGTAAGCTGGGACGAAGTGAGAGAGTGGCATTGACATATATACACTACCAAATGTAAAATAAATAGTTAGTGAGAAGCAGCCACATAAAACAGGGAGATCAGCTCGGTGCTTTGTGAGCACCTAGAGGGGTGGGATAAGGAGGGTAAGAGGGAGATGCAAGAGGGAGGGGATATGCGGATATATGTACATGTAGAGCTGATTCACTTTGTTATACAGCAGAAACTAGCACAACAATTTAATTGTTGTAAAGCAATTATACTCCAATACAGATGTTAAAAAAAATGTAAAAAAAAACAGTAAGAAAAGTTCTTTGTAAGGCTAAAATTGTTCTGGTAAACAAAAGGAAGGGGGTAGATGAGATGAATGGCAGAACATATCAAATCTCCAAAGGTAGTAGTTAATACCTGAGAGCTCTTTCCAATGTTTTAAAAATCCTAAGGCTAATGCATAGTAAAATCATTATGTTTAGTAGGAAAAAAGCGTAGAACATGTAGGGGAGATAATAAAGGGAGTTTGGAGAAAAATTCAGAAGTTACAACCAGATGATGTTCCATCACACGTTGCTCCCTGTTAAGCTGACTTGATTAGAGCCAGGAAATTTTCAGGCAGTGTGAACATCTTTACATAGAGTTAAAAAAAATTCTTTTTGGTCCAAAGCATTCTTTCTCAATGCTGATTTTCATAGGGTTAATGAAGTAGATTAATGAAGAGAAAATAAAACATTTTATCAAATGAATTTATCTTTCCATTAAAAACCATTCACTCAGACTTGCCCAGTGATGGACTTCTGTTTGCACCTGTGGGTTAAGAATGGACAGAATTGTATTTGCCAACCTGGAGTGACCAGTGGTCCTGTGTTCCTTATCCTGACATCAGCCTGAAGACCCCTCTTGTTCGGTACTCACATCTCTTTAACAAGCCTGTCCTTCCTTTCCATATCAGAAAGCTACCCTGATGAACTCTGCCCTGGGGGTTACTTACTAGGCTGGTGGCCTGAGGATGCCAGTCTATGTAGGTAGTAATGTGTCGGAGGGAATTGAGTTTATCATGTGGACAGAGAAATGGAGTAGGATTTGGAAGTGCTGAGTAGACTTGGGATCATGATGGGTTGTTTGGTAGGCAGTGGCCTTGAACAGCGGAGAAATTGTGTGGGCAGGGTGGGGATGTTGAATGACAGGGAAGCTGATTTGTGTGGTGAAGTTTGGTAAATGTGGGAGAAGTAGAGGGCCATTGAGAAGCTGATGTAGAGCATGAAGGAGGATGAGCTAGTAAGGACAGGGCAGTTCGGTAGAGCTAGGTTGTTTGTGTGAATGGTTAGGACAATTTAATCTATCAAATAATCTCTGGAATATTTAAAAGCAGCAGATTGAAGTCATGAGTGAAGATTTTTGCACTGCTCAGTAGCACCAGAATGATTTGGTTGCCAACCTCTCTTTGACATGATCATGTTTGGATCACCCATTCAGTAGGACAGATGTTATTAAGCAAACCTCATATCTTTTAATTCCCAATAAATTGTTTACAGTTCTCATGGTCAAGTACTATTTTGTTTGCTTCTTTAGTAGAACTTATGACATTTTCTGGCCAAAATGTATTAAGAAGACACAGTTTTCTGGGAGCTGTATAAACCTTAATGGTGCTATGTAGAAGAAGCTGGTAGACCTACTCCAGTTAGGGATGACTGATTTGGCACAGAGAACATGTACAGTGCAGTGCTTCTCAAAGTGTGGGCTGCCAACTGCCTACATTAGAATCACCTGTATGTTTCTAAAAACACATTTCTGGGCTTCAATCTAGATAAGGTTATATTTGGAGATGTGAATTTTTTAGATTTATCTAAAAAGTTATCCACGGATAAATCTGATTCACGTTGTAGTTTGAGAATCTCCGATCTGGAAAATTAACGCAGTCACAATAAAAGGGCTCTTTATTTAATTTAATACATGTTACTATTCATGTTGACTTTTCCTAACATAAAAAACCTAGAATTAGAGTGTATAATTGCCTAACTTGTGTGTATGTAACCTTGGAATGATCTATTATACTAAGTTGTGCTTACCAGTGCATCATATATTTAAAGATTTCTAGGCATAGAATTTTATTAGAATTCTAAGTAGCCTGAAGCAATAATTCAGAGGCTGATAGGCAAAGCTATTTCCCAATTTCTCCTGTTGCTTAATTCTTGAGCTTTTGAATATTCCTTATCTCATAGCTTGTGATACCAGTTTCATGAATTTTTGCATTTGGGGTATGTCTCCTCCAAAGAATATTCTCTTGATACAAACTAACATGGTGGAAGGGATGGGGATGTAGGGATGGGGTCAATTCCTGCAGATAGGTATATTTTCCTCTTCTGAAATTAGGTCATTTAAACTAATGGACTAATCTTAGTTCCAGATCAGTTTTCTTTGTCTAAAGCCCATGGAATACAGAAAGGACACACATTGACTTTGCTCTTATCATCTCCCCACCTTTTATTAAAGGATGTTCTTCCTCTTTCTTGAGTTGTCTCAGGTAGAAGTTTACTCAGGCATCCTTTATGGGCCTTCACTTAGTAGCCTACGGTGCCGTCTCTACGATAAAACCTCTTGGTGACTCTTCATTTGATTTCCTGAATCATTCTTGTTTACAGTACTTGTCCTTAAGTGACAAATAAACACAATTTCCAATGTTTATATATTGAACTTAAGGGAGAAATACTTGGCCAGAATTGCAGGAACCACCTGTCTGTTACTTGCCCTGGGTTTGCCTGAGACTGCTTGTTAGAGCAGTCACCTTTTTAGCTGTGTGTAAACATCTTTCACTGTGGCTCCAGTGAAAGGAATAAACCACAGACTCACTTTGCCTAAGAGCGTAAGCTGTATGTTTAGTTTGTGATCTGCATGCTTTGATGTCCTCTTCTGTAAGAAGTCAGCTTAGTAACCATAGTTTTCTTATACATCAGTCAGCAGTTGTACCTGCTTTGGTTTAAACAAAGGACTTTGCTTAACCTTGGTAATGATGCTAATTAAAGTATTTCTTTTCACTTTTTGCAGTATGTTATTTAACTTAAATTTCATGACTTCTTTTTATTCTGTTTTTATGCTTGGGAGCTATGCTATGGGCAAGCTCTTGTCCAATGGAAGAGGTGATACATACCTTGTTCTCTTTCTCATGTAAAATAATCACACATGATCTCTTACCTCAAAAAACTTACTTTGTGGAGGATGCCCCATATCAACCATTACAGCTACAGGGAACTTACCAATAGTACATGCTAAGTATCTCCTACACAGAGAGCCATAAGGACAACCTTAAGTATAGTTCATAAGGGTAATTGAACAGAATTTTCTTTATAAAATTCTTCAGTCTGTAGAATAGATGTCCACAATTTTTAAAACATTTTGTGCTCACATAATTTCCTGAGTTTTGTGAGTATATCAACAATTGCCTGAGAAAGAACTATGGACGGAGTGATAAAAATAGACAGATCTGAGTGCATTTCTTTTACAAATTCAATTTTAGGAAAGAATCAGATATATGCTGAGTCTTTCCATTAGACTTTTGAGAAAGGGATGCAAGAGAATCCTTAAGTAATCAGAACAGGTTGTACACTAGTTTGCCTGTAAAATAAACCTGAACTCCATGGTGTATTCCATGACTACAGGACTTGAAGTAGATTATCCTATATTTAGTTTTCTCAATTATTTTTTCTAATCATGAAATGCAAAGAGATAATGGCCAGGGTCATGTTCCCTGCCTATTCCCTCCCACTCAAATGGAGCTTTCCAAGCAGAGACAGACGTGGGTCTGTGGGGTTATACTACATTCTAAACAACGAGCCCCAAACATTGTCTGATGTATCAACGACTGATTGAATTCTAAATCTCTTATAATAAGGATCTTGAAACATGTTTTGATCCTGCTAGGTTGCAGTCTGCCATAAAAGAGTATAACTAAATTCTGGTCTTATGAGATTAAAAGAGATCTGAAGTTTGAGACCTTTCTCTATCTCAATTAAGTGAATATCCATCCTCTGTTAGAATACCTCCACTGTGCTGCTCCTCTGTGCTATTTTTCTTATGCTATTGAAAAGTCTAGCTCATAGTCTGGGACTGTGTAATAGTTTTGTAGAACATAGAAGTGAGGCCAGTAGATGCAGAGCATGGCTCTTCTTCAACAGATAAGTAGGACTGTATGTTTATTCAGCTGTGAGTCCTACATATGTATCACTCTTTTCTCATTCTGTCCCTTATTTCTGACCTAATAAAAATTCCTAATTGGAGGCTTCTCATATTCATCTCCATTTTGTAGATAAGGAATCTTTATGATAATTAATTTGTTGAAGGTCATGCAGATAGGCAGTGCTAATGCAAGAAACTTGCAGATATTCTTAGAACATTTGATTATGCTGTAAGAAAGCCTCCTTTTGTTTAGGTCATTTTCTAGGGTGTTGCTAACCTTGGGTAGTGGGCTGAACTATAGGTGAAACAACTGTGAAGATCAGTCAAAATAATAGACTAGACATGCATCTCTTTTCCATCATATTAGGAGGAACCTAAGAAATAATAATGCTTGACACTTACCTAGTGCTTGTCATGTGTCAGGCAGTGTTCTAAGTGCTTTACCTATAGTATCTAGTTTAAATTCATAACAACTCTGAGGTAGACACCATTATTTCCCTAACTTTATAACAGGGAGAAAAATAGAAAGAAAAAACCCTGGATCAGGGAGGGAAGGAAAACCATGATTGGTACAGAGAAAAGCTTCAGGTAGAATGGGGTCCATTAATGAAGACACTTGGGTGCTGGTGATATTAAGTCCAATTATTATTCTGAAAATTCTTAGGAAAAAAATCCCCAGAATGTCACTTAAGAATGAAACACTGAGAAATTGGCTGGTGAATGCATTTCAGACATACTCAGTGAAGGAGGGAAACATGGCCCAGGGAATAGAGTAGAACACCCAGGGTATGGAGTCACAACGACCTCAGTGTACAGAACAATGAGGTATTGCAAATCAGTGAAGAACAACCCAAAGCCCAGCTGAGGAATATCTGGGGATTAGTTAAGGGAGATTTTCTGAAGAGGCATCAGGCCAGGACCCATTAGCATTAAGAGAACTATAGAGCAACAATTTCATGCATCCCGGGATGTACAGCTTGGACACCTGTTGTGCGGGACAGGTGGAACAGCATAAGCATCCTACGTAATCAGTCAGGAATGCTATTATGACTTTTCCTCAGTTGAAATTCTGAACAATGACATTACTGTTTAATGAATGGATTAAAATATAAAGAGGAAATATGGACATTTGTTCCTGAGAAACTCTGTGTGTCCACAATAGTTCTGGCTGGATTTATGAAAAAATACTTAATTCCTAAAACTATTGGGTCCTCAGTATTGCCTTTTCCCTTTCTTGAGGTTTCCACGTTACCCAGGTCTCTCTTTTTGTCTGCTGTGAAGTACAAACCAATTTAATTTTTCTCTGTTTTTTAAAAATTATAGTGAAATAAATATAAAATTTGCCATCTTAACCACTTGTACGCATACAGCTCAGTGGCATCTGGCACGCTCACATTGTTGGGCAACCATTACCACCATTCATGTCTCAATTTAGTTTCAAAAAAGGCACATATGTATTCCTTCTTTCCCTAGCAAGAGAAATAACTTGACTGCTGTTAAAGTCTATTTTTCTTTGCCTTCATCCTCAGCAGTCACTTGAAAAGTATGATTGTTTTCAAAATTTTAGCTATTCTGAATAAAGCTGCCATGAACATTCATGTATAAGTCTTCGTGTAGATATAAAGGGATATATAGTCATTATTTTGTAATAATTTTAAATGGAATATGATCTCGAAAAATACTGAATCACTATGTTGTACACCTGAAACTAACATAATATTGTAAATCAGCTATACTTCAATTAAAAAAATTCCATACCTAAAAATTGTTTCTAAACTTAATAATACTAAGCTTTCCAATCAATGACAATGGTATATCTCCCCATTTATTTAGGCCTTCATTAATTTCTTTCAAGAATATTTTGTAGTTTTCATTGTAGAGATCTTACACATATTTTATTAATGTCTCTAATTGTTTCACGCTTTGATACTACTATAAAAGGTATTTAAGAAAGTTTATTCCTGACCATTCATTCCTACCATATAGACATGTAATTAATTTTTGATTATTGACCTTAAATTCTACATACTCTCTAAACTCTCATGTTCTAGTTACTTTTTTTCCATAGGTTTCTTAGGATTTTCTATGTATATGATCATATCATCTGCAAAAAAAATACAATTATTTTTCTTCCTTTACAATCTGTCTGACATTTATTTACATTATTTACTTACTAACTAGACCTCCAGGACAATATTAAATCGAAGCAGTGAGTGTGGATATCCTATTTCAGTCATGAAAGAAAGTATTCAGTCATGGGCCAATAAATATGTTAGTTGCAGATTATTTTCTTTCTTGTAGATGACCTTTATTAGCACGAAGATGTTTTCACATATTTTTAGTAGTTGAAATTTTTTTCTATAATAAATCAATATTATAGATTTTGCAATGATTCAGATGAACTTTTTTGTTTTTCCACTTGCTATTAAAATGGTAAATTACATTAATAGATTTTCAAATGTTAAACTAACCTCACATTTCTAGTATAAACCCTACTTTGTCATGATTTATTATTTTTTACAGTACTGTTTGATTCTATTTGCTAATTTGTTAAGTTTGCGCCTATATTCATGAGAGTTGTAAATGTTTTTTCATGGTAATATGTTTGACTGGTATTGTATTAAAGTAATGCTGGCCTCATAAAGTGAGTTGGGAGGTGTTCCCTCATTCTCCATATTTTGTAAGATTTTGTTTGGTAGAATTTACCAGTGCAGCCACCTGGCCTGGTGTTAGACACTTTTTTTTTTTCTTCTAGAGGGGAGGAAGGTTTTTAATTATAAATTCAATTTCGTCAATAAACATAGGGCAATTCAAATTTTCTGTGTTTGAGTCAGTTTTACTAATTTGTGCCTTTCAAGAAATTTTCCCATTTTATCTGTTAGTGAATTTATTTGCATGAAAATTTTAATGATATTCTCCTAATATCCTTTAAATATCTGAATAATATGGAATGACGTCCTTTTAAATTCTTTATATTTTTAATTTGCTCTCTTCTTTTCTTAGTTTAGCTAAAGATTTATCATTTTGGTCAATCTTTCCTAAAAACCTAGCTTTTGATTTAATTAAATTATATAATTTTCTGTTTTCTAGTTCATTGATTTCTGCTCTGTATTTAATTTTTTCTACTTATTTGGAATACAGTTTGCTCTTGTGTTTCTGTCCTATGAAGGTGGGAGCTTAGATTTTTGGTTTTAGAACTTTTCTAATATGTGTAAGTATTTAAAGCCACAAATTTCCTTATAAACACTGATTTAGCTGCATTTCATGAATTTTGATTCACTGTTTTCATTTAAATTCAGTTCAAACTATTTTCTATTTCTCTTTTTTTTTTTTTTTTTTTGCGGTATGCAGGCCTCTCATTGTTGTGGCCTCTCCCGTTGCGGAGCACAGGCTCCGGACGCACAGGCTCAGCGGCCATGGCTCACGGGCCCAGCCGCTCGGCGGCATGTGGGATCTTCCCAGACCCGGGCACGAACCCGTGTCCCCTACATCAGCAGGCGGACTCTCAACCACTGTGCCACCAGGGAAGCCCATCTATTTCTCTTTTGAATTATTGTTTAGTTCGTGTTATTTAAAACTTTCTAAATAATTTTGAATTTTTCTGTTTTAATGATTTCTAATTCAATGTTATTGTAAACAGAGAATATATTAACAATTTTTCCCTTTAAATTTCTTCAGACTTGTTTCCTGTCGCAGAATATTTTATGTTCTTGTGTATGTTTCATGTATATTCCATTCTTATTGGATGGAGTGTCCTGTAAATGTCATTTAAGTAACGATTCATAATATCATTCATGTTTTATTTTTCTGTGCTGGCTTTCTGTTCATTTGCTGTATTGATTACTAAGAGGATGGTTGAATCTACAGCCCTAATTATAGATTGTGTATTTCTCTTTTAAGTTCTGTCAGTTTTTATGTATTTTGAAGTTCTGTTATTGAGTGCATTTGTTTTAGGATTATTATGCCTTTTGGATGAAATATCCACTACCTCATTCATCTTAATATTTCATGATCTGAAATCTACATATTCTGATATAGCCACTCCAGCTTTCTTATGATTAATTTTTGCATGAAACATATTTTCCCATCCTTTTAGTTTTAAACTTTCTTTGTCATTATATGTATATATATATATATGTTTTTATACATGTCTACTGGAGTATAACTGCTGCACAATGTTGTGTTACTTTCTGCTGTACAACAAAGAGAATCAGCTATATGCACACACATATCTCCATATCCCCTCCCTCCCACCCTCCCTATCCCGCCACTCTAGGTGGTCACAAAGCACCAAGCTGATCTCCCCGTGCTATGCAGCAGCTTCCCACCAGCCGTCCATTTTACATTTGGTAGTGTATATATGTCAATGCTACTCTCTTGCTAAGTTCCAGCCTCCCCTTCCCTCCGTGTCCTCAGGTCTGTTCTCAACGTCTGCATCTTTCTTCCTGCCCTGCAACTAGGTTCATCAGTACCATTTTTCTAGATTCCATATATATGCGTTAGCATATGGTATTTGTTTTTCTCTTTCTGACTTACTTCACTCTGTATGACAGACTCTAGGTCCTTCCACCTCACTACAAATAACTCAGTTTCGTTCCTTTTTATGACTGAGTCATATTCCATTGTATATATGTACCACAACTTCTTTATCCATTCATCTGTTGATGGGCATTTAGGTTGTTTCCATGTCCTGACTATTGTAAACAGAGCTGCAGTGAACACTGTGGTACATGACTCTTTTTGAATTATGGTTTTCTAAGGGTATATGCCCAGTAGTGGGATTGCTGGGTGATATGGTAGTTCTGTTTTTACTTTTTAAAGGAATCTTCATACTATTCTCCATAGTAGCTGTATCAGTTTACATTCCCACCAACAGTGCAAAAGGGTTCCCTTTTCTCTGCATCCTCTCCAGCATTTATTGTTTGTAGATTTTTTGATGATCGCCATTCTGACTGGCGTGAGGTGATACCTCATTGTAGTTTTGATTTGCATTTCTCTAATGATTAGTGTTGTTGAACATCTTTTCACGTATTTGTTGGCCATCTTTATGTCGTCTTTGGAGAGTTCTTCTTCTGCCCATTTTTGGATTGGGTGGTTTGTTTTTTTTGATATTGAGCTGCATAAGCTGCTTGTATATTTTGGAGATTAATCCTTTGTCAGTTGCTTTGTTTGTAAATATATTATCCCATTCCCAGGATTGTCCTTTTGTCTTGTTTATGGTTTCCTTTGCTGTGCAAAAGATTTGAAGTTTCATTAGGTCCCATTTGTTTAGTTTTGTTTTTATTTCCATTACTCAAGGAGGTGGGCCAAAAAGGATCTTCTGTGATTTGTGTCATAGAGTGTTCTGCCTATGTTTTCCTCTAAGAGTTTTATAGTGTCTGGCCTTACATTTAGGTCTTTACTCCATTTTGAGTTTATTTTTGTGTATGGTGTTAGCAAGTGTTCTAATTTCATTCTTTCACATGTAGCTGTCCAATTTTCCCAGCAGCATTTATTGAAGAGGCTGTCTTTTCTCCACTGTATATTCTTCCCTCCTTTGTCAAAGATAAGTTGACCATATGTGCATGGGTTTATTTCTGGGCTTTCTATCCTGTTCCATTGATCTGTATTTCCATTTTGTGCCAGTACCATACTGTCTTGATTACTGTAGCTTTGTATATAGTCTGAAGTCAGGTAGCCTGATTCCTGAAGCGCCGTTTTTCTTTCTCAAGATTGTTTTGGCTATTTGGGATCTTTTGTGTTTCCATACAAATGGTAAAATTTTTTGTTCTTGTTCTGTGAAAAATGCCACTGGTAATTTGATAGGGATTGCGTTAAATCTGTAGATTGGGCAGTATAGTCATTTTGACAATGTTGATTCTTCCAATCCAAGAACATGGTATATCTCTCCATGTGTTTGTATCATCTTTGATTTTTTTCATCAGTGTCTTATAGTTTTCTGCCTACAGGTCTTTTTCCTCCTTAGGTAGTTTTATTCCTGGGTATTTTATTCTTTTCATTGCAATGGTAAATAAGAGTGTTTCCTTAATTTCTCTTTCAAATTTTTCATCATTAGTGTATAGGAATGCAAGAGATTTCTGTGCATTAATTTTGTATCCTGTTACTTTACCAAATTCATTGATTAGCTCTATGAGTTTTCTGGTGGCATCTTTAGGATTTTCTATGTATAGTATCATGTCATCTGCAAACAGTGTTTTACTTCTTCTTTTCCAATATGGATTCCTTTTATTTCTTTTTCTTCTCTGATTGCTGTGGCTAAAACTACCAAAACTAGGTTGAATAACAGTGGTGAGAGTGGGCAACCTTGTCTTGTTCCTGATCGTAGAGGAAATGCTTTCAGTTATTCACCATTGGGTATGATGTTTGCAGTGGGTTTGTTGTATATGGTCTTTATTATGTTGAGGTAGGTTCCCTCTATGCCCACTTCTGGAGAGTTTTTATCATAAATGGGTGTTGAATTTTCTCAAAAGCTTTTTCTGCATGTACTGATATTATCAGATTTTTTATCCTTCAGTTCGTTACTATGATGTATCACATTGATTGGTCTGCATATATTGAAGAATCCTTGCATTTCTGTGACAGACCCCGCTTCATCATGGTATATGATCCTTTTAATGTGCTGTTGGATTTTGTTTGCTAGTACCTCGTTGAGGGATTTTGCATCTATGTTTATCAGCAATATTGACTGTAATTTTCTTTGTGACATCTTTGTGTGGTTTTGGTATCAGGGTGATGGTGGCTTTATAGAATCAGTTTAGGAGTGTTCCTCCGTCTGCTATATTTTGGAAGAGTTTGAGAAGGATGGGTGTTAGCTCGTCCCTAAGTGTTTGATAGAATTTCCCTTTGAAGCCATCTGACCCTGGGCTTTTGTTTGTTGGAAGATTTTTAATCACAGTGTCACTTTCAGTGCTTGTGATTGATCTATTCATATTTCCTATTTCTTCCTGCTTCAGTCTTAGAACATTGTACTTTTCTAAGAATTTGTCCATTTCCTCCAGGTTGTCCATTTTATTGGCATAGAGTTGCTTGTAGTAGTCTCTCATGATCCTTTGTATTTCTGAGTGTCACTTTTTACTTCTTGTTTTTTATTTATAATTCAGTTGATTTGAGTCCTCTCACTCTTTTTCTTGAGTCTGGCTAATGGTTTATCAATTTTATCTTCTCAAAGAACCAGCTTTTAGTTTTATTGATCTCTGCTATTGTTTCCTTCATTTCTTTTCCTTTTACTTCTGATCTGATGTTTATGATTTCTTTCCTTCTGCTAACTTTGAGGGTTTTTTGTTCTTCTTTCTCTAATTGCTTTAGGTGTAACGTTAGGTTGTTTATTTGATTTTTTTCTTCTTTCTTGATGTAGGATTGTATTGCTATAAACTCCCTCATAGAAGTGCTTTTGCTGCATCCCTTAGGGTTTGGATCATCGTGTTTTCATTGTCATTCGTTTCTAGGTATTTTTGACTTCCTCTTCGATTTCTTCAGTGACCTCTTGGTTGTTTAGTATCATGTTGTTTAGCCTCCATGTGTTTGTATTTTTTACATTTTCCCCCCTGTAATTGCTATCTAGTCTCATAGCATTGTGGTTGGAAAAGATGCTTGATATGATTTCAGTTTCCTTAAGTTTACCAAGGCTTGATTTGTTAACTCAAGATGTGATCTCTCCTGGAGAATGTTCCATATGTACTTGAGAAGAAAGTGTATTCTGTTGTTTTTGAATGGAATGTCCTATAAATATCAATTAAGTCCATCTTGCTTAATGTATCATTTAAAGCTTGTGTTTCCTTATTTTCATTTTGAATGATCTGTCAATTGGTGTAAGTGGGGTGTTAAAGTCCCCTACTATGATTGTGTTACTGTCGATTTCCCCTTATATGGCTGTTAGCAGTTGCCTTATGTATTGTGGTGGTGCTATGTTGGGTGCATAAATATTGTAAATTGTTATATCTTCTTCTTGGATTGATCTCTTCATCATTATGTAATGTCCTTCCTTGTCACTTGTAAGAGTCTTTATTTTAAAGTCTATTTTATCTGATATGAGTACTGCTACTCCAGCTTTCTTTTGATTTCCATTTACATGGAATATCTTTTTCCATCCCCTCACTTTTAGTCTGTATGTGTCCCTAGGTCTGAAATGGGTCTCTTGTAGACAGCATATAGATTGGCCTTGTTTTTGTATCCATTTAGCCCGTCTGTGTGTTTTGGTTGGCGCATTTAATCCATTCATATTTAAGGTAATTATTGATATGTATGTTCCTATTACCATTTTCTTAATAGTTTTGGGCTTGTTTTTGTAGGTCCTTTTCTTCTCTTGTGTTTCCCGCTTACAGAAGTTCCTTTAGCATTTGTTGTAGACCTGGTTTGGTGATGCTGAATTCTCTTAACTTTGCTTGCCTGTTAAGCTTTGATTTCTCCATCAAATCTAAAGAGATCCTTGCTGGGTTGAGTAATTTTGGTTGTAGTTTTTCCCTTACATCATTTTAAATATATCGTACTCCTCCCTTATGGCTTGCAGAGTTTCTGCTGAAATGTCAGCTGATAAGCTTATGGGGATTCTCTTGTATGTTATTTGTTGCTTTTCCCTTGCTGCTTTTAATATATTTTCTTTGTATTTAATTTTTGATAGTTTGATTAATATGCATCTTGGCGTGGTTCCTCCTTGGATTTATCCTATATGAGACTCTCTGCACTTCCTGGAGTTGATTGACTATTTCCTTTCCCATGTTAGGGAAGTTTTCAACTATAATCTCTTCAATATTTTCTCAGACCCTTTCTTTTTCTCTTCTTCTTCTGGAACTCCTGTAATTCGATTGTTGCTGCTTTTAATGTTGTCCCAGAGGCCTCTGAGACCGTCCTCAATTCTTTTCATTCTTCTTTCTTCATTCTGCTCCATGACAGTTTTCTCCACCATTCTATCTTCCAGGTCACTTATCCTTTCTTCTCTCTGTTATTCTGCTATTGATTCCTTCTAGAGTAGTTTTAGTTATTGTGTTGTTCATCACTCTTTGTTTTTTCTTTATTTTTTCTAGGTCTTTGTTAAATGTTTTTTGTATTTTTTCCATTCTATTTACAAGATTTTGGATCATCTTTATTATAATTACTCTGAATTCTTTTTCTGGTAGACTGCCTATCTCCTCATTTGTTTGGTGTTATGGGTTTTTCCTTGCTCCTTCATCTGTTGCATATTTCTCTGTCTTCTCATTTGTTTAACTTACTGTGTTTGAGGTCTCCTTTCTGCAGGCTGCAGGGTCATAATTCCTCTTACTTCTGTTGTCTGTCCGCATTGGGTGAGTTTGGTCCAGTGGCTTGTGTAGGGTGCCTGGTGGAGGCGACTAGAACTTGTGTTCTGGCGGGTGGAGCTGGATCTTGTCCCTCTGATGGGCAGGGCTGCATCTGATGGTGTGTCTTTTGGTGTCTGTGAGCTTAATATGACTTTAGGTAGCCTGTCTGCTAATGGGTGAGGTTATGTTCCTGTCTTGTTAGCTGTTAGCTGTGAGGCATCCAGCACTGGAGCTTGGTGGCCTTTGGGAGGAGCTGGGTCTTAGTGCTGAGATGGAGCCCTCTTGGAGAGCTCTCACCAGTTAATATTCCATGGGGCCAGGAGTTCTCTGGTAGTCCAATGTCCTGGACTCAGCTCCCCCACCTTAGAGGCTCAGGCCTGACCCCTGGCCAGTGCACCAAGACCCAGCATTCAATAGTTTTTCTGTAGCCACTGTTTCACATGTAGATGTATTCTTGATGTATTTGTGGGGAGGAAGGTGATCTCCCCATCTTACTCCTCCACCATCTTGAAGATCTCTTGTCATTATATTTTAATTTGGTTTTGTGTAGACTGTTTATAATTGGATCTTGCTTTTTCATCAAGTCTGACAATCTCTGTCTTCCAAATGGAGTGGTAAGTATATTTATATTTCATATATACTTACCTATATGGTTAGGTTTAAATCTACTATACTGTTAGTTTTTTGCTTGTGTCATTTGTTTTTTCTCCTCCTTTCCCTCTTCTGTCATCTTTTGTATTAGCTGAGCATTTTTCAGAATTCCATTTTATCTCCACTATTTAATTATTAATCATCTCTCTCTCTTTTTTTTTTTTTGTGGTACGCGGGCCTCTCACTGCTGTGGCCTCTCCCATTGTGGAGCACAGGCTCTGGACGCACAGGCTCAGCGGCCATGGCTCACGGGCCCAGCCACTCCGCGGCATGTGGGATCCTCCCGGACCATGGCACGAACCTGTGTCCCTGCATTGGCAGGCAGACTCTCAACCACTGCACCACCAGGGAAGCCCTATATCTCTTTTAAAAAAATTTTTTTAGTGGTTGCCATAGGTTTAGAATATTCAGCTGTAAGTTTTCAGTTTACCCTAAAAAATATTAATGTCCTATCACTTCATGCATAAAAAACTTGCAAGAGTATAGTTTAATTTACTCCCCACCCATCTTTAAAATTTTTTTTGTCAGATTTTACTTCTACAGGTGTTATAAACTTCAAAATATATTGTAATTTTTGCTTTAAACAGTCATTCTCTCCTAAAGAAATTTAAAAATGTGATAGCCTGGTTTATATTTAACTTTCTCAGCTATCATTCATCATTTCAGGTTCTCTTCTTTGTTTTCTGTCCATCTGTTGTAACTTTGTTTTTCCTGTAGAAATTCCTTTATTATTTCTTGTAGTGAAGGTACACTGGTGAAAGAGTTTCTCAGGCCTTACTTGTATAAGTCTTTGTTTTACCTTCATTTACAAAGAATATTTTTTTGTTGAATATGGAAAACTAGGTGCATGGTTGTGCTTTTTCCTTTTAGCCCCTTAACATTGTTTCATTATCTTCCTGCTGGAATGGTTTCTATGTTGAAATCAATTTCTATGTTGATATACACAGAAAAGAAATTTTTGGTATATATCATAATGTGTTCAACCCTATCTGCTTTTATGGTTTTCCCTTTATCACTGGTCTTCAGCAATTTGATTGTGGTATGCTTTAGTATTATTTTTTTGTGTGTTTATTCTGCCTGAGTTTCATTGAGCTTCTTGGGTCTGTGGGTTTATGGTTTTAATTAAATTTGGAAAAACACTTGGCTGTTGAAAAATTGTTCCCCCCTCCTTCTGGGGCTCTAATTACATATATATTGTATTACTTGAAATGTTGCACAGGTCACTGAGTGAGGCTGCATTATTTTTTTCGTCTTCCTTTTCTCTATGGCTCCTTTTGGATAATTTCTGCTGCTGTATTTTCAAATTTACTAATATTTTCTTCTGTAATCTTTAATATGTTGTTATCTGAACCTAATAACATGTTTGTTTCAAGTATTTTAATAATCATTTGTTCATTTTGGGTCTTTTGTAAATCTTCCATTTCCTTTCTTATTGTGTTTGTTTTCCTCTAAATCCATGACCATCATTCTGTCACATATGCCCATGGTGCTGTATGCTTCCCTTTCTGTGGTATCCACCACAATTTAAATTGCTCAATTTAAAAGCCTTGTATTTATAGATAGCTTTAGCATTGTGAGGAAATTGACCAAGTTTGTCTTACTCTCCAAGATATCCTCAGAATTTGTCAGTGTCTGGCACAGAGTAAATTCAGTAAATATTCATTGAAAGAATTAATTAGTGAATGAGTGACTTTAAAGAAGTCTTATTTTCTATCCCTTAGATCCTAACCCCACGGTCAAATAGAAATTTTGACTCTGGCATAACGCTGCCCGAATGTATGAGAATAAGGCCCAAGGATGGATAAATGATTCACCCTCATGATCAGAGTGAAAAATTATTAACAACCAGGGCAGAAATTGTTACTCTTGGGGAACAGGTTAGCAGGAGGCAGGGCTACAAATAAGAAACAAATTTTTCTATTTGGAAATGAACTGGAATCCAGGATTTTGAGAGCACAGAAGAGAGGAAAGAGAGAAGACGAAGCAGCAATACTTCTGTAGGTTGGAGCTTGAATTGCAAAACAGGTCAAGGGACCTTTAAAGAACAAAGGTGGCTAATACAAGTTTTTAAAGTTCTGTTTGATCCAATATAAATCCCACCCGTTACTCAAACTGAAACGGCTTGTCTAAGTTATGGCTACCCAGGCTCTGTGTGTGTGTGTCTGTGTCTGTGTGTGTGTGTGTGTCTGTGTGAAAAGAGAAGTAGAATGTAAAAAAATGATTACTAATCAACTGAAGAAACTAAGTCCCGTGCCTGTTAGTTGAAATTGGGAATAGGGATAGCATGCCTGGGACAGGAAGACAACTCAGAAACTGAGCTAGTTCAGTGAGAGCTTGGAGCCAGAAGTAACAAGAATAGAAGCTCTCCCTACCCTCCTAGGAGTGTGCAAAAATATTGTGAGGTCATGAGAATTTCTGCTAAGAAAGAGTGGGAGTTTGTGTGAATGTTACCTAGATTTTAAGAGACGTGGTAACTTTGCAACATTTGAGTCACAAATAATATTATTCATTGGCATTGTATTACATGCAGATGTAATGCTTTAAAAATGTTATTATGTAACACTCATAACTTCTATGAGAGAAATGCTGTTAAAATCCAATATTAGTGATGGAGAGATACAGTTTTAGGAGACTGTAACTTATTTAAGGTCACACAGCTTGAGAAGAGGACATTAGTAGGAAATGTTCTGGCAGGTGGCTCAAGGACAGGTGGTTACAGTAAAAAAAAAAAAAAAACAAAAAACAAATGTGCAAAATGGAAAACGCCAGTTCCTTTCTCAGGAGAAAGACCCACTGAAGGGTCCAATTTGAGAAGTCAATTTTTCTACTTTTTAAATGTATGCACAGAAGAGTCCCAAGGTTGCCATTATTTCTTTTGCACATGTCTTGGCCTGGAAGCTATCTTAGTGAGGCTGATGGTATGATGGCTAAGAGTGTAGGAACCAAATTAAAGTCCTAGATTTGGATATTGATTCCAAAACTGGGTATGTAATCTTCTATCAGCTCTTCAGCTTCTGAGCCTGAGTTTCTTCATCTGTATGATAGAGGACATTAGTACTAATGTTGGCTGTTCTTGTGAAGATTAAACAAGATACTGAGTATAAAAAGCTTAGCGCTGCTCTTAGCACGTAGTCAACAGTTAATAACTTATAGTTGTCACATCTCCCCTACTACATTCTGACTTGATTGAGGGATTTAAAAAGATGAGGAAGAGAACAACACTTACTCAGGACCTACAGTGAGTTAGGCATCCTTTTAGATACTTTACATACATCTTTTGATACTCACAGAAGCCCTGTGCTGTGTTCCATGTAAACTACATTTGGCAGCGAAGAGAACTTCAGACTAAAAGAGGTAAAGTAACTTATCCAAAATGACTCACCCATATGAGTTTGGCTATTAACCCAACTTTTAGGTGAGAAAACTAAGGCTGAGAGAAGGGAAATGTATTCATATATTCATTCACCTAACATGTATTGATGACACATTTGTGCCAGAAGTTCTCTCACTCCAAAGCTTATATCCCACAATTACATATTGGTTTCCCCAGGCTGTGTCCCCATATGGGGGGCAGGTAAGTCTGAGCACTTTGGGGAAATTAGTAGGAAGCTGGTAAGGAATCTATTTACATGAGATATTCTACATGAAGGCTTTCTGTGTGATGGAGGAAGTTCAAACATAACTTCTTGGGAGACATACTTAAGGAGGACAATATATTGTGTGTCCGCAAGTCTAGCCCAGGTTGAATCCTCAGGGAGAGACCACCTGTAGGATAAAGGTACTTCAGTTCCCACTTGACAATCGTAACCCAGGGTTGAGGATATAGACCCACTTGTTAAACCTATGTGTGGAGTACAAGAAATTTAGTTGTAAAGATGACTGAAGTGAATACAGGCATTTACACCTACTTTAACAGAATCATATTCTTCTGGAGGATATTGGCAGCTTTAGAATTGGTGCTGTGTTATACTTAAGGGCTTTGTGGATAGTGAGCTTCAAGAGGAGAAGGGTAAGAACCTGGTGAGA
Organism: Delphinus delphis; assembly: GCF_949987515.2. Lineage (NCBI taxonomy): Eukaryota > Metazoa > Chordata > Mammalia > Artiodactyla > Delphinidae > Delphinus > Delphinus delphis. Next base: position 147,425,462 of record NC_082684.1, read on the forward strand.
TTGGAGGAAATCTTGTTAACCAAGCTACAAGGGGCAGCTCCAGGCAGAATACCCAAGTGTGTGAGAGGGTTGTTTGGTTGGTGTAATGGTCATTGTACTAGAAGTCCTGATAGCATTTCAATCTCCTCCTAATGTGATTTGGAGAATTGTCCTCAGCTCTAGTGGTGGGCTTGACTGACCTAAAAGTATTTTCATCCCTCTTGGTGATGATTGTCTCAGAAAAGGACATGTTATCTTAAGGATGCAAGGAAAAGTATACTGAGTCTTCTGGGAAAGTGTTTTCCAGTTTCCAGTTTTTTCAGTTTTTCAGCCTCGTGGGAAATTGGTCTTTCTTCCCCTCATACATAAATGAGGAACCTATAGCCCCAACTTGTTACTGACAAACAACTACAAAGAGAACCAGAATTAAGATGAAGCTGTACATGGCAGTGGAGAAATAGAAAGAATGCAGGTCTTGGATGATGTGGTTGAAGTGGTAGATCAATCAGTCTTGAACCTATTCTACTTCACCTTCTGTGAATTTTTTTTGTAGTTCTGTAAGTTGATTGTAGTTGACTTTTAATTTTGGCTGAAGGCATCCTGATTTGGATAATGGAATCTGACAAAGATTTTCCAGTTTTGTTTTTGTAACTTAGATATTAGCCAACTTTGGTCAACACATGATCTATGAGTAGGAAAAACAGCTAAATATAAACTATTGCTACTAAATTAGTAGAAGGGTTGAACTTGGAACAGATGACAGTCTTATTTGGAGGTGGAGGTGTAAAGAGAAAATTATGCTTGGAATTAAGACTGGATGATGATGGGATGACAACTGACAAAATTAATGCCTTGATGAATTTTTAGACTTGGTTATTCACTGAGAATAAGGGATGTGGTTCACAGGACTTTAGGAGGATGATAAACGTTTTAACAGCTGATATTTGAAATGGGAAAAATGAGTGGAAGATAGGTACTGAGAGGCACTGAGGGCGCAGCTGATGTTGAAGATCATAAATTTAGAATGGGGTTAATCATTTTGTTTATAAAATTGTCTCCAGCAAGGCTTGGGCAAGCAAGAAACAGAAGCACAAGGAGAGTAAAAGGACAGTAGGGAGTACTCAAAAATTGGGGATTGGAAGAGCAGGTGCAGTGGAAGGACTAACTCCAAGAGAATTGAAAGTTCTAAGAGTAGAGTGTTATATTTTTTAAAAATAAAAAACATTCTTTGGCATATTAATTTTAAACAAAGTTTTGAATAATATAATCTCATTTGATAACTACAATGATATTGTGAGGCAGAATTAAAAAATTATTTTATTGAAATATAGTTGATTTACAATGTTGTGTTAACTTCTGTACAGCAAAGTGATTCAGTTATATATACACACACACACACATATATATACACACACACACATACACACACGTTCTTTTTCATATTCTTTTCCATTATGGTTTATCACAGAATATTGAATATATTTCCATGTGCTATAGATTAGGACTTTATTGTTTACCATTCTATACATAATGGTTTGCATCTGCTAATCCCAAACTCCCAATCCATCCTTCCCCCTTGGCAACCACAAGTCTGTTCTCTATATCTGTGAGTCTGTTTTGTAGATAAGTTCATTTGTGTCATATTTTAGATTCCACATGTAACTGATATAATATGGTACTTGTCTTTCTCTTTCTGACTTACTTACCTCGTATGATAATTTCTAGGTCCATCCATGTTACTGCAAATGACATTATTTCATTCTTTTTTATGGCTGAGTAGTATTCCATTGTACATAGGTACTACATTTTCAGCCATTCATCTGTTGATGAACATTTAGGTTGTTTCCATGTCTTGGGTATTGTGAATAGTGCTGCTATGAACATAGGGGGTGCATGTATCTTTTTGAATTAGAGTTTTGTCAGATATATGCCTAGGAGTGGGATTGCTGGATCATATGGTAGGTCTGTTTTAGTTTTTTGAGGAACCTCCATACTGTTTTCCATAGTTGTTGTACCAGTTTACGTTCCCACCAACAGTGTAGGAGGGTTCGCTTTTCCCCACACCCTCTCCAGCACCTGGTGTTAGCCGATTCTTTAATGAAGACTCTTCTGACTGGTGTGAGGTGGTAGGTACATCATTGTAGTTTTGATTTGCATTTCTCTAATAATTAGCAATGTTGAGCATCTTTTCATGTGGTGAAACAGATTATTAATTCTAGTTTACTGATGAGAAATTTGAGATCTGGAAATCAAATTCACTCATTCATCTTGCTCATTTATAAAACTCTTTTAAAAAATGTGTTAGTTCTATACCGGATTTGGCTTTAGGCACTAAAAATGCAGAAATGTGGGCGATAGAACTTCCCCTCAAAATGCTTAGTCTTTGCTGGGAGTAGAGACAATGTAGTAATAAATAGGACAATACAGAAGGAAACATGACTATCTGTGGAAACACAAAAGGTCCCCTCAGACAGACTATGGAGTTAGAGAAGTTTTCCTGGGGTGGGTAAGATGTGAGTGAGGTTTGAATGAAGAGTGTGAGCTGGCTCGGTAGATGAAGGGGTGAGCAGAGGGGATACAGTTACAGGGAGCAGCAGGTGTAAAGGTATGTACTTATAAGAGGGAAGGATGAGTTCTGGGAACTGTAGCAGTCCTGTGTAACTGGAGAGTACAGTTCAAGAGGAGAAACCATGGCAATTAAGTGCAGAAATGTAGGTAGCAGCTAGATAACAGTCATACTGTGTAGTTTGTATTTTATCCTAAAGACCTGGGTTCCTCTGAAGGATTTTAAGAAGAGTGCATGATAATAAGCAGTATAAAAGATGAAATGCAGGTAGTATACTTGAGACAGAGAAATCAATTATGAGATCTGGTATCTGGTAAGAAGTGACAAATGGGTTTTAAGATGATGGGAAGACTCTGAGTGCCTTAATGGCTCTGACAGAGGAACTGACTGAATTTGATAGGTGTGGGTAGTAAGAGAGGTAGGAGTCTCGTATAACTCTAGAGTTATTAGATGAATTGCAGTGCTTACAAGTCAGATTATGGGAGGAATTTGGCAGCTGATAATTATTTACCTGCTCTCTCCATGAAACTCCACTTCATACCTTAAAGGCATCCTCATAGTGTGGTTCTCCCCATAGAAGCTACACTGATGTAATTAAAAGTGGAGGAAAGCATCAACTTTTTTAAAGCCTGATATTATAAATGAAGATATACTAGTGTCCTTAACCCAAGTGATCATGCAAGATCTTCAGTACCTTTCAAAGTCATCTTGGGACTTCTGGGAATTCCTTTCAAAACATCCTGTCAGCCATAATACCATGGAGACCTTGTGTCCTTGCTTCAGCATCCTGTGTCTCCTACCCTCAAATCCATTGGAAAGGGTTTTAGTGTTGTTTGAGCTGGAACATAAGGACGCCATTTTCTGTGCCCAGGGTGCCTTCTCCTGTTGTCCTCAGAGCCATTGTCTTCTGCAGGTGGTGGGAGGTAGGATCTCCATGAAATAGTGATGTTCTCCATTCTGTGTCTCACTTTGTCATCTGGCCCCTAAACAGCAACACAGCTAGTGCCAGCAACTCAAATGGTCCTTCAGTCTGTAGTCCTAATCCTGCTCTCCTTGATATTTAAAACCAATCCCAAGGGCTGGATGGGGGAACATCGCCCTTTTTCTGGTCTACTCTAATTTTCCAAATTAGACAATTGCCCCAAACAAAGAGACTTCAAGCATATCATCTCATGTAAAGAAATCCCATAGGGGTCTTGAAGTCTCCATTAGTTTTACAAAATCTCAAGTTGTGTTTGGCTCCACTGACTCATCCTGGTGTAATTCATTTTCTTTTTTCATCTCCAACCAACATGCCTTCATATTTCTACCTGTCCACACTCTTCCACTTTTTTCTTCTCCTTTAGAATATACTCTTTTTTTTTTTTTTTTCTGTACTGAGAGCTGTTATTCCCTGAGGGGACATGCCTTCTCCACTGCAGGTTCCTGGAAAGGAGAGGATGTGCTTTGTAGCAGTCTCTTATTATCCTGCAAAGATATTCTTGATATTGTTTGCCTCCTGGGAAGTTGTTAAGAAGCTAGTTTTCTAGCATGTCCTTTTTCCTTCATCCTTTGCAGGTTTGATGTATTATTCTCAGTATGTACAACTCATTTTTAGCCCATAGAGTATTCATGCTGTAGGAAACCCTAGAGAGAGTACCCTATCTACCCCTTCTCTCCATCCTCCCTCAGCTTATAGATAACAGTGTCCCAGAGAGGTTTCCTTGGGGTCAGAACCAGGACTGGTGTGGACTCTCCTGACCCCCATGCCAGTGTACTTAGAATCATGAGAGGTGGGTGAGGTGAATCAACTTAGATCCTCACAATAGAGCTATGAGATGAGGTGCTTGCGAATTCATTTCACAAGTGAAAAAAGGGGAACTCAGAGACTTAACATCTCCAAGTTCATATATCCGGTTAGCAGTGGAGCCATTTTGGATCTATATTCTTTACAGTGGTTCCCTCTGACTTTATGAAAATATGAGAAATTGTGTAATTTTAAATTAAACTTGTAACCTAGGTCCATACTATCCAAGCATGTTGAGGCAGATACACAATATATAACCACATTTTTTGGACCCCTGTATTTCCTGAAATCTGGAGCTGTTCCTGTGAATTTGTTGAACGAGAAATGAACTGTTAATTTATCCCCAAGCCTTAAAAATGCCATTGGAGAAAAACCTTAATAAAAATCCATCAACTTGGCAGGAGGGTATTTTATTTCTGAGAGCTCACCTGTCTGTGTTGGATGAACTCTGAGACTAGAGACAGTATATTTCAAGTTTATCAATTGCATTTTCTTGCCAAGGGTGGGAAGTTTTCTCTGATTTGGGCTGGCTATTTCTTCTTTGATGGGCTGATTGACATGTCTACTTATAAGTAAGAATTTTTATAGTTTTTCATTTTTGAGGAAAATTAGGTCTGTTCCTCATAATATGGGAATGTGTGTACATTTCCATCAGCCTCCCGTGTAGTTAGGAAATCCAACTAGTAAAAGTGTCCTGCAAATTTAATTGTCTCTAATGGACAATCTTTGACTTTATGCAAACCCTGGGTTATAGAACAGACCTCTTCCTTATGCCATGAGCTCAGGCAAAATTGATGCTCTCAGGACCTCTATTTTCTGTTCTTAGAAACTAGGTAATCTCTGAAACCTCTTCCAGATGTAGGACATTAAGTCCCTTGCCTTTCTGTGACGTCACCTGACTATAAACTGGGAGTAAGAGGCCTGTCTTGTCTAGTTAGGAGCTGAGTAGTTGCTATAAAAAATAAATGAGATAATGTATATGAATGCTGTTTGGAAAGCAAAAATGATGGAGAAAATGATAGGTGTAATTATTAAATACCCAGATTATTTTTTATTTTTTTCCTACGTAGCTAGCTACTTAAGTATCAGACTTTTTCTAAGAAGACTTGATACATGATTTTTTTTCTCTTTTGGAAGGCAAAGGACTACAGGAGATTGTGCTCTACATAAAGTCTTTAAAACTCTGAATTTTTATTTTACAAAATGATTCAGAATACACAGAAATGCATCTCACCTTCTCCCCCTGGGTCAGTGTATTCTGTATGACAGGACTTAGCTGTTGGGAGTATAGTCACATTGAACCAAGTATATTCTGGGCTTCTTCTGAAAGAAACAAAGAAACAATTGTACCGGGAGAGGCCTGGGGTATGTGTGAGAAGATGGGTAGAAGGAAAACATAGAAATCAAAGGTTCATGAAATCAAATGTCTTTGGAGTCAAGTCAGTTACGTGAGTGAAGTGGGACAGTGAAGGACTGTGTTGAACTAATGGGGGCAGCATGGCATCTCCAGCTGATTAATGCTATGTTGGGAATGTGGGACCAGTGTTGGTGATACTTGAAGAAAAGCTAAAATCTGGATTTTAGGGGTGAACCTTTCTGATTCTGAAATGTTGGAGAATGTGCTTCTATTTAGGGCAAGATCTAGTCTATAGACTATGGATTGGAGGTCTCTGATCTCGACCAAGCCCTGTCACTTAAAGTAATTTTTTGTTCTCTTGTCTATCAAATATGTATTGAGTACTTACTATGTATTTGGAAATGTTCATAGCTTTAGGGATACAAAGAGGAGTAGAGCCCAGTTACAGGGAAGTCAGTGATACAAGTGATGGTAATCATATAATATAGGAGGGGTACAATGATAGAGGTGTGTCCAAGATAAAGGAGGAAAAAACACATGAATTTAATTCACTGTATTAGGTGTCCTATATTCTCTTAGCACCATCAACAAAATGAAAAGGCAACCTGATAAAGGGGAGAAGATAATTGCAAGTGATATGCCTGCTAAAGGGTTAATATCCAAAATATGTATATAAAGGGCACATACAACTTAATACCAAAAAACCCAAGCAACTCAATTAAAAAATGGGCAGAGGACCTAAATAAACAATTTTCCAAAGAGGACATATAGATGGCCAACAGGCACATGGAAACATGCTTAATATAACATCAAGGAAATGCAAATCAAAACCATAATGAGATATTACTTCACACCTGTCGAAGTGGCTATTATCAAAAATACAAGAAATAACAAGTGTTGTCAAGGATGTAGAGAAAAGGGACTCTTCAGGCACTGTTCATGGGAATGTAAATTGCTGCAGCCACTGTGGAAAGCAGTTTTTTAAAAAGTTAAAGTAGAACTAGCATAGGATCCAGTAATTCCACTTCTGGGTATTTCCCCAAGGAAAACAAAAACACTAATTTGAAAGATAAATATACACGTCTGTTCATTGCAGCATTATTTACAATAGGCAAGATATAGAAATAACCTAAGTGTCCATCAACAGATGAATAGTAAAGAAGATGTGGTATATATAAATACATAATGGAATATTACTCAGCTATAAAAAGGTGAAAATTTGTCATTTGTGACAAGATAGATGGACCCTGGGGGGTATAATGCTTAGTGAAATTAAGTCAGACAGAGAAAGACAAACGCTGTATGATTTCACTTATATGTGGAATGCAAAAAATGAAGCTAATGAACAATTAAAACCAAACGAACAGACTCACAGATACAGGGAAAAAACTGCTGACTACTGGTGGGAGGGAGGAGCAAAATAGGTGAAGGGGATTAAGAGGTACAAACCACTAGTTATAAAATAAATAAGTTACGGGCTTCCCTGGTGGCGCAGTGGTTGAGAGTCCGCCTGCCGATGCAAGTGACACGGGTTCGTGCCCCAGTCTGGGAAGATCCCACATGCCGCGGAGCGGCTGGGCCCGTGAGCCATGGCCGCTGGGCCTGCGCGTCCGGAGCCTGTTCTCTGCAACGGGAGAGGCCACAGCAGTGAGAGGCCCACGTACCACAAAAAAATAAAAATAAATAAATAAATAAGTTACAAGGATGTATGTACAGCCCAGGGAATGTAGTCAATAGTTTATAGTAACTTTCTCTGGCATATGATATATATATCAGACTACTATGTTCTATATCTGAAACTAACATAATATTGTTAGTCAAGGGTATTTCAATAAAATACTTGTGAAATACTTTACAGTTTAAAAGGTGCCTTTTAAAAGTAGCGGTAGTGACAAATAATTAGTTGTATTAGAAAACATCTGGAAACACTGACAGCTGAATTTGCGGTGGTCCCAGCTGAGCTACATAGGGATGAATGTGTCTGATTTTTTTTTTTTTTTAAGGAATATGAAGGGGAGAATTTTTTTCTTTTCATTGAATGACAAAGGAGGAACTGTTTCTCAGCTTCTGGGGAGGATGAGAATAGAGGGACTGAAATGATCAACCCCATAAGATTTTTATTTCTTATTTCTTTGGCATGTAAGGGAGAGTTATTTCAAGCAAATCCAGAGGGAGTTAAGCTCTTTTCTTTATTTTAATTGAAATATCCAATATTTGACATACAACATTGTGTAAAGTTAAGATGTACAACATGCTGATTTGATATATTTATATATTGTAACACGATGGTACGTGGGGCTATAATTAGTACTGCTATCATGTTACATAATTACTTCTTTTTAGTGGTTGGAATAATTAAGATCTAATCTCTTACCAAGTTTGATTATAATATGATATTCTCTATATTCACTGTACTGATCTTCAAGCTATTTTTTCTAATGGACATTGGCTTGTGGAGTCTGGGAATATTGTATAGGTCCACCAGGAAACAAAGCATGACATGGTGACATTGGAAATATTTTCCCAGTTTCTTCTTGGAATGTAGCATTTTGCAGCATGAGGAAGGAGGACATTGGGCATGTGGAATGGACAACATCCTTGCAGACACTGGCATTCTCTAGGGATAGGGATCATCAGACAGTGGAAGCCTGAGGTACTGTCATGAAGCTTACTGAGCAAAGGACATTGCTCTTGGAGAGCAGGAAAGGAAAGTCGTGGCAGCTGCCTTAGGATGACTGTAGTTCTTAGATCAGCCTGTGCATGTCATATACCCCTCGGAACTTCCAGAAATAATGGAAGCCAAACAAGGGAGAAACTTTTAAATCCAAATATTCTTCATAAACAGATGAGGGCAAAGGTAGGAAATTGGCTTATAGCTGTTAATATCACTTCATTTGTACTAATAAATGTGACCTAGGGACGTTGAGATTATATTAACTTTCTAGAGTATATTCACTTTTTGCTCACAGCATTGCTATACCAGCATAGAGCACATGAAGCTTTTCTATTCATAATGAAACATGACATTATTTCCCGATGTTATTCTCTTCCCCTTCTAGGTGCAGAGAGCAGAGTCTCCCTACTCTACAGGGTTGTGAGAGACTGCCTTTATTCATCACTTGGAAAATCAGGTTACCTGAATTGCACAGTTGCACTAGGGTGTTACATTCTTTAATAAAATTTCAGTATACTCTTCAGACTCACTTGGGAAAGTATCATTAGGCTGCGAATATTTGTTAGTGCCCAGTCGGCACAATCCTGATATCACAAGATGCTGTGAGGTTAGTGCAGGATTTTGTAGTGATTTTTCACATGGAAACTGTTGAAAGGTGGTTGCATTACAAAGATTTATGAAAGCGATTAAATACTGGAACATTTTCCAGGTTGGAAGAGAAGTTATTTGGGGCTGGTATGAATTTATTTTCCCATGGGAAAATGGGGAAGTAAGCAAGAGATAGATATTCGGTCCATCCTCAGACATGTTCTCGACTCAGAGGTATTGAGTTAGCTCTTACCCTTGCCTGCATTGCAATCTCTTGTTCTCCCTTATTTTTCTTCTTTACACACTTATTTGTTCTTTTTCCTTCTCCTGGTCCCCATAAGAACATGTGTCATAAAAGTAGATCTGGACCTTCTCTGCTTGCTTGCACTGTATTCCTGTCATAAGATGATGTCTGGCAAATAGTAGGCACCCTCAAATATTACAATATCAGTAATTTTGATACCATTTGGCAGGATTTCAATAGAAAACTTGGTAAACAAAAGTTTCATGTTAGTTTATATTTTTAAACTGTTCATTTTGAGCTAATTTTAGAAAAGTTGCAAAAATCCTAGTGTTTCCATAAATTGTACTCCATCATCCCCTATTTTAACATCTTACATAAACATAGTACAATTACCCAAACCACTAATATCAATGTAATACTGATACCAGTAGTATCAATATAAAACTACCAAGTAATCTACCTACCTTATTCAAATTTCATCAGTTTTTTTTTTTTATAATGCCCTGAATTGGTCCAAGAACCAATCTCGAATACTGCATTACTTTTAGTTATCATTACTAAGTTATCTCCTTAGTTTACAACCTCTGACAGTTCCTTAGGCTCTTTTGCTTTTCATGACCTTGATATATTTGAGGTCTACAGGTCAGTTATTTTGGAGAATGGTCCCCAATTTGTGTTTCCTGATGTCTTCTCATGATTAGATTGAGGCTATATATATTTGGCAAATATACTACAGAAGTGATGATGTGACATTCTATGCATTATTTTAGGGGGTACATGATGCTGATCTTATTGTTGTGACGTCAGCTTTGATCACCTGGTTAAGAAGGTGTCTGCCAGGATTCTTCACTGTAAAGTTATTTGTTCTTCTCCTGTATGATAATCTATGATAAATATGATACATATTACATATGTATGATAAGTGCAGAGGTTCTTTGAGACTAAACAAATACTATACCCTTTCTCATCACACTTTTGCCCACTAATTTTAATATCTGTTGTTCTCACCTGCAACAGTTATTGCTGTAATGTTTGCCTAAAGGTGATTTTCCATCATTCTTTCTAAATTTATTGATCAGAATTCCTCTGTAAGGAATTGGTCCAACTTCTCCTCCATTTATCTAGCTGTTCAATTATTTATTTATATCAGTATGGATTCATGGATATTTAATTTTTTCTATGGGATAAAATCCAATATTGTCATTATTTTATTGCTCTCATTGTCCCAAATTTTGCCATTAGGAGCTGTTTCATGTTGGCCCCTGTTTCCTATCAATGTGGCCCATCAATTTTTGAGCACTTCCTTACTTTCTGGCACCACAAGATATTTCAGGCTCATTTTGTATTTTCTCAGCCCAATTGATCTGGAATCAATCGTTTTCCCCAAGGATTCCTGATTCCTTTTATTGGAGAATGGTGTTTAGAACCCAGGGTCTTGACTATAGGTTTGCTTATTGATTCTGGAGTATCATTGTTTCTAGGCCCTTTTGGCAGCATACAGAGAATATATGTATTCATAAATATGCATATACACACGTGCACAGACACACATCTATATTTCCGTTTCTATTCATAAGAAGCTTATTGATGTTTACTATTGATGGTGTTAAATTAATAAATTAATCGGGGGAACTGACATCTTTAGAAGTTGTCATTTCTAATAGGTTAATTTCTTTCCGTTTGTTCAACTTGATTTTTGTGTATCTAATAGGTGTTTAACAATTATTCTCACATAGGTTTTGTATGTTTATTAGGTATGCACATTTATTAAGCACATAATCTTTGTCCCTATGATAAATGGGGTTTTCTCTACAATTACATCTTCTAACTTTACTGTTAGTGTATATGAAGGCTAAGATGCCCATATTCTTCTGGAGGTGGTTTTAGAATGCCCATAGGTCCTTTCACTAGCTTCCATCTTCTGCATTCTCAGCAGTTTTTCTCACCTTGCTCGCCTAAAAATCTCAAGATGAGGTAAGAGTGGGGCAGAACATTAGAAATTGCATACTAGATTTGGTGGTTTCTCTTCTCTGTTATTTTGAAGTATCAACGTTGTCTGTCTTGAAATTAAGCTGAGAGTGTGGTCTTGTATAGGCGTATTTTGTCCCTTCCTGTTCTGTATATATATATATATTTTGGTAGGAAATACTGAGAAGCAGGTAGCTAGGTGGCTACTTGGAAGTCTGAGGTTGAATTTTTCATTTTTGAAACGTTTTGAGTGTCAAGCTTAGCACAATTGTGTTTTATTGTAATTTATACTTGTAGTTTTACCAGGTTTCTTTTTCCTTGCTTTCTTTTCCACCTGTATATAGGTAGAGTAAATATAAATAGAGTTCAGATTGGAACTTAAGCTTGAAAATTCAGACTGATGGGGCAGAGAACAAGAAAAAGGACTGAAGAGTTGTGGGAGAATGAGAGGTTGGGAATACAGGGCAGGAGAAAAGCTTAAGTGAGATTGATAGGGAACAGGCGGAAAGCATGAAGGGAGGATGGCTTGCTGACTCATTGTGCCCCTCACTAGTGCTCCTTGGGTCTCAGCATCCAGGGCTATGTCCCCATCCGATCTGAGATTGCTTTCTCCCCTGACTTCTACTCCCTTTACTCAGAGCCAGGCTCTAGGTTCAGGCAGAGGAAGTCCTGCTGGAAATTTGTCTATGGACTCTATCTGTCCAGGCAGGGAACACCTTCTCCCTAATGGGTCCTCTGAAAATTCCAGATATCCGTTGTTTACATCTTTTCATGTGCCTTGGTAGCACCTTTAGGATGAGAATTGCTTAGTCCCTAGAGTCTTCTTTCTCTCTGCTGAGTGTCTGTATTTGTAGCTTTGCTTTAATACCTACTGGTACTTTGACTACCCATCTTAGGCTCTTCACCTTCATCTCACCATTATTTTATTTGTATTAATTTTTTAATGATTAATGGGTTCTTATAAGTGAATCTACTGAATATCAGACTCTGTGCTAGCACTTAGTGATGAATATAGAGGAGAATTATGTACAGTTCATACTCTCAAATTTTGTATAAGACTTAAAGCATACCCGAAAAAATTTAGTACAAGGCAGAACATACAGAAGAAGGGCCTTAACATTCTCTCTTCCTTAAATATGTTTTACGTCAAATTTAAGGAAGGGGAGGATGGCTATTAGAGATGGTTTCTGGGGAGGAGACATCATCCTTCCCATCTCCCCTTAGTCTTTCTCTAGAAGATTCTCTCCCCTGATTCTAATCTGACTATTGCCTGGCTGTGTCTTTGTTCTTTAAGCAGCCCAATTTTCCCTTACCAAAAAAACACTGAACTTGCCTGCCACCATCATTCAGGCCCCTTAATTCTCTGTTTAACTTCCTTTGCTTCACTTGGCTGTCTGTAACTCTTCTTTTATTCATGCTAGAAGGTGGAGGTGGAGCTCTCAGCTCTAAGTAGGATGTTTAACAACCTGTTGGCCCTTCTCGGTTGTAAACCAATGGATAGAGACTGGAGGAACCTCATGAGACAAAGGATATTACCCTTTGTGTCATTTCAAAATACAGGGTTTGTAATGGATTAAACTGGAGGAGTGATTTGGGCCTGAGGCTAAGGTGAGATCTTCTGCCTTTTTTTACTCCTAAGTTTAGATATTAGGAGCAGTCTTGGAGAAGGTTAAACATGAGGAGTAAGCTCCAAACACATTCTCCTAGCCATGTAAATAGAGGTTTGAAGTTCACTTCACTGCATTTGAAGGACAAGAGAAAATAGATGGGCCAGTACTTTTTCAGTGCAGTAGTACTTGCTACCTAGATGGTGAAACTCAAAGCACCTTAGTTTGTTACCACCCCTCAGCCTGCATTGTTGTTTCCAATGCTGCCCTTTGTTGGGGAGTGGAATGTAGAAAGGAGCGACCACGTGGAAACATGAGGATAGTGGAATATGTTTCCTAGCCTGCTGGAGCCCATCTGACTATCTCCCATGCCTATGCACAGTGCTGCCTCTGTGTCTCTGTCAGACAAAAACATGGCTGAAACCACACCTGTTTACCTTTCATCCTGGGCCAATATGCAGCCTTATTTTAATTTTTATTCTCTATAACTCAGATATTAACTCTCTTTTCAATGGTTTACCTGGCAGATAATTATGGACCAGAACATGGCTAGCTTAATTATAAAATTGGTGTGTGTGTATAAAAAATTTTCCTCAAATAGTGTTTTGGTATGTAACAGAGTTTCAGAGGGGAAGGAGCAGATACCATACCTACTTTAAAGATATCATCTCTGGAGGTATCTTACAGAACTTGATGAAATTGTGTCAAGAGCCATCCACTTGGCCTCATGCCTTGACATCCTATGGAGTGACGGGTCAGGGAAAACAGTCATAATTTCTTATGCCTGTAGAGCCATTTCTGGACTACAGTCCTCTTTGCTTCTTAGCCCACACATTGCTGAGGCTTTTAGGTGCCCCATGTAAAGGTTTACTTCTTCCAACACTATCTCTAATTCTGTCTACACTTCAATTTTCTCTATCTTCCTGATTCTCTGTTGTCTTCTCTCCACAACTTCTTCAACAACCTTAGTCTTCACTCTGTGACTTACTTTCCCCTTTATTTTGTTCCGTAAACTTTTTTTCTCCATACTTGAGGGTAGAATTCAGTCTTCTGTCCCTTCTAGTACCTTTGGCTTTAGCTAAGTGTTAAAATGGGCTTTCCTCTTCCTTTCTATTTTTTTTAAATAAAATATCTAGTGTCTATACACCTTGCTACAATGAGCACTAATGTTTTTTCCAAAGTCCAGTACATGTGAGAGATGAATGTTTCTTCAGTTAACATACTCCCCACAAAATATTCACTCTGGTGTTAATGTGCTAAAGTGACATTCACCTCCATACCATGCCTGCTTTTTGCTTTAACTGCAAGTGCCTTTGTCTAGCATTTTAAACTTTCTAAGACAATCGGCATAGCCCCCAAGTAGATTGAGTTTGTTCCCCAAATTTCTTCCTTATTTAAAAATGCCTGTATGTGTGATCATCCCAGTTTGTAAACTACCACTACCAAGAATGTATTATAATTCAAACATGATGTTTGAATTACAAGGAAAAAGAGATTCTCCTGAATCTTTGGAAACCCCTATAGTTTTCTGCACGTGGGCTTTCTCTAGTTGTGGCGAGTGGGGGTTACTCTTCATTGTGGTGTGCGGGCTTCTCATGGAAGTGGCCTCTCGTTGTGGAGCATGGGCTCTAGGCACAAGGGCTCAGTAGTTGTGGCTCGTGGGCTCTAGAGTGCAGGCTCAGTACTTGTGGTACACTGGCTTAGTTGCTTCACAGCATGTGGGATCTTCCGGACCAGGGCTTGAACACGTGTTCCTTTCATTGGCAGGTGGATTCTTAACCACTGTGTCACCAGGGAACTCCCAACCCCTATAGTTTTGATAAAATGTTTATAACCAGCAAGCATCTAGTAAACTCTACTTGGGGGTGATTATCATGACTTAAAAGAATTGGATTATCATGAAAAGCAAAATCACCATTCTATGTAAATTATGAAAGCAGTGTTGCCAGGGACTGAGACTCATATCTTTAGATCATTTTCTTGGAAAAACTATCATAATCTGTTGTTTAAAGGTATTGGTACAGTGTGCAATCCTTTCACTAGAAACTTTGAAATATGTAAGGCATCAAGAGACTTGAAATAATATATTAGATACCCAGCTTATAGAGAACAAATTTCTGACTCATTTGGGAACAGTTTGAGCGATGGTGAAACATTAAACAGCTTTCAGTATATGATTAATTCGACCCCTCTATGCAAATAAAGATAATAAAAATGTCTCATAAGAAATATGTGAGGCAAAAGGAACTTATTCTTACTCCTCACTGACAGACAAAGCAATGTTGCATCAGTAGTAATGCAAAAAGGTATCTTGAATCCTAATGCTTGGTGAAAAAAATCCTTCATATATTTTATACCAAATATAGTTTTATAATGTGCTGTGAAAGGTAAAATGGCAGGATGTTTCTTTTCTCCATTGAGAGTTTGAAAGGTTTATGGTTCCAGCTCATTAGTCAAAATTAAGTAAAGTGAGAAAAAAACAGTTTTCTGATGGAATTTTTCAGTAAGCTTGTCAGAAAAACAATAGTGTGCATGAGCAAGCAAGTGAAAGTTTGGCAATATAGACTTATCATTTAATGAGGAACCAAAAACGGAACCAGAAACAAATAGAAGAACAAACAGAAAACACATTCAACCTTTGTGAAAGGTCTTCACTGTTATTACTACAACACAAAAAAGCCAGCACGATATAGTAGAAAAAACCCTGAACTTGTCACAAGCCTTACAAGAATATCTAAACTTTCTGGATCTAGGTTATCTCACAGAAGATAAGTCTAAACTAATTCAGTGGTTCCAAAACACATTCCTCAGATAAGTGCTAATTGATGATAAATTTCTCATGAATAGAAGGAGAAAAATATTAAGGATATTAAAAAAAATTTCATTCTAAGGACTGGTTTTTAATTTTATATTTTATTCTTTTGGGATTAAAATGTAATAGTAGCTAGTGGTAATATTGAAATCCTAACTTGAAAAATGTTGACAACTCTATGCTAATGACAAAGGTGTTTTTTTTTTTTCTTTTAAACCTTATGTTGTTTTGATAAATGAAAAAGAAAATTAGAAAACTCAAGATTGTAGGATTTCTGTGCGGTTTCCTGCAACCTCTAATTTTGTATGTACTGTGAACTCTTATGAAAGCAACTGCTACAAGTAATATTATCTACAATTTAAGCAACATTTTGGGCAATACTTTCAACAGTCATTGTAGGGGTAGCTGAGGTAATGGAAACGGTTGAAATCTGAAACTCTCCCCAGCTCCCCACAATTAAATGGATCAACAAGAAGATAAGTTAAAACCACACAGGTCTTATGCCTTTAGAGTACCTGGAATACAAAGGGCACTAAAACTTCAAGTTACCTGCAAATAGAAATGTAAACACTAATTTTCAGTAGAATTGTCTTTTAAGTTTCTGCCCCAAGCCTTTGTAAAACAGCTATCTGGGAAAACTGTATGGAAGAAAGAAGAGAGGATAGTGCTATGAAATCACTTCCAGAAAGAGAAAGTCCTAGATTTTCACACTTAAAGATGACAGTAATGAAAAAATAGGAGTCATAGGAGATCAGAGCACTGACATAGGGAAGGGATTTAAAGTGTATGCTGGGATTTAGGAAGAAGTTTTAGAAAGGGAAATACTTTAGGAGAAAAGGAGAATAAAAATGAGGAAGTCGTCATCCTTTGGAAACTGACTGGAAAAGGAAAAAAAAAAAAAAAAAAGAGGGAAATTTCAAACCCTGCCAGACAACACTAAACAATGGAAGGGCAAAAAAGTCCTTCTCCCTGACTCCCGCAAAAAGTCCACATGTTAAGGAAAGTGCTACACTGACTAGGGAACGCATTCTTGAATTAGACATCTTATAAATCACCCCAAATGCTAGCTCTGTCCATGCAATGCAAAGATGCAAGCCATCTTATCTATACAAAGCTATTTAATAAAAAAATAGAAAATGAGAATAAAAACGTTTGAGCTGATGATAAATTTCCCACAAAGCCAACCACGAAACAGAAAACAAAAGTATTATAATATTTCAAACGGAATTAAATATCCATAAACACATACGAAGTAACACAAATCAGAAATTCAAAATTTACTAACAGAAATGGATAGTAAATAAAAAGAAATAAGAATTGATTGGTGGGCTTCCCTGGTGGCGCAGTGGTTGAGAGTCCGCCTGCCGATGCAGGGGACATGGGTTCGTGCCCCAGTCCGGGAAGATCCCACATGCCGCGAAGCAGCTAGGCCCGTGAGCCATGGCCGCTGAGCCTGCGCGTCCGGAGCCTGTGCTCTGCAACGGGAGAGGCCACAACAGTGAGAGGTCTACATACCGCAAAAAAAAAAAAAAAAAGAATTGATTGGCATCAGTAAATAAAACAGTGAAGTAAAAATGTCAGCAATGACTAAATTGTAAGTGCCCAAAAAAGAATGGATAGAAATGAAATTTAACAAAGGGCATTGAATGAAGCCATCAAAAATAGCTACTAGAATGAACATGAGAGGAAAAAAATAGTGTATCAGAAAGAAAGTGGTTGAAATGGATGTTAGGTAAATGAAATCCAATATATGTGTAATTGGAATCTATGAAATAGAAAAAAACAAATAAAACTATAAATCAAAGTTTCCAGAAATAAAGGACCCAAATTTATTTATTGAAAGGATCTATGAGGGAACCTTGGAAAATTTATCTTGAACAATCAACTCTAACATATATCCTATTAAAATCATTAGACTTTAAAGACTCAAAAAATTCTCAGGGTCTTCAGGAAAAAAAGAGCAAGTGACTTAAAAAGCCAAGAGAATTATACTTGCATTAGAATTCTCAAAAGCAATAAATAAGGGAACAATGGAGCAGTATTTTCAAGAAACAAGGAAGAAAAATGTAAACAATAGATTTTACATTTAAAAATCCTGTCCTTCAAGTGTCAAGACTATAGAAAAACAGTTGGGAAAACAAGGGCTCTGATAATTTGCTGGTGAGAATAAAAGTTTATACTACTCTTAGGCACAATTTGGCAACATTTGAGAAAACTAAATACGTATGTGTCATTTGATATAGCAATCCTGCTTGTAGGAAACTATTCCAAAGAGACCCATACAGCAGGATACACACAATGCATATGCTTAGGTACATTTACTACAGCATTATGTGTAATTGAAAAATATTAGGAACAATATAAATACCAACAGATAGAAGAGTATTTAATCTATGGTACTTTAACACAATGTAGTATCACAGGAGTATAAAAAGAATGAGGAAAATTCCTATGAACTTATATAGAATGATTTCCAAGATGTATTGTTAGGTGAAACAGTGTAAAAGAGTATCTCTAGGATGCTAACTTTTGTGTAGGAGAGAAAAGGAAGTGGCAAATACATATGTATCTACTTATTTTTGTAAAGACAGTCAAAGGAAGAAAAAAATAATAATAAAATTGTTTACCTGCATTGCATGTATGGGAATGAGGTGGAAAAGATGGAGAAGGGAGTGTTATTTCTTTAAGCATATCTTTAAGGCCGAGAGAATCATACGTAAATTAGACTTCTCAGAAGCAACAAACAAAGTAAGGGAATAATGGAGCAGCGTTGTCAAGAAACACAGAAGATAAGTATACACAAAAGATTGGTATGCTAACACATATATACAGAATCTAAAAAAAAAAAAAATGGTTCTGAAGAACCTAGGGGCAGGACAGGAATAAAGACACAGACGTAGAGAATGGACTTGAGTACATGGGGAGGGGGAAGGGTAAGCTGGGATGAAGTGAGAGAATGGCATGGACATATATACGCTACCAAATGTAAACCCAATAGCTAGCGGGAAGCAGCCTCATAGCACAGGGAGATCAGCTCGGTGCTTTGTGACCACCTAGAGGGGTGGGATAGTGAGGGTGGGAGGGAGGGAGACGCAAGAGGGAAGAGATATGGGAACATATGTATATGTATAACTGATTCACTTTGTTATAAAGCAGAAACTAACAAACCATTGTAAAGCAACTATACTCCAATAAAGATGTTAAAAAAAAAAGATTGGAACATGTTAGTGTCTTTCACATGTAGAAAAAAACCACACACACACACACACACACACACACAAGAAAACAAGCCTCAGTGGGGATGAAGAAAAGGATTCCCTATAATGAAATACAAATATAAACAGTTACCCCCAACTATACTCCAAATTAGCAACAGAAAAAGATAACTTCTGAAGAGTCTTTTGACAGTATACTTTCAAACTAAAGAGAAAATAACTGATGACCAGATATACTGAACTCTGAAAAGTAATTTTATTTTTGTAGTCATATGGCTTAACAATTCTAAAATTACTTTCCATGTATAATATATAAGTAAATATATTTAAGGTAATGGGTGCCATATGTCTCATTTTGGGGGAAAGGAGTTAAAAATTTAGAAAAAGGGAAGATTTGAGTGAAGCATAGTGATGGATTGCAAGTACAGCTATCAGTATGGATGCATAATGTGTGTGTTTGTGCTTGTTCATACATGTGTGTATACACATAAATTGATTTCCTAACACTTCTGTTAAGATGTCTTAGAAGCAAGACACATCAGCAGTGGTGATCACATGTAATGGCCAGGTCTTGGTTCGAAATATCATTCTCCAGTAAAAAGAACCATTTCTTCTAGGAGACATAGCTGATTTCAGAGCTGAGGGATGGGAAGTACAACATAAACTTAAAACATCTTGCTGTGCAAAAGAAAATATTGCTCAAAGTATTATGGGGACAACTTGAGCATCAACATGATTAATGATCATAATGGACTATATCCCATTGAGCAAAATAAAAATTTGTTAGTCCACACTAATATACATTTACAAAAGAAAACAAAAGAGAGACATGGGGGGAGGAGACGTTTTTCCTTGCAGCAAAACGTCAACTTGTAATCGTTATTTTTACCTCTATGGTAGTAATTGATTCAAGCAAGAATCATCAGTGCTGTTGAAGAAAATGATTTCCACAAAATATACACCTAATTCTGTATTAAATCCAAAGGGAAAAATAGTAGCTTTGCATAGGGGAAGCTTGGCAGACCCAACCTTAACCAAGTAATTAGTTACCGTCTGCTCGAATGGGACAAACTGACATCACGTACCTCCTGATAGGTCTTGAGAAAGGCAAAACATAACTTCAGTTTCATACCTTACCAAACATGCATAAGCAGAATATAAGCATGAGAAAACATCAGAATTGAAGGACATTCTATAAATTAACTGGCCTACAAACATCACTGTTTTTTTTCTTTTCAAAAACATCAAGGTCATGAATGAAAAACAAACGAGTGAAGTCTTCCTGTTGAAAGACACTAAAGAGAGATGATGACTAAATGCAATGTGTGATCTTGAATCAGGTTTTTTCCCCCCATTAAGTGATCTATAAAGAATAGTACTGTGAAAATTAGTGAAATTTGAATAAGGCTGGTAGTTAGATAAGAGTATTATATCAATTTTAATTATTGATTTTGATTACACTGTATTTATGTAAGAGAATATCTTTATTCTTAGGAAATGCACACTACAGCACTTATGAACAAAGGACTTCAGGTCTGCTATTTACTTTCATATATAGTTCAGAAAAAAATGTGAAGAAGGAGAAAGGTAAAGGTAGTAAAATGTTAACAGTGGGTAATCTTGGTAAAGGGTAAATGGAAACTCTTTGAAGTCTTAAAACTTTTATTCAAATTTGAAATTATTTCAAAATGAAAAGTAAAAAGCAACCAAAACCTTAAAACTAAAGCAGAAAGTCAATGCATATATCTTTGGTACTTATGCTTACAGATTACAGTATCTTTTTACCATTTTAATTACAATAGCCTTAAATAATTAGACAATACCATATCAGTAATATATATATAATTATATATATACATATTTAGAAGCCTAGAATGTGAAAATGAATAAGATAGCAATAGATGATATAGATAGAAGTATCTATATTATGTATCTACTGATAAATTATCATTTGAACAACCTCTATGTTTGTCCCTTCTCCTGCCTTTTTTGATTATTGATCAGTTTCCAGTGGTTGTTAGAAAAAGTAAAAAATAATTTGCTCATGTGCTACCCGGTGCAAAAAGAGAGCTCTGAACTTTATACTTGCAAATGAGAGAAAGAAGATTGGTGTGTGTGTGTTATTTTGGGCCAATATTTTAACTTCAGCTTGTTTTCCTTTTATTGTTCAAATTATTCTTTACTGTTATTACTGTTATATATAGTCCATTTTTGTATTTACTGATGTTTATGGTATTTTTTGCTCACCATTTCTTCTCCAATTTCAGTTCTTCTTTTAAAGTTTAATACTTTTGTTTTTCTTCAAATATATATTTAATAATTCCTTTAGTAAGGATCTGTTGTTGCTGAACTCTTTTTTGTTTGTCTGAAAAATGTTAATTTTGCTATCCTTCATTACTGGTTAAGCAGTTATAGAATTTGCGGTTAACAGTAATTTTCTCTCAACACCTTGAAGATACTTTTTTTGAAGATACTGTTTGTATCTTTCTATATTTTACTTAGTGTGATTATGGATTTTCTGTAGATCTACCATCTTTGTCTCTGTTTCCTTTTATGATACTTCTTTGTCTTTGGTGGTCTGCATTTTCAGTATGATAGATATAGACTTCTTGTTGTTCATTTTACTATAGATTTGTGATTCATAGCAGAGGTTTTACAAGTTTCACTAAATGATAAAAATTTCTCAGGGAATATCTCTTCAAAATATTCCCCATTTACTGTATTCTCTCTTTCAGGAGCTCTAACTACTGGTACTCTTTCTCATTCTGTCCACCATTGTCTCCTATTTTCTTTCAAGATTTCAGTCTCTATCTCGATATCTCTGTGCTTCATTCTAGGCAATTTCTTCACCTATATATAAACCAGGTAATCAAACTGTGGTCTGTGGACCAATGCTGGCTTATGGTTTGTTTGTCCATGAGATAGAGAAAACGAGTAAGCAATTGGAAAGTTTTTTAGCTGTTTGACATTGTTGTGACATTATTGTTGTTATTACTTTAAGTATATCAGCCTGAAATAGTGTGCAATTTAAAAAGTGCTGCTTTACTACAGTCTGAAGTGCACAGCTGCTTATACACATACACATATTTGTATGTGTGTTTATTTCCTGAACTGTCATTGGGATTATCTTCAGAAAAAAAGGTTTAGGTATTAAAACTTCTTTGTATCTTCTCTATTTATAACTCTTCTCGTCACTTCATTTTGCTTATTTTTCTCATCTCTCTTGTCCTCTTTTTAATAGTGTCTGATCTGCTTTGTGTTGTTTCCAAAGTATTTGTTTCTATAACAGTTGTGAGTTTTCCCTCCAATCTTATTTCTGACCTCAGCATGTTTTTTTTTTTTTTCTTGCTGTGGTCTTTATCACTTATTTCCACAACTATTATGCATCTGTTGAGCTATTTTGAAGGAGGTAATTATTTCAGTCCTTCTAATTCAGTTGCTCTGTTCGATTTTTGTTTCCTCTATGGCAATTTCTTTTACTATGATTTTCTTTTATTTTCTTATTCTTTACTCCAAACATTAAAATAAAATTGTGACATGCTTATATAGCTCTAGTGCTGGTTCTTTTTCCCTTATTACTCATCTTTGAATGAGATGAATTTTTTCTGCAGTACCTCTTTGCAAGAGATTCATGCTGGGAAAGAGCTGTCATGATGTTTTAGGCTGGCCACCAGAAATCTTCCTTGTTCATAACAAAATTTCTTATAATACACTGCATATGTAAGTGGGAATTTTGGGCCTTCACTTATCTCTGGTCATCAAGATTTGGAAGCTATGGGATCTGACAGACATGGTGCAGATCAAACCCTTGCTGTTAAACTCCAGATGTTACTGGTTTTGCCTTTTGGGTGTTCCATATATTTGAAGACGTGATCTCTGACACCATTCTCTGAGAGTGCAGCCTGAGATGTCCTCTCATAGTCGTTTTGCATGCTTGCTTGACTTTAGGGCATTTGGAAGGTCTTTGATATATTCTGTTTTTGAGGTTGACTTACCTAGTTTCATTAAGAATGTTTCCATTTGTGTTTCTTGTTAAGCTTGTTTTGGGGTGATGTTTGAAAGGAAATCACCACCATTTTATAGGTAGAAGTCTCATAGTTTTTTTTCTTTTAAATGTGATTTTTATGATAACCTCAGAAAAATAACTAGAAAAGGATTCATTTTGTAAAAATTTAGAGTACATTTGTTAAGATTTCGGTTGTATAATACAACATACCTATTGCTTTTTTTTTTTTTAACTCCATGTAGGTAGAAGTGATATCTCTATTACATTTTTATGGTTGCTTCATTTCCTAGTAAGCTAGAAAAGTGTGCCTTTTACATTAACACAAGAATTGGATTTGCCAGCAAAATCATACCTAAGAGGCAGACAATTTGATTGGCTTGAATATCTCACCATTATTGTTAGCTCATTGTTTTGAGTAACAAAGTTTTTTAAGTTTTCCCTTAGATTTATATATTTCCTACATAAATCACAAATCTGCTTGTGCTGGAAGCATTATGGTAACTAGGGCCTGTGGAGATTACGAAGAAATGAAGACTGGTTGTCACCTAGTTCAGCAACTGACGTAATTTTGGCAAAGACCTGTGAGGTTTGTCAGATTAGGGAAGTATGGTGTGGGGTGTATAAGGATTCCCTAGGGGGGATGTGATACCTCCCCGTGATACAAGAGTCTAGTACCATAAAGTTGGATGATAGGGCATTTGACCCTTATATGAATACTTGGGGATCACAAAAAGTCTAGATTCAGATTCCCATGTATTTATTGTTTATTACATACTTGAGGTTTTCACATCGATAACCTTATTTAATAAATATAGTAACCCTTAAGGTAAATGCTGTTACTCTCACTTTATGAATGAAAAAAAATGAAAGCCAAGGAAGTCATATGGTTTTCACAAAGTTACACAGGCCAGTTCTTGGAAGAGCTGGGATTGGACCTGAATTTTTAAACTTCTACACCAGGGTTCCTTCCACTCTCTCATTCTGCTTCTAGGTGTATGGTTTCCTGCTATACAATAATTCTTTTTCCTTTCTTTTATTGAATAAATTGGATATGTAACATTGTATAAGTTTAAGGTATATAGCATGTTACTTTGATACATTTATATATTGTAATATGGTTGCTGATATATCAGTATTTATCATTGTATATAATTACAATTACAATACTGTCTGTATTCATTGTACCTTGCATTAGATCTCTATGGCTTATTTACTACTAATTACAAGTTTGTACCCTTGAACACCATTCTCTCTTACCCCTTCTCACCCCCAATAACCACCATTTTACTTTGTTTTTGTCAAATATTAGTCAACAATATATGCTGGAGTTTAATTATGGGCTCTTAATTGTATACCATTTGTCTATGTGTCTATTTTTGTGCCAGTACCATACTATATTGAGGTGTATGGCTTTTTAGCATAGTTTGAAATCTGGAAGTGTGATACCTCTGGCGTTGTTTTTTCTCAGTATTGCTTTGGCTCTTTGGCGTCTGCTGTGGTTTCACAGAAAACTTAGAATTGTTTCTTTTATTTCTGTGAGGAATGCCTTTGGTATTTTGATGGCGATTGCATTAAATCTATAGATGGCTCTGGGTAGTACAGCCATTTTAACAATATTAATTCTTCTGATTCATGAAAATTGTATATCCTTCCATTTGTCTGTGTCTTTTTCCATTGCTGTCAGCAAAGTTCTGTAGTTTTTACTGTACACATCTTTCACGCTCTTGGTTAAATTTATTCCTAAGTATTTTACTGTTTTTGATACTATTGCAAATGGGATGGTTTTTCTTATTTTTCAGATGCCTTATTATTAGTGTAAAGGAGTGCAATTAATTTCTGTTTGTTTATTTTGTATCCTGCCACTTTCCTGAAATCTTTATTAATTCCAACAGTTTTTTGACTTTGGGATTGTTTGGGACTTATATATATAAGATTATATCATTAGCAAAGGATGACAGTTTTACTTCTTTCCCTTTAATTTGGATGTGTTTACCTCTTTCTTCTTGCCTAATTGCTCTAGGTAAGACTTCCAGTACTATGTTGAATACGAGTGGTGAGAATGGGTATTCTTGCAGTGTTCCGGATCTTTAGGGAAACACTTTCTGTTTTTCTCCGTTGAGTATTATGTTAGCCGTGGGTTTGTCATATATGGCCTTTATTATGTTGAGGCATGTTCCTTCTATACCCAGTTTGTTAAGAACTTTTATCGTGAAACGATGTTGTATTTTATCAAGTGCTTTTTCTGCATCTGCACATGAAATTATCATGTGATTTTTATCTTTTATTGATTTGATTAATTACATTTATTGATTTGCATATGTTGAACCATCCTTGCATCCCAGAGATAAATCCAACATGCTGTATAATCCTTTTAATGCATTCTTGAACTTTCTTTGCTAATATTTTATTGACAATATTTGCATTTATATTTATCAGGGATATTGGTCTATAGTTTTCCTTTCTTTTGGTATCATCTGATTTGGGTACCAAAGGGATGCTAACTTCGTCAAATGAGTTTGGAAGTATTCCCTCTGCTTTGGTATTTTGGAAGGCTTTGAGGAGGATTAGTATTCATTCTTCTTTAAATGTTTGGTTGAAATCTTCAGTGAAGCTGCCTGGTCCCAGAGTTTCCTTTGTTGGGAGTTTTTTGATTACCGATTCAATCTACTTGTGTTTTGTTTTGTTTTTTGCGGTACGCGGGCCTCTCACTGTTGTGACCTCTCCCGTTGCGGAGCACAGGCTCCGGACGCGCAGGCTCAGCGGCCATGGCTCACGGGCCCAGCCGCTCCGCGGCATGTGGGATCCTCCCGGACCGGGGCACGAACCCGTGTCCCCTGCATCGGCAGGCGGACTGTCAACCACTGTGCCACCAGGGAAGTCCTGGGAAAGCACTTTTAAAGGCCAGGTGAGGGAGGGGAGTCACAGGGCATGTGATCAGTTTGTGCACAATTCTCTGATTGGTTGATGGTGAGGTAACAGGGTGGTGTCATAGGGGTTAACATTATCCATCCTCAGGCTCCAGTAGGTCTGGAGGCTAAGGGGCTCATGGTCATCAAGTAGTTAACTTCCAATTGGTGGAGGTTTTAGCATCTCTTAAAACAACATAGGAAATGTGCATCGGATACCGTTATCTAGGTACTTCAGAGAGAAGCTAAAGATTCTGTGATTGCCATGTGACTTTTTTGGAGGTGATGGATATCTTCATTACTTTGATTGTGGTGATGATATCACAGTTGTATGCATATGTTAAACTCATCAAATTGTATGCATTAAATGTGTGCAATTTTTATTGTATATCTATTATATTTGAAAACTGTTAAAGTCAGTATAAATAGAGAACAAAAATAAAATGTCAGGGCAGAATTAACTTAAGTATTCTATAGGAATTACAATCAAGTTTTCAACAGCTCAGTAGTAAACATAAAGGACTGTGGGGCGTGTCTTAGCTATACTAAGGCTGTGGCTTATTCCCATTTGAATGACTTTTCTTTTGGAAGGACGTTAAGCAGTGTCCATTGACATTTCATGAGATTCCTCAGCACTTCATGAAACCAGATATGGAAATGAGAATCACTCTCTGTGTGCATTAAAAAAAAAAACAAAAAAACAGTGTAAGAGTTTAAATGCATAATCAATCTCTAGAGAGATACACAAGCACCTGATAACAACAGTTCCTTAGGGGCTGGTAACTGGGTGACTGGGGGCAGTGGAGAGAGGATAACTTTTCATTTGTGAAATTTATAGCTATAGGACATAGAAGATAGGGTCTTTATACAGGTAATCAAGTTAAAATGACATCATTAGGGCAGACTCTCATCCAATATGACTGATGTTCTTATATCAAGGGGACATTTAGTGACAGATACAGACAGATCACCATGTAAAGATGAAGCCAGAAATAAGAGTGATACTTCTGCAAGCCAAGGAATGCCAAGGATTTCCAGCAAACCACCAGAAGCTAAGGGGCAAGCATGAAACAGCTTCTTCCTCAGAGCCGTCAGAAGGAACAAACTGTTAACACCTTGACCTTGGACTTCTAGCCTCCCAAACTGTGAAATAATAAATTTCTGTTGCTTCAGCTCCACCCAGTATGTGTTGCTTTGTCACAGTAACCCTAGCAAGGCAATACAATCTGTGTGCAGTGATCTGGGAGAGGGCATTTTTAGCAGAAGGTCCAGACTTGTTATGTTCCAGCTCTGTCATAGACTAGCTGGGCGACCTTAAGCAACTTAACAACTTTGAAATTGTTTTCTTACATTGTTAGTGGCCTAACAAACAGTCATCTTCACTGTTATAGTTTCTTTGCTAGCAGAAATTACACTAGAGTGTGAGAATCCTGATAGTTGCTTTCCCAGCCCCCATTATGGTCTGAGGGACACAAGGAAAAGTTGTCTGGGAATGGCTTTCTTCCTTCTTAAAATGAAAACAAGAAAGGAAACACCTGTCTTCTTCCTTTCCTGTCAGACATTATTTCTACATGTGATGCCTGAAACTGTGGCTCCCATCTTGTCACATGAGATTAACAGTCAACACACTGGAGGTGACAGGACAGAAAGATGGGAAACTATTGCTTCTCACTGATGTCACAGAAACTGAACCCAACCTGGACTTTCCTCACCCCAGACTTCCTGGACTTGCCAAACTCTGTTCAAAGTGCTTTGCAGGGATTAACCCTTTTTACATTTGCAGCAATCCTAGGGTGGAGATACCATTATTTTCCCATCTTAAAACTGAAGCTGAAGCATAAAGTGCTTGAAGTAAATTGTCCACAGTTGCCCATACACCTAACAATAGAACAAGGATTTAAAAACCAGCATTCTGTCTCCAGAGCCTGCCCTATTAACCACCATACCAAAACTAGGTAAACCACTCTTTTTTTTTAAAAGATTAATTTATTTTTGGCTGTGTTGGGTCTTAGCTGCGGCACGTGGAATCTTTTGTTGCAGTATGCGGGCTCTTTGTTGTAGCATGCGGGCTTCTCTCTAGTAGGGGCTTGCGGGTTTTCTCTAGTTGTGGTGCATGGGCTCCAGAGCACGTGGGCTCTGTAGTTTGTGGCACATGGGCTCTAGTTGAGGTGCACGAGCTCATTAGTTGTGGTGCACAGGCTTAGTTGCCCCACGGCATGTGGGATCTTAGTTCCCTGGTCAGGGAACCTGCGTCCCCTGCATTGGAAGGCAGATTTTTACCATTGAACCAACAGGGAAGTCCCTATAATCGACTCTTGTTGGGAATTCTTTTTTTTTTAATTTAATAGATCTTTATTGCTTCACAATACTGTGTTAGCTTCTGTCGTACCACAAAGTGAATCAGCCATATGCATACATATGTCCCCATACATCCTCCCTCTTGAGCCTGCCTCCCATCCTCCCTAGCCCACCCCTCTAGGTTATCGCAAAGTGTGGAGCTGATCTCCCTGTGGTATGGTGCTGCTTCCCACTAACTCACTGTTTTACATTCAGTAGTGTATATATGTCGATGCAACTCTCACTTTGCCACAGCTTCCCCCACCCACCACATGTCCTCAGGTCCATTCTCTACCTCTACATCTTTATTCCTGCCCCGCAACTAGGTTCATCAGTATAATTTTTTTTTTTTTTTTTAGCTTCCATATATATGCATTAGCTGACGGTATTTGTTTTTTTCTTTCTGACTTACTTAACTCCGTATGACAGATTCTAGGTACATCCAACTCACTACAAATAACTCAATTTCATTTCTTTTTCTGGCTAAGTAATATTCCATTGTATATATGTGTCACATCTTCTTTATCCATTCATCCGTTGATGAACACTTAGGTTGCTTCCATGTCCTGGCTATTGTAAATAGAGCTGCAATGAACATTTTGGTATATGACTCTTTTTGAATTATGGTTTTCTCAGGGTATATGCCCAGTAGTGGGATTGCTGGGTCATATGGTAGTTCTATTTTTAGTTTTTTAAGGAACCTCCATACTGTTCTCCATAGTGGCTGTACCAATTCACATTCCCACCAGCAGTACAAGAGTGTTCCCTTTTCTCCACACCCTCTCCAGCATTTATAGTTTCTAGATTTTTTGATGATGGCCATTCTGACCGGTGTGATATGATATCTCATTGCAGTTTTGACTTGCATTTCTCTAATGATTAATGATGTTGAGCATTCTTTCATGTGTTTGTTGGCAATCTGTATATCTTCTTGGGAGAAGTGTCTATGTAGGTCTTCTGCCCATTTTTGGATTGGGTTGTTTGTTTTTCTGTTATTGAGCTGCATGAGCTATTTGTAAATACTGTTTGGAGATTAATCCTTTGTCAGTTGCTTCATCTGCAAATATTTTCTCCCATTCTGAGGGTTGTCTTTTTGTCTTGTTTATGGTTTCCTTTGCTGTGCAAAAGCTTTTAAGTTTCATTAGGTCCCATTTGTTTATTTTTGTTTTTATTTCCATTACTCTAGAAGGTGGATCAACAAGGATCTTGCTGTGATTTATATCATAGAGTGTTCTGCCTACGTTTTCCTCTAGGAGTTTGATAGTTTCTGGCCTTACATTTAGATCTTTAATCCATTTTGAGCTTATTTTTGTGTGCAGTGTTAGGGCGTGTTCTAATCTCATACTTTTACATGTACCTGTCCAGTTTTCCCAACACCACTTATTGAAGAGGCTGTCTTTTCTCCACTGTTTATTCTTGCCTCCTTTATCAAAGATAAGGTGACCATATGTGCGTGGGTTTATCTCTGGTATTTCTATCATGTTCCATTCATCTATATTTCTGTTTTTGTGCCAGTACCATACTGTCTTCATTACTGTAGCTTTGTAGTATAGTCTGAAGTCAGGGAGCCTGATTCCTCCAGCTCCATTTTTCGTTCTAAAGATTGCTTTGACTATTTGGGGTCTTTTGTGTTTCCATACAAATTGTGAAATTTTTTGTTCTAGTTCTGTGAAAAATGCCAGTGGTAGTTTGATAGGGATTGCATTGAATCTGTAGATTGCTTTGGGTAGTAGAGTCATTTTCACAATGTCGATTCTTCCAATCCAAGAACATGGTATATCTCTCCATCTATTTGTATCATCTTTAATTTCTTTCATCAGTGTCTTATAATTTTCTGCATACAGGTCTTTTGTCTCCTTAGGTAGGTTTATTCCTAGATATTTTATTCTTTTTGTTGCAATGGTAAATGGGAGTGTTTTCTTAATTTCACTTTCAGATTTTTCATCATTAGTGTATAGGAATGCCAGAGATTTCTGTGCATTAATTTTGTATCCTGCTACTTTACCAAATTCATTGATTAGCCCTAGTAGTTTTCTGGTAGCATCATTGGGATTCTCTATGTATAGTATCATGTCATCTGCAAACAGTGATAGTTTTACTTCTTTTTTTCCAATTTGGATTCCTTTTATTTCTTTTTCTTCTCTGATTGCTGTGGCTAAAACTTCCAAAATATGTTAACTAATAATGATGAGAGTGGGCAACCTTACCTTGTTCCTGATCTTAGTGGAAATGTTTTCAGTTTTTCACCATTGAGGACGATGTTCGCTGTGGGTTTGTCATGTATGGCCTTTATTATGTTGAAGAAAGCTCCCTCTATGACTACTTTCTGTAGGGTTTCTATCATAAATGGGTGTTGAATTTTGTCAAAAGCTTTCTCTGTATCTATAGAGATGATCACATGGTTTTTCTCCTTCAATTTGTTTATATGGTGTATCACATTGACTGATTTGCATATATTGAGGAATCCTTGCATTCCTGGGATAAACCCCACTTGATCATGGTGTATGATCCTTTTAATGTGCTGTTCGTTTCTGTTTGCTAGTATTTTGTTCAGGATTTTTGCATGTATGTTCATCAGTGATGTTGGCCTGCAGTTTTCTTTCTTTGTGACATCTTTGTCTGGTTTTGGTATCAGGGTGATGGTGACCTCATAGAACGAATCTGGGAGTGTTCTTTCCTCTGCTATATTTTGGAACAGTTTGAGAAGGATAGGTGTTAGCTCTTCTCTAAATGTTGGATAGAATTTGCCTGTGAAGTCATCTGGTCCTGGGCTTTTGTTTCTTGGAAGATTTTAAATCACAGTTTCAATTTCAGTGCTTGTGATTGGTCTGTCCATATTTCCTAGTTCTTCCTGGTTCACTGTCAGCAGGTTGTGCATTTCTAAGAATTTGTCCATTTCTTCCAGCTTGTCCATTTTATTGGCATAGAGTTGCTTGTAGTAATCTCTCATGATCTTTTGTATTTCTGCAGTGTCAGTTGTTACTTCTCCGTTTTCATTTCTAATTCTATTGATTTGAGTCTTCTCCCTTTTTTTCTTGATAAGTCTGGCTAGTGGTTTATCAATTTTGTTTATCATCTCAAAAAAACAGCTTTTAGTTTTATTGATCTTTGCTATCGTTTCCTTCATTTCTTCTTCATTTATTTCTGATCTGATCTTTATGATTTTTTTCCTTCTGCTAACTTTGGGGTTTTTTTTGTTCTTCTTCTCTATTTGCATTGGATGTAAGTTTGGGTTGTTCATTTGAAATGTTTCCTGTTTCTTAAGGTAGGATTGCATTGCTATAGACTTCCCTCTTAGAATTGCTTTTGCTGCATCCCATTTTGGGTCGTCATGTTTCCATTGTCATTTGTTTCTAGGTATTTTTTTATTTCCTCTTTGATTTCTTCAGTGATCATTTCGTTATTAACTAGTGTATTGTTTAACCTCCATGTGTTTGTATTTTTTTACAGATCTTTTCCTGTAATTGATATCTAGTCTCATAGCATTGTGGTCAGAAAAGATACTTGATAAAATTTCAATTCTCTTCAATTTACCAAGGTTTGATTTGTGACCCAAGATATGATCTATCCTGGAGAATGTTCCATGTGCAGTTGAGAAGAATGTGTATTCTGTTGTTTTTGGATGGAATGTCCTATAAATATCAATTAAGTCCATCTTGTTTAAAGTATCATTTAAAGCTTGTGTTTCCTTATTTATTTTCACTTTGGATGATCTGTCCATTGGTGAAAGTGGGGTGTTAAAGTCCCCTACTATTATATGTTACTGTCGATTTCCCCTTTTATGACTGTTAGTATTTGCCTTATGTATTGAGGTGCTCCTAGTTTGGGTGCATAAATATTTACAATTGTTATATCTTCTTCTTGGATTGAGCCCTTGATCATTATGTAGTGTCCTTCTTTGTCTCTTCTAATAGTCTTTATTTTAAAGTCTATTTTGTCTGATATGAGAATTGCTACTCTAGCTTTCTTTTGATTTCCATTAGCATGGAATATCTTTTTACATCCCCTCACTTTCAGTCTGTATGTGTCCCTAGGTCTGCAGTGGGTGTCTTGTAGACAGCATATATATGGGTCTTGTTTTTGTATCCATTCAGCCAATCTGTGTCTTTTGGTGGGAGCATTTAATCCATTTACATTTAAGGTAATTATCGATATGTATGTTCCTATTCCCATTTTCTTAATTGTTTTGGGTTTGTTATTGTAGGTCTTTTCCTTCTCTTGTGTTTCTTGCCTAGAGAAGCTCCTTTAGCATTTGTTGTAAAGCTGGTGTGGTGGTGCTGAACTCTCTCAGATTTTGCTTGTCTGTAAAGTTTTTAATTTCTCCATCAAATCTGAATGAGATCCTTGCTGGGTAGAGTCATCTTTGTTGTAGGTTTTCTCCTTCATCACGTCAAATATGTCCTGCCGGTCCCTTCTGTCTTGCAGAGTTTCTGCTGAAAGATCAGCTGTTAACCTTTTGTGTTATTTGTTGTTTTTCCCTTGCTGCTTTTAATATGTTTTCTTTGTATTTCATTTTTGATAGTTTGATTAATATGTGTCTTGGCATGTTTCTCCTTGGATTTATCCTGTATGGAAGTCTCTGTGCTTCCTGGACTTGATTAACTATTTCCTTTCCCATATTTGGGAAGTTTTCAACTATAATCTCCTCAAATATTTTCTCAGTCCCTTTCTTTTTCTCTTCTTCTTTTGGGACCCCTATAATTCAAATGTTTTTGCGTTTAATGTTGTCCCAGAGGTGTCTGAGACTGTCCTTAGCTCTTTTCATTATTTTTTCTTTACTGTTCTCTGCAGTAGTTATTTCTACTATTTTATCTCCCAGGTCACTTATCCGTTCTTCTGCCTCAGTTATTCTGCTATTGATCCCATCTAGAGTATTTTTAATTTCATTTATTGTGTTGTTCATCATTGTTTGTTTCCTTTTTAGTTCTTCTAGGTCCTTGTTAAATGTTTCTTGCGTTTTCTCTTTTCTATTTCCAAGATTTTGGTTCATCTTTACTATCATTATTCTGAATTCTTTTTCAGGTCGACTGCCTATTTCCTCTTCATTTCTTAGGTCTGGTGGGTTTTTATCTTGCTCCTTCATCTGCTGTGTGTTTTTCTGTCTTCTCATTATGCTTATCTTGCTGTGTTTGGGGTCTCCTTTTTGAAGGCTGCAGGTTCGTAGTTCCTGTTGTTTTTGTTGTCTGTCCCCGGTGGCTAAGGTTGGTTCAGTGGTTTGTGTAGGCTTCCTGGTGGAGTGGACTAGTGCCTGTGTTCTGGTGGATGAGGCTGGATCTTGTCTTTCTGGTGGGCAGGTCCACGTCTGTTGGTGTGTTTTGGGGTGTCTGTGGCCTTATTATGATTTTAGGCAGCCTCTCTAATAATGTGTCGGGTTGTGTTCCTATCTTGCTAGTTGTTTGGCATAGGGTGTCCAGCACTGTAGCTTGCTGGTCGTTGAGTGAAGCTGGGTCTTGGTGTTGAGATGGAGATCTCTGGGAGATTTTCACCATTTGATATTATGTGGAGCTGGGAGGTCTCTTGTGGACCAGTGTCCTGAAGTTGGCTCTCCCACCTCAGAGGCACAGCACTGACTCCTGGCTGGAGCACCAAGAGCCTTTCATCCACGTGGCTCAGAATCAAAGGGAGAAAAAGAAAGGAAGGAAGGAAGGAAGGAAGGAAGAGGATAAAATAAAATAAATTAAGATAAAATAAAATAAAGTTATTAAAATAAAAAATAATAAGAAAAAATATTTTTTTAAAGTATAAAACAAAAAAAAATGGACAGATAGAACCCTAGGACAAATGGTGAAAGCCAAGCGGTACAGACAGAATCTCACACAGAAGCATACACATACATACTCACAAAAAGAGGAAAAGGGGAAAAAATAATAAATCTTGCTCTCAAAGTCCACCTCCTCAATTTGGGATGATTCATTGTTTATTCTGGTATTCCACAGATGCAGGGTACATCACATTGATTGTGGAGATTTAATCCGCTGCTCCTGAGGCCGCTGGGAGTAATTTCCCTTTCTCTTCTTTGTTTGCACTGCTCCTGGAGTTCTGCTTTGGATTTGGCCCCGCCTCTGCGTGTAGGTTGCCTGAGGGGTCTGTTCTTTGCTCAGATAGAATGGGGTTAAAGGAGCAGATGATTCAGGGGCTCTGGCTCACTCAGGCCAGGGGGAGGGAAGGGCACGGAGTGCGGGCGAGCCTGTGGCAGCAGATGCCAACATGACATTGCACCAGCCTGAGGCGCACCATGAGTTCTCCCAGTGAAGTTGTCCCTGGATCACGGGACCCTGGCAGTGGCGGGCTGCACAGCTCCTGGGAGCAGAGGTGTGGATAGTGACCTGTGCTCACACACAGGCTTCTTGGTGGTGGCAGCAGCAGCCTTAGCGTTGAGAGCTCACTTTGATAAGGGAAATTAGAGTCCTGCTAGTGTTGGACGGTCTCCTGCAGAGGCAGGGGCTGTGACTCACCATGGGGACAAGGACACTGACAGCAGAAGTTCGGAGAAGTGCTCCTTGGCGTGAGCCCTCCCAGAGTCTGTCATTAGCCCCACCAAAGAGCCCAGGTAGGCTCCAGTGTTGGGTTGCCTCAGCCCAGACAACCAAGAGGGGGAGAACCCAACCCCACCCATCAACAGTCAAGTGGATTAAAATTTTTTCGCCACATATTCTTTATCCATTCATCTGTGGATGGACATTTAGATTTCTTGCATGTCCTGGCTATTCTAAATAGTGCAGCAATGAACATTTTGGTACATGACTCTTTTTGAATTATGGTTTTCAGGGTATATGCCCAGTAGTGGGATTGCTGGGTCATATGTTGTTCTATTTTTAGTTTTTTAAGGAACCTCCATGCTGTTTTCCATACTGGTTATATTAATTTACATTCCCACCAACAGTGCTGGAGGGTTCACTTTTCAGTACACCCTTTCGAGCCTTTACTGTTTCTAGATTTTTTGATAATGGCCATTTGGACCAGAGTGAGGTGATACCTCATTGTGGTTTTGACTTGCATTTTTCTAATAATTAGTGATGTTAAGCGTCTTTCATGTGCCCTTGGTCATCTGTATTTCTTCCTTGGTGAAATGTCTATTTAGGTCTTCTGCCCATTTTTTAACTGAATTGTTAGTTTTTTTGATTTTGAGCTCCATGAGCTGTTTGTATATTTTGGAGATTAATCTTTTGTCTGTTTTTTCATTTACAAATATTTTCTCCCATTCCGAAGGTTGTCTTTTTGTTTATGGTTTCCTTTGCTGTGCAAAAGCTGTTATGTTTCATTAGGTCCCATTTGTTTATTTTTGTTTTTATTTCCCTTTCTCTAGGAGATGGGTCAAAAAGGATCTTGCTGATTTATGTTATAGAGTATTCTGCTTATGTTTTCCTCTAAGAGTTTGATAGTGTCTGGCCTTACATTTAGATCTTTAATCCATTTGGAATTTATTTTTGTATATGGTGTTAGGAAGTGTTGTAATTTCATTGTTTTACATGTAGCTGTCTAGTTTTCCCAGAACCGATTATTGAAGAGGCTGTTTTTTCTCCATTGTATGTTCTTGCCTCTTTTGTCATATATTAGGTGCCTGTATGTGCGTGGGTTTACCTCTGGGCATTCTATCCTGTACCATTGATCTATATGTCTGTTTTTGTGCCAGTACCATACTGTCTTGATTACTGTAGCTTTATGATATAGTTTGAAGTCAGGGAGCCTGATTCCTCCAACTCCATTTTTCTTTGTCAAGATTAGTTTGGCTATTCAGGGTCTTTTGTGCTTCCATACGAATTGTAAAATTTTTTGTTCTGTGATGAATGCCACTGGCAGTTTGATAGGGATTGCACTCAATCTGTGGATTGCTTTGGGTAGTACTGTCATTTTCACAATATTGATTCTTCCAGTCCAAGAGCATGGTATATTTTTCCATCTGATATTATTTCATCAGTGTTTTATAGTTTTTTGAGTACAAGTCTTTCACCTCCTTAGGCAGATTTATTCCTAGGTATTTTATTCTTTCTGTTGCAATGGTAAATGGGAGCATTTCCTTAATTTTTCTTTCAGATTTTTCGTCATTAGTGAATAGGAATGCAAGAGATCTGTGCATTAATTTTGGGTCTTGCAAAATTAACAAATTCATTGGTTAGTTTTAGTAGTTTTCTGGTGGCATCTTTAGGGTTCTCTGTGTATAGAATCATGTCATTGGCAAACAGTGACAGTTTTACTTCGTCTTTTCCAATTTGTATTCCTTTTATTTATTTTTCTTCTCTGATTGCCTTGGCTAGGACTTCCAAAACTATATTGAATAAAATTGGCAAAAGTGGACATCCTTGTCTTGTTCCTGATCTTAGTGGGAATGTTTTCAGTTTTTCACCACTGAGTATGATGCTTGCTGTGGGTTTGTCATATATGGACTTCACATTGATTGATTTGTGTATATTGAAGGATCCTTGCATCCCTGGGATAAATCCCACTTGATCATGATGTATGATCCTTTTTTTCCCTTAATTTATTTTATTTATTTATTTATTTTTGGCTGCATTGGGTCTTCCTTGCTGTGCACAGGCTTTCTCTAGTTGTGGCAAGCAGGGGCTACTCTTTGTTGCAGTGTGTGAGCTTCTCATTGTGGTGGCTTCTCTTGTTGTGGAGCATAAGCTCTAGGCATGTTGGCTCAGTAGTGTGGCTTGTGGGCTCTAGAGTGCAGGCTCAATAGTTGTGACGCACGGGCTATTGCTCTGCAGCATGTGGGATTCCTGGACCAGGGCTTGAACCCGTGTCCTCTGCATTGGCAGGCAGATTCTTAACCACTGTGCTACCAGGGGAGCTTGGTGTATGATCTTTTTAATGCGGTGCTGGATTCTGTTTGCTAGTATTTTGTTCAGGGTTTTTACATCTATGTTCATCAGTGATATTGGTCTATAATTTTCCTTTTTTGTGATATTTTTTTCTGTTTTTGGTAACAGGGTGATGGTGGCTTCATAGATTGAATTTGGTAGTGTTTCTCCCTCTGCAATTTTTTGGAAGCGTTTGAGAAGGATGAGTGTTTGCTCTTCTCTAAATGTTTGATAGAATTCACCTGTGAAGCCATCTGGTCCTGGACTTTTGTTTGTTGGAGGATTTTTAATTACGGTTTTAATTTGATTACTTGTGATAGGTCTGTGTATATTTTCCAATTCTTCCTGGTTCAGTCTTGGAAAATTGTACCTTCTCAAGAATTTGTCCATTTCTTTGAGGTTGTCCATTTTATTGGCATATAGTTGATTGTAGTAGTCTCTCATAATCCTTTGTATTTCTGTAGTGTCGATTCTGATTTCTCCGTTTTCATTTCTAATTATTGATTTGAGTCCTCTCCCTTTTTTTCTTGATGAGTGTGTCTAGAGGTTTATCAATTTTGTTTATCTTCTCAAAGAACAAACTTTTAGTTGTATTATCTTTGCTATTGTTTTCTTTGTTTCTATTTCATTTATTTCTGTTCTGATCTTTATGATTTCTTCTGCTGACTTTGGGTTCTCTTTCTTCTTCTTTCTCTAGTTGCTTAGGTGTAAGGTTAGATTTTTATGTGAGATTTTTCTTGTTTTCTGAGGTGAGATTTAATTGCTATAAACTTCCTTCATTGAACTGCTTTTGCTACTTCCCATAAGTTTTGGGTCATCATGTTTTCATTGTCATTTGCTCACATGTATTTTTTTTTTTTCCTCTTTGATTTCTTCAGTGATGTCTTGGTTATTTAGCACACTGTTTAGCCTCCATGTATTTGTGTTTTTTTTACAGTTTCTCTCCTGTAATTGATTTCTAATCTCATAGAGTTGTGGTTCGAAAAGATGCTTGATATGATTTCAATTTTCTTAAATTTTATGAGGCTTGATTTGTGACCCACAATGTGATCTGTCCTGAAGAATGTTCCATGTACACTTGAGAAGAAAGTGTATTCTGCCACTTTTGTGTGGAATGTCCTATAAATATCAGTTAAATCTTTCTGGTCTATTGTGTCATTTAAAGCTTGTGTTTCCTTATTTATTTTCTGTTTGGATGATCTGTCCATTGGTGTAAGTGGGGTGTTAAAGTCCCCCACTATTATTGCATTACTGTTGATTTCCCCTTTCATGGTTGTTAGCATTTGCCTTATGTATTGAGGTGATCCTATGTTGGTGCATAAACATTTATAATTGTTATATCTTCTTCTTGTACTGATCCCTTGATCATTATCGTAGTGGCCTTCCTTATCTCTTATAACAGTCTTTATTTTGAAGCCTATTTTATCTGATATGAGTATTGCTACTCCAGCTTTCTTTTGATTTCCATTTGCATGGAATATCTTTTTCCATCCCTTCATTTTCAGTCTCTATGTGTCCCTAGGTCTGCAGTGGGTCTCTTGTAGACAGCATACATATGGCTCTTTTTTTTGTATCCATTCAGCCAGTATTTGTCTTTTGGTTGGGGCATTTATTCCTTTTACATTCAAGGTTATTATCGATATGTATGTTCCTACTACCATTTTCTTAATTGTTTTGGATGTGTTTTTGTGGGTCTTTTTCTTCTCTTGTGTTTCCTGCTTAGAGAAGTTTCTTTAGCCTTTATTGTAAAGCTGGTTTGGTGGTGCTGAATTCTCTTAGCTTTTGCTTGTCTGAAAAGCTTTTGACTTCTCTATCGAATCTGAGTGAGATCCTTGCTGGGTAGAGTAATCTTGGTTGTAGATTTTTGTCTTTCATCACTTTAAGTATATCCTGCCACTCCCTTCTGACCTGCAGAGTTTCCACTGAAAAATCAGCTGATAACCTTATGGGGGTTCCTTTTTATGTTTTTTGTTTTTCCCTTGCTGCTTTTAATATTTTTTCTTTGAATTTAATTTTTGTGAGTTTGATTAATATGTGTCTTGGTGTATTTTTCCTAGGGTTTATCCTGTATGGGACTCTCTGTGCTTCCTAGACTTGGGTGACTATTTCCTTTCTCATGTTAGGGATGTTTTCAACTATAATCTCTTCAAATATTTTCTCAGACCCTTTGTTTTTCTCTTCTTGTTCTGAGAGCCCAATAGTTCGAATGTTGGTGTGTTTAGTGTTGCCCCAGATGGCTCTGAGATTGTCTTCAATTCTTCTCATTCTTTTTTTTCTTTATTCTGCTCTTCGGCAGTTATTTCCACCATTTTGTCTTCCAGCTCACTTATTCGTTCTTCTGCCTCAGTTTTTCTGCTATTGATTCCTTCTAGTGTATTTTTTCATTTCAATTATTGTGTTTTTCATCTCTGTTTTTTCTTTTGTTCTTCTAGATCTTTGTTAAACATTTTTGTATTTTCTCCATTCTATTTCCAAGATTCTGGATTATCTTTACTATCATTACTTTGAATTCTTTTTCAGATAGATTGCCTAGTTCCTCTTCATTTATTTGATCTTGTAAGATTTTACCTTGCTTCTTTATTTGTGACATTTTTTTACCGTCTCATTTTTTTCTGTTTTCTTTTTATGAGTGAGATTGTGTTCCTGTTTTACTCGTTGTTTGGCCTGAGGCTTCCAACACTGGAGTTTGTAGGCTATTGGGTAGAGCTGGGTCTTGGTGCTGAGATGAGGACCTCTGTGAGACCTCACTCCAATGAATATTCCCTGGGGTCTGAGATTCTCTGTTAGTCTGGTGTTTCAGACTTGGAACTCCCACCACAGGAACTTTTGCCCAATTCTGGGCCTTTCACTCTGGGCTTCCTCCCATCTCCTTGGGCATCAGAGTCCCCCACCAGTGGCTGGCAGGTGCCTTAGTTGTGAGGAGATGCTAATTTCATGTCTTCTCACACTGCCATCTTGACTCCATCTCTGTTTCCCCTTTTTGTACTTATAACTCCCTCCTCCAACAGTAAGAAACTTAGGTCCCCTTAATAATTTTTTAAAATAAATTTGTGATTTTGACATAATTTTAGACAATGGAAAAGTTGCACAGATAGAACCAAGAGTTCCTGTATACTTCTCACCTGGTTTCCCCTAATGTTATCATCTTGAATAACCCTGGTACTATAACCCTGGTACATTTGTGAGAAGTAAAAAATTAACAGTAGTAATTAAACTCCAGACTTTTTTCATATTTTACTACTTTTTCCATTGATGTCCTTTTTCTGTTCCAAAATCCAATCCAGGATACTGTATGGCATTTAGCCCTCGATATTTTTAAAGATACTATCCAAATAGTGCTGGATCTGCAGCATGAATATAAGGTGTAGGCCTCTTTTCTGTGCCCGTTGATTTAAATTCAAACCTGTGGCTTTTCTGAGTAAAACTGAATTTTTATCTCAGTTTGAAGGAGAGAGGTTTAGAGATGTCAAGACACACTAGTAGGAAAAGCCACGTGAAGTAGTCACTTTCTTTCCCACACGTAATAAAACTCCAAAATCACAATATTTCCTTTACAAGAACATGGACAATGTGAATAGTGACTTTATTTTCACTGAGTGGGGTGGGCTCAGATGGACCAGGAGAACTAAGCCTCTGGTAGATTTTAGTTTATCCTTCTCCCTGAAATGAGCCAGGCTGGGTATCAGAAATTTTTAAGTGCATTATTTTAATTGTACAAAACTTGGTGTAGTAATTGTTCTCTTCATTTCTGGAGTTGAGATAATTTAGTCATGAAGTATTTAAAGAAATTTTTAACATTACATAGCAGCCAGCCTCAGGGAAAAGAAGCATCAGACCCCATTTCCCTGATTCCAAAACTGTGCCCTTCCAGCTGTGTCACATGGCCACTGCCCACCATGGGATCAATCAGAATAGAATGTGTGTATGTGGAAGTACTTGTAACCTTCAAAGTGGAACAAAAGATGAGGATTACAATCATTGCAAATTTTAATAATTTCCTAATTTGTTCTATAACCTTTTTTGATTCCTGCATGTGTGAATTTACATACAGGTAAACCATACTTAGGTATCACAGTTTGAAGATACTCTGAGCAGATGCTTTATCCTAAAATATAAATTTTTTTGTCTCATGTGTAAGTGCAGCAGAGGGTCTCTATTTTTATATATTATGGATTTCTAGAAACTTATGTAACTGCTAAAAATTGAACAACAGACTTAATACTATAAGAGGATTTCCTTTCATAGAATGCCAAAAATACAGAATCCCTAAATGTATTTTGACTTTTAGATGTCATGTTTCAGACTGTGTTATAATAATTTTGTTTACTATTTTTAATTTTGTTGTTTTTTGTGAAGAAAGAGACTTGACCTCTCTGGCCCCAATATACTTAGCAGTGAGTGCACAATTAATACTTCAAACTGATGAACCTCTGGTTGGGGATAAAGGTGCTTGGCTTCTAGCATATCTAAAAATATACCTCTTTATCTAACTTCTATACCACTTATTACCTTCAGAAAGATACTTAACCTCTTTGGCCCTGATTTACTCATCAGTAAAATGGGATATAATAATCACACCTACCTGATAGGGTTACTCTGATGATTCAGTAGGATAATACGTGTAAAGCTTGTTAAGTAGTGCTTGGCATATAGTAAGTACTACATAAACCATCTGTTAAATAAATAAGGCTAGTGCTTCATTACAACAAAAATGTAATGGTAATAAATCTTCATCGATTTCTTTCTATATTGCCATATTTTACCTCAGTACAGTGGAGAAAAGTAGCTTGTCTTAGTTACATGAATAGTTAAGTAATAGAGCCAGGATTCGCATCACGGGCCTGAATCTGAAGCCTACTCTTCCTCCCCCTAAGCCTTCCAATTTTCTGAGATGATTCTCCAACTTCCCTCCTCCCTGCCTCAGAATGTTTCTGTCATGCTCCTTTCCTTTTCACCCTTGAGTTCCCTCTCTTATCCCAGAGGTGTCAAATCCCCTTTCTTTTCCAGTGTGAACTTGTTCACTTTGTGGATGATTCCCTCCTCCGAGACTCTGCCTTTTCAGTCTCTTTTTTGATCTCTAGTCTTTCTTTTCACCTGTGACTCACCTCTTCTTCCACGTTTAGTCTACATCCTCAGTTCAGCCTGGTGTAGGAGTCACATTCTAATCTCAGGTCTGCCCCAGTTGTGTTCATTTAGACACACAAGTCCAAAGTTTCTCAAGTCCCTCAGTTAGACAGCAGAAGACAACTCCAAGTTTCCAGCTCATTTATCGTGTAGAACAATTGAAGGCAAATTGTAGACTTCTCACATCTGGGCTGTGCTTGTAGGTAGAGCCTCAGAATTCATAACCAAGGAGTTACCTAGGTAAGTAGATGTTCTCGCCCTAAGAATGTTCTGCCATCCTCTTTTCCCAGCTGGTTCAAACTACAGTGTTTTTCTTCCTCTGAGTTTTGGGACACAAACTAGCATGACTTAGTGCTTTAGAGTGCACACGAGAATATTATTAGATTTTAGAAGACTCACTATAAAAAATGTATTCTTTCTTGTTCACATTAGCATTTCCTGAAAGCATTTGTCCACTGAACTTTTTTTGCATTAAGCTAATACAGGGTTCTCCAGAGAAACAAAACCAATATGGGGGGGAGGGGCAGAGAGAGAGAGATTGATTGATATGTTAAGGAATTATTACACAGGATTGTGGAGGCTGGCAAGTTCAAAATATACAGGAAAGGCTGGCAGGCTGTAGACCCAGGGAAGAGCTGCTGTATTGCAATTTGTGTCCAAAGGCAGTTTGCTGGCAGAATTTTTTTTTTTTTTTTTTTTACTCAGTCTTTATTCTCCTAAGGCCTTCAACTGATTGGATGAGAACCACCAACATTATAGAGGATAATCTGCTTTGCTCAAAGTCTACTGATTTAAATGTTAACACTCATCTAAAAATATCTTCATAGAAACATCTAGACTCA
Source organism: Delphinus delphis (assembly GCF_949987515.2). Taxonomy (NCBI): domain Eukaryota; kingdom Metazoa; phylum Chordata; class Mammalia; order Artiodactyla; family Delphinidae; genus Delphinus; species Delphinus delphis. The sequence goes on from NC_082684.1 coordinate 147,468,277, forward strand.
TGTTCGAGCAAATATCTGGGTTACATGACCTAGCCAAAGTGACACGTACAATTAATTGTGACAGCTAATTAACCTAAAAATAGTATTTTATGGACAACATAGTTTATTTTTATAAATTTATAAATTATTATTTTTGGCTGCATTGGGTCTTTGTTGCTGCACACAGGCTTTCTCTAGTTGCAGCAAGTGGGGGCTACTCTTTGTTGCGGTGCATGGGCTTCTCATTGTGGTGGCTTCTCTTGTTGCGGAGCACGGTCTCTAGGCACATGGGCTTTGGTAGTTGCAGCACACAGGTTCAGTAGTTGTGGCTCACAGGCTCTAGAGTGCAGGCTCAGTAGTTGTCGTGCATGGGCTTAGCTGCTCCTGTGGCATGTGGGATCTTCCTGGACCAGGGCTCAAACCCATGTCCCCTGCACTGGCAGGTGGATTCTTAACCAGTGCACCACCAGGGAATCCCAATGGAGAAATTATTTTAGAAATACAAGCCAATAGTATTTTAATGCTAGGCCAAGGGGATTTGGACTTTATCCTGTAACTAAAGAAGAATTCTAAGTTTTGAGCAGAGCTGTGACATGAAGTTCAGGAAGATTATTTCAAAGGAAGATAGATCACAGAAAGGGGAGACGAAGTAGGGAGGAAAAAAGAGAACTTTTTTTTAATGGTCTAGGCAAGGTGAATTATGGGATAAGCAGGAGAGTGATAGCAGGAGTGGGGAAGGCAGAGTGAATTTCAAAAACATTTTAGAGGTACAGGTGAGAGACTGGGTCAACTGACCAGATTTGGGGGCTAGAGAAGGGAAAGTTCGGTGATAGTGCTAAGGCTTTCAGCTTTGGTAACTAAGAGGATGGTCATGGCACTGGAAGAAGCAGAAACAGTGCAGGAGAAGCAGCCTTTATAGGTGCTGGTAGGAGCTCATATGTGGATAAATAAACAACAGTCTAGCTTCTTAATAATTTAACATTTATTTGATTGCTTATAAAGACAGTTGAAAGCTGGAATTAATAACTTCATGGGAGCTGCATGAGGAGAGTACAGCTATGCATATCACTTTATTATTGTGTCAGGCCAAATTTTTTTTTCCTTTCTAAAAATGAGGAACAGAAGAGATATTGGCAAAAAAACCAAATGCTCTTCAGCCGTTAGCTCTTTGCTCAGAAGTGGTGAATGCTGACTAGTGGGCATTCACAAAACCAGCCCAGGCTAGCAGTTATTGCTGAATTCATCATAGGCAATATTGCTGAGGCAGGGAGAATCAAGGTCAAGAGGCTTGTCAGGATTTGATAAAGTCAGTGGCCCATAGGAATAACAGTTCTATTTTTTCTTTTCAATTTTTTTCGCTTTCATCTGCCCTCATTCTTTGTTGCAATGAGCAATTCCCTAAGTTTGGCTTAACCCGCTGGCTCTGACAAAGATACTGTTCTCATTTTCTACACTGTTTACAGTTATTTTCCTTTTGTATGGTATCTTTGACTGAGATGCCTACTAGCAGATTTGCACAAAGGAACTCTGCCAACCTTGGAGTTTTAAGAGGGGGGGTCAGGAAATGATTTGCATAAGCCTATTACTGTCAACCAGTGTGGGTTGAAGGAAGTCACAAGAGCCCAACTAGTTAGAGTTGGAAGAGATCACCTAGGCCGTTGCCCTCATGCCACAGATGAGCAACCAGAGGTCTGGAGAAGTTAAAAGACAGTTTGTAAGGTAAAGGCAGGACTTGGAGCAGGAAGCCTGTGGCCTGATTTCCAGTCCAGGAGTCTTCTCCTGCACCATGATCTAAGCACCCAGCCTTGTGACAGACCCTCTGCAGGATACAAGAGAAGTGCAGGCATGAATTATATGTTTGAACAACAACAATAAAAATTTTCTTGGATAATAAAAGGCACTGGCTCTTCATGCATTGGGAAAGCTTTAGGTTCATTTTTGCCAGATCATCTCAGTTTGAGTTTTTCCACCAGACTTACAAAATATTGTGACCATTTAAAAATCCTTTTCTTATTAAATCTCTAGATTAGGGCCAGGGACAGTGACGACAATGACTTGGTTAGCAAAAAAGGAATTGCTACATTGCCCTATGCTTTTCCCAATTTACCATATATATACCAGCAAATCTTTTGACCGCTGTGCTGCCTGGGATGTATCTGGTCAAGAAGAATTACGTTTGTTAAGGCAACACGTGTTGACGTCCCTCATGCAAATTGTCCCTGAGTCGTGCCATATTTTTTGAGTCTAGGGGTTGTTTTACAATTGTTGACTTCCTTTGACATGTGCTTTTGATCTGAAGACTTGTGTGTAAAATACAAGTGGCAAATGTGTTTGTGGGCTGCGGGGAGTCACTGTGACCAGTTATGTGTGTGTGACCTAGAATCAAACAAAGCAAATCCCAAATCATCTAGGTGGGAAGAATAGACATCAAAATCATTTTATTAGTTCTGGGTTGGATTCAGATGTGAATTATTTACACAGGGAAACAGGTTGAAGGACTAAAAATGTAGGACAGATGAGTAGTTTTGTATAAGAGCCCACTATGCACATATATGTGTAAAGAATGCATAAAACGTGAAAGTGGAAGGATGCTGGGTTCTCTGCAAAGTATAGCATTTAGGGCTTTAGACCACCTGGAAAGCTAAGGCCCGGAGTGAGATGGGAGGGACTAGGTTTGATGTCACTTGAAAAAGACGTAAAACAGGAGCTAAGGAGCCCAGGAGAACTTCGATGTCAAAGCACAGATAGGATAGGCAGTGCAGGTTCTGCAACTGGGGTTAGTGAGACCCAGAGGAGCAGGGAGAGCCTGATGGGCCAGCAGAAAGCATAGCTGGAGAGATGGAGGAAGCAGTTAATATGATACCTGTGGCTTTATCCATAGTAGAGGAGTGTTTTAAGGCTGGATTAAAGGATACCAAGCTGACTGAATATACTGGGAGCCAGGATTTGGAGGTTTGAGTTTTTGCTCTACTATGTATAATTCTGTGGCTTAAATTTATAATAAATGTTTCATAGAAAAACCTCAACTTCTCTGAAACTCAGTATCCTTACTTGCAAAATGAGTGCAATGATGCTCTTCTGAGTTGTTAATAGAATTGAGAGTGTGCATGTGAAAGCCCTGGCTAGTAACAGCCTATATGAAAAGATACAGTTTTGTTTATTGAAAAGGAAAGGTGAATGATAGCTTTAGGATATATGTGGTCATTCCTTTGCCATAAAACCATTATAAAACAATTGTAAATTATATGTATTTCCATTACAAGGTTAGGAAGTGGCTGTGAGAGGATAGTTTCTTGTCCAAAGCCTTCTTACTTAATCAGAGAATAGTCTCTAAATTTTGAAGAACAGCACTTCTCTCATAATATATTCATTTTACTCCCTAAATCAAGAGGATATAGGTATACACTGACAATTTAAAAGGTAGAATTTATGTATTTCTTTAGTGTAGAAATCATCATTATACCCTCAGAGCATCAGGAGAATCTATCATCTATGCATTTTTTATAGACTCATTTGGGAAATGTCATGGCTTATCAGAGCCACATAAATCAGAGCTTGCTGAATTAATTCAATCTTTAAATGTCACCTGGAGATGATGCAATAATATTGAGTCAATTTTTTGTGTGTGAGATTAAATAAAAGGAACAAAAGCAGGTAGAGAAATCACTAAAACTTTGAAAAAAATTACTTGAGCTAGGAATAGATATCGCTGGATATAAGAACTTGCAGGTTTTCTTAAAATGTAGGTTCAAACACAGCAGGCTTCACTTTCTTTTCATGTACCTTAAGCAATAACACTTTGGAACTATTGCTCTTCATAAATGTTTTCCGAATTCTGTCATTTATTTGCCATCTCTATTGCCACATATTCAAATTCTGGTGAAGCAGCCAGGGTAGAGTAAATTATGCTGCAGTCACCAGTGGTCTCCAAATCTCGGTGACAACAAAGGTTTTTTTCTCCACTGTACCGCAGGTCCACCCATTGTTCTTTTCCAGTGAGCAGGAAACCCCCTTGACCGTAGGTTGGGTTTGAGGTCAGCATACAGCCTGAATGTGGCAAGCCGAGTCCTGACAAAAGGAAAATGTTGGCAAGTGAGGCTAGCAAACATGGGCTGCTAGTGAGGGCAATAAAGGCGAGGAGGAAAAAATTACTATCTGTGACCTTGAGAAATGTTGTCTACTTGGGCTGATGGTCTTGGTGTTGGCTAAAGGGAGTAGCCAGAGGGGAAAAGGAGAGGCCTCAGTGGACATCACTCTGGTATGTGATGGTTGATAGAGCAGTCTTCATTTGGACATCTGTAGGTGTCCCACCCACAAACGGGAAAGAGCCAAGGCAAATACACACACACTTTCACTTCAATTTGTGGCAAAGCAAATCACATGGACATTCTGAATTCAAAAGGGCAGGGATATATAATTCTCCCGCAGTGTGGGAAATGGAGAACAATTGTAATTGTGAATAATACCTGGATTATTCACAAAAGATACATGCATCCCAATGTTCATAGCAGCACTATTTACAGTAGCCAAGACATGGAAGCAACCTAAGTGTCCATCAACAGATGAATGGATAAAGAAGATGTGGCACATATACACAATGGATTACAGCCATAAAAAAGAAGGAAATAATGCCATTTGCAGCAACACGGATGGACCTAGAGATTATCATACTAAGTGAAGTAAGCCAAGCAGAGAAAGACAAATATCATATGGTATCACTTGTATGTGGAACCTAAAAAAATGATACAAATGAACTTATTTACAAAACAGAAATAGACTCACAGACATAGAAAATAAACTTATGGTTACCAAAGGAAAAAGGGGCGCAGGGATAAATTAGGAGTTTGGGATAAATTAGGAGTTTGGGATTAAAATATACACACTACTGTATATAAAATAGATAACTAATAAGGACCTATTATGTAGCACAGGGAACCATACTCAATAACTTGTAATAACCTATAATAGAAAGACTCTAAAATATATTTATTTATTTATTTATTTGAATCACTTTGCTGTATACCTGAAACTAACACAACATTGTAAATCAACTATATTTCAATAAAAAATGAAAAACAAAACCAAACAACCAAAAGGGCAGGGATATATAATTCTCCCTCAGTGTGGGAAATTGAGAACAATTGTAATTGTGGACAATACCTGGATCTATCCTTCAAGTATTTTCTCTAGGGGCATTATATCTTTCAAGTAGTTCCCTGGCCCCAGTGAAAGTTTCCTGTCTGTTCTCTAGACACCTGTGATATTTTATCCCTCCTTTCAAGGCACATGTCCTTTTTCATCTTTTATTATGGTTATCTGTGTATGTTTTATGTTTTGCCTGATAGGTGGTGGGTGAGCTTTTTGGGGCTATAGATTATACCTTACTAATGAACCTATGTCTAGTAATAGACATTGTACTTAGAGCAGTGTTTAATCTTTTTACTCAATTAATGGGTCTGGGTAAGAAAATAATCTTTCATGTTTCTACACATGTATAAGAAAAGCCTTCTTAGATCAGTCACCCCCAGGTATTCTGACTTGAGTAAGAAGGCAGTTTTTAACAAAGATGGAACAGAATCTCCCCGTCACTTCATATGCTCCCCCCCAACTTTACTGTGATACAGTTGAGAAATAAAATGTTAATATTTAGATGTACATGATTATCTGATAAACATAAACATTGTGAAATGATTCCTACCATCTGGTTAATTAGCATATATATACTTTCTTGTGTGTGTGAAAATGCTTAAGATCTATTCTATTAGCAAATTATAGTTATACAATACAGTATTATCAACTATAGTCACCAGGCTCTACATTCCTATGAAAAAATGCTGTTGGCATTTTGATAAAAATTGCATTGACTTTGTAGATTGCTTTGGGTAGTATGGATATTTTAAAATATTCATTCTTCCGATCCATGAACACAGGAGGTCTTTCCACTTACCTATGTGTTCTTCAATTTCTTTCATACACCTCTTACAGTTTTCAGTGTATAGATTTTTCACCTCCTTGGTTAAATTTATTGTTTTTGATGCTATTATAAGTGGGATTATTTCCTTAATTTATCTTTCAGATAATTGTTGGTATATAAAAATAAAACTGATTTTTCTATTTTGAATTTTGTATCTTACAACTTTACTGAATTCATTTATTTAGTGGAGTCTTGAGGGTTTTCTATATGTAAGATCATGCCATCTGCAAATAGAGACAGTTTTATTTCTTCCTTTCCAATTTGGGTGATATTTCTTTCTTTCTCTTGCTTGATTTCTCTGGCCAGGACTTCCAGTACTATGTTGAATAAAAATGGTGAGAGTGGGCATCCTTGTTTTGTTCCTGATCTTAGAAGAAAGGCTTTCAGCTTTTCAACATAGAGTACGATGTTAGCTGTGGATTTGTCACATCCAGCCTTTATTACGTTGAGGTGCGTTTTGTTGAAAGTTTTTACCTTGGAAGGTTTGAATTTTGTCGTATGCCTTTTCTACATTTATTGAGATGATCCTATGATTTTTATCCTTCATTTTTTTAATGTGGTGTATCACATTGCTTGATCTGTGTATGTTGAATTATCTGGTATCCCAGAATAAATCCCACTTAACATAGTGTATAATCCTTTTAATGAGATGTTGAATTTGGTTTATTAATATTGAGAATTTTTACATGTATGTTCATCAAGGATATTGGCCTGTAATTTTCTTTTCTTGTGGTGTCCTTGTTTGGCAGTATCAGCATAATACTGTCCTTGTAAAGTGAGCTTGGAAGTGCTCTCTGCCTTTCAATTTTTGGAAGAGTTTGAGAAAGACTGGTGTTTGTTCTTCTTTAAATATTTAGTAAAATTCACCAGTGAAACTATCTGTATTTTCTTTGTTGAGAGCTTTTGAATACTGATTCAATTTCTTTATTCATGGTTGGTCTGTTCAGATTTTCTATTTCTTCATGATTTAGTCTTGGTACACTCTATGTTTCTAGGAATTTATCCATTTCTTCTAGGTCGTCTTAATTTGTTGACATATAATTGTTCATATTCATTTCTTAGATTCCTTAGTGTTCCTTTGTTATTCCTTTTAATGACTTTCTTTCATTTCTGATTTTGAGTAGTCTGTCTTTTGCTAGTCTAGCTAAAGTTTTGTCAATGCTGTTTATCTTTTCAAAAAACTAGCCCTTAGTTTCATTGATCTTTTATATTGTATTTCTAGTGTCTATTTCATTTATTTCTGCTCTGATCTTTATTTCTTTCATTCTAAATTAGGGCTTAGTTTGTTCTTCTTTTTCTAGTTCCCCGACGTACAAAGTTAAATAGTTATTTGAGACCTTTCTTTTTCCTTAATGTAGGTGTTATCACTATAAATGTCCCTGTAGAACTGCTTTTGCTACGTTCCATAAAATTTCAGTATGTTGTGTTTCCACTTTCATTTGTCTCAAGGAATTCTTTTGATGTCCATTTGAAATTCCTTTTTTGACCCATTGGTCAGAATTACCTCATATTCTTGCCTCCATATGTTAAGTGGAAACTGAGGAGTAGGTGGAAATATGGCAAATGAAGAATCACTAGGGAGAAGAGGTGTGCTGTATTTAATTATGTTTTCTTTGGCTTTAGATTGTGCAAGATACGTAGGGTCTGTACTTACAGCCCATTAAGCACTACTCATGATCACTGATAGCAAAGAATATGCTGTTAACTCAGGCCTGAGCAAGTGAACTTCTCCTTACTTGTTAATACTTTCGGAATTGCTGCTACTTTGAGTCTTACCAGGTTTTTTAATTGACAATTTGTTAGAGTAGTTTTAGGTTCACAGCAAAATTGAACAGAAAGTACTGAGAGCTCCCATATATTCTCTTTCCCAGTCTTATTAATTTTTACTCTCAGACTTCTTCATACCTATTTAATGAACAGTTATCCCTCAGCAGCAGGTTGGGTCTGATACTGGGTGCGCCCTTTACCCAGCTGGCCACGTCTTGATGGGAAAAGCACAAGAAAGGTTTTGTTAGCAAATACTGCTTGCTTATGAGGCAATAAAAATGAGTAGGCAATATGGCTAGAGAGAGAAAGAGGAAATTACTAAGGAGAGCCTTGGGGAATTGCTGCCCCACCTTGGCACTGGGTTAAGGAGGTGGGGATGTGGAAGTGGGGGTGACCTGGAGAGAAGGCTTAATCAACTTCAGAAAGACTAGAGGTTTTTAAGCACACAATCCCATAACCTTCTTTTCTCCAGTTGTATTTGTCTTTATCTTTGTCCTGATCCTTTCTTTATACGTATCTTTATTAGCTTTTTTGTTTTTCCTCTTGGAAGCCAAAATCCATCCTCACTAAATGGACACAAAAGCTGCATCTGTCACTTTGAGACTCTGTCTGCTCTTAGACAGGCTGTCTCTGGGCTCACACTCCATTAGCAAAGGCAAATACAGTCTCAAATGCTAAGTCCTCCAGTCCACAGACTGGAGTTGGTATTTAAATTATATAGTGTACATTCCTTCTGACTTAATATGATTACATGTGTGAAGGCTCAGAATAGTTCATTGAAAGTTGACTTAAAACATGCATCAGAGAAAGATATCTTAAATGTATTCTTTCTGTAAAACTCTTATCACTCTATTATTAATACTTCCAGGAGTTATATGTCCATACTTTGAAATACTACTTCCAGTTTTTAAAGTGCAAATACACACTGGGTTTTCACTTACCTATCAGCTCCTAGGAGTCTGCACCCAGTCTACTTAATACGGAGAGAAAGAGGGCTGAGAGCATTTTCAATAATTTAAAAAGTAAAACAATTACAGATTTGACAATATATATTGTATAAAATATTAATTTGGGGAATAGAAAACAGAAGTAAGAAGACACAGTCAAAATCAGTGTCTTTGAATGCAGTTCAAAATGTTGTTTTAAGGGTTAAAAACCATCAAAAGACCATTCTGGAAGAGTGTGTGGAATTAGTGATCACCTGTCATAGGTGACTGGTTCAACATGTGCCAACTGATAATGAGGGTTAGCATTTTTTTTTCCCCCATCTTTATTGGAGTATAATTGCAATACAATGGTGTGTTAGTTTCTGCTTCATAACAAAGTGAATCAGTTATACGTATACATATGTTCCCATATCTCTTCCCTCTTGCGTCTCCCTCTCTCCCACCCTCCCTATCCCACCCCTCCAGGTGGTCACAAAGCACCGAGCTGCTCTCCTTGTGCTATGCGGCTCCTTCCCACTAGCTATCTACCTTACGTTTGGTAGTGTATATATGTCCATGCCTCTCTCGCTTTGTCACAGCTTACCTATCCCGCTCCCCATGTCTTCAAGTCCATTCTCTAGTAAGTCTGTGTCTTTATTCCTGTTGTACCCCTAGGTTCTTCATGACATTTTTTTTCTCAAATTCCGTATATATGTGTTAGCATACGGTATTTGTCTTTCTCTTTCTGACTTACTTCACTATGTATGACAGACTCTAGGCCCGTCCACCTCATTACAAATAGCTCAATTTCGTCTCTTGTTATGGCTGAGTAATATTCCATTGTATATATGTGCCACATCTTCTTTATCCATGATAGACACTTACATTGCTTCCATCTCCGGGCTATTGTAAATAGAGCTGCAATGAACATTTTGGTACATGACTCTTTTTGAATTATGGTTTTCTCAGGGTATATGCCCAGTACTGGGATTGCTGGGTCGTATGGTAGTTCTATTTTTAGTTTTAAAGGAACCTCCATACTGTTCTCCATAGTGGCTGTACCAATTCACATCCCCACCAGCAGTGCAAGAGGGTTCCCTTTTCTCCACACCCTCTCCAGCATTTATTGTTTCTAGATTTTTTGACGATGGCCATTCTAACTGGTGTGAGGTGACACCTCATTGTACTTTTGATTCGCATTTCTCTAATGATTAATGATGTTGAGCATTCTTTCATGTGTTTGTTGGCAGTCTGTATATCTTCTTTGGAGAAATGTCTATTTAGGTCTTCTGCCCATTTTTGAATTGGTTTGTTTGTTTTTTGATATTGAGCTGCATGAGCTGCTTGTAAATTTTGGAAGTTAATCCTTTGTCAGTTGCTTTGTCAGTTGCTTCATTTGCAAATATTTCCTCCCATTCTGAGGGTTTTCTTTTGGTCTTGTTTATGGTTTCCTTTGCTGTGCAAAGGCTTTGAAGTTTCATTAGGTCCCATTTGTGTATTTTTGTTCTATTTCCATTTCTCTAGGAAGTGGGTCAAAAAGGATCTTGCTGTGATTTATATCATAGAGTGTTCTGCCTATGTTTTCTTCTAAGAGTTTGATAGTTTCTGGCCTTACATTTAGGTCTTTAATCCATTATGAGCTTATTTTTGTGTATGGTGGTAGGGAGTGATCTAATCTCATACTTTTACATGTAGCTGTCCAATTTTCCCAGCACCACTTATTGAAGAGGCTGTCCTTTCTCCATTGTACATTCCTGCCTCCTTTATCAAAGATAAGGTGACGATATGTGCGTGGGTTTATCTCTGGGATTTCTATCATGTTCCATTGATCTGTCTGTTTTTGTGCCAGTACCATACTGTCTTGATTACTGTAGCTTTGTGGTATAATCTGAAGTCAGGGAGCCTGATTCCTCCAGCTCTGTTTTTTGTTCTCAAGATTGCTTTGGCTATTTGGGGTCTTTTGTGTTTCCATACAAATGGTGAATTTTTTTGTTCTGTTTCTGTGAAAAATGCCAGTGGTAGTTTGATAGGGACTGCATTGAATCTGTAGATTGCTTTGGGTAGTAGAGTCATTTTCACAATGTTAATTCTTCCAATCCAAGAACATGGTATAACTCTCCATCTATTTGTTATCATCTTTAATTTCTTTCATCAGTGTCTTATAATTTTCTGCATACAGGTCTTCTGTCTCCTTAGGTAGGTTTATTCCTAGATATTTTATTCTTTTTGTTGCAGTGGTAAATGGGAGTGTTTTCTTGATTTCACTTTCAGATTTTTCATTATTAGTTTATAGGAATGCCAGAGATTTCTGTGCATTAATTTTGTATCCTGCTACTTTACCAAATTCATTGATTAGCTCTAGTAGTTTGCTGGTAGCATCTTTAGGATTCTCTATGTATAGTATCATGTCATCTGCAAACAGAGACACTTTTAAACTTCTTTTCTGATTTGGATTCCTTTTATTTCCTTTTCTTCTCTGATTGCTGTGGCTAAAACTTCCAAAACTATGTTGAATAAGAGTGGTGAGAGTGGACATCCTTGTCTTGTTCCTGATCTAGGTGGAAATGCTTTCAGTTTTTCACCATTGAGGACGATGTTGGCTGTGGGTTTGTCATATATGGCCTTTATTATGTTGAAGAAAGTTCTCTCTATGCCTACTTTCTGCAGGGTGTTTATCATAAATGGGGGTTGAATTTTGTCAAAAGGTTTCTCTGCATCTATTGAGATGATCATATGGTTTTTCTCCTTCAATTTGTTAATATGGTGTATCACGTTGATTGATTTGTTTATATTGAAGAATCCTTGCATTCCTGGAATAAACCCCACTTGATCATGGTGTATGATCCTTTTAATGTGCTGTTGGATTCTGTTTGCTAGTATTTTGTTGCGGATTTTTGCCTCTATGTTCATCAGTGATATTGGCCTGTAGTTTTCTTTCTTTGTTACATCTTTGTCTGGTATTTGTATAAGGTGACGGTGGCCTCGTAGAATGAGTTGGGGAGTGTTCCTCCCTCTGCTATATTTTGGAACAGTTTGAGAAGGATAGGTGTTAGCTCTTCTCTAAATATTTGATATAATTTGCCTGTGCAGCCATCTGGTCCTGGGCTTTTGTTTGTTGGAAGATTTTTAATCAGTTTCAATTTCAGTGCTTGTGATTGGTCTGTTCATATTTTCTATTTCTTCCTGATTCAGTCTTGGCAGGTTGTGTGTTTCTAAGAATTTGTCCATATCTTCCAGGTTGTCCATGTTATTGGCATGGAGTTGCTTGTAGTAATCTCTCATGATCTTTTGTATTTCTGCAGTGTCAGTTGTTATTTCTCCTTTTTCATTTCTAATTCTATTGATTTGAGTCTTCTCCTTTGTTTTCTTGATGAGTCTGGCTAATGGTTTATCAATTTTGTTTATCTTCTCAAAGAACCAGCTTTTAGTTTTATTGATCTTTGCTATCGTTTCCTTCATTTCTTTTTCATTTATTTCTGATCTGATGTTTATGATTTCTTTCCTTCTGCTAACTTTGGGGTTTTTTTGTTCTTCTTTCTCTAATTGCTTTAGGTGCAAGGTTAGGTTATTTATTCGAGATGTTTCCTGTTTCGTAAGGTAGGATTGTATTGCTATAAACTGAAAGATCAGTAATTAACCTTATGGGGATTCCCTTGTGTGTTATTTGTTGTTTTTCCCTTGCTGCTTTTAATATGTTTTCTTTGTATTTAAATTTTGACAGTTTGATTAATATGTGTCTTGGCATATTTCTCCTTGGATTTATCCTGTATGGGACCTCTGTGCTTCCTGGACTTGATTAACTATTTTCTTTCCCATATTAGGGAAGTTTTCAACTATAATCTCTTCAAATATTTTCTCAGTCCCTTTCTCTTCTTCTTCTGGAACCCCTATAATTCAAATGTTCGTGTGTTTAATGTTGTCCCAGAGGTCTCTGAGACTGTCCCCAGTTCTTTTCATTCTTTATTCTGCTCTGCAGTAGTTATTTCCACTATTTTATCTTCCAGGTCACTTATCCGTTCTTCTGCCTCAGTTATTCTGCTATTGATCCCATCTAGAGTATTTTTAATTTCATTTATTGTGTTGTTCATCATTGCTTGTTTCATCTTTAGTTCTTCTAGATCCTTGTTAAATGTTTCTTTCATTTTGTCTATTCTATTTCCAATATTTTGGATTATATTTGCTATCATTATTCTGAATTCTTTTTCAGGTCGACTGCCTATTTCCTCTTCATTTGTTAGGTCTGGTGGGTTTTTATCTTGCTCCTTCATCTGCTGTGTGTTTTTCTGTCTTCTCATTTTGCTTATCTTACTGTGTTTGGGGTCTCCTTTTTGCAGGCTGCAGGTTCGTAGTTCCCGTTGTTTTCGGTGTCTGTCCCCATTGGCTAAGGTTGCTTCAGTGGGTTGTGTAGGCTTCCTGGTGGAGGGGCATGGAGTGCGAGGCGAGCCTGTGGCGGCAGAGGCCGGCAGGACATTGCACCAGCCTGAGGTGCGCCGTGCGTTCTCCCAGGGAAGTTGTCCCTGGATCCCGAGACCCTGGCAGTGGCGGGCTGCACAGGCTCCCCAGAAGAGGGGTGTGGATAGTGACCTGTGCTCGCACACAGGCTTCTTGGTGGCGGCAGCAGCAGCCTTAGCGTCTCATGCCCGTCTCTGGGGTCTGCACTTTTAGCCGCAGCTCGGGACCGTCTCTGGAACTCCTTTAAGCAGCGCTCTTAATCCCCCTCCTCGTGCACCAGGAAACAAAGAGGGAAGAAAAAGTCTCTTGCCTCTTTGGCAGGTCCAGACTTTTCCCCAGACTCCCTCCCGGCTAGCCGTGGTGCACTAACCTCCTGCAGGCTGTGTTCACGCCGCCAACTGCAGTCTTCTCCCAGAGCTCCAACCGAAGCCTGAGCCTCAGCTCCCAGCCCCGCCCGCCCCGGTGGGTGAGCTGACAAGCCTCTTGGGCTGGTGAGTGCCGGTCGGCACCGATCCTCTGTGCGGGAATCTCTCCGCTTTGCCCTCCGCACCCCTGTAGCTGTGCTCTCCTCCGCAACTCCGAAGCTTTCCCCCTCAGCCTCCCACAGTCTCTGCCCGCAAAGTGGTTTTCTAGTGTGTGGAAACCTTTCATCCTTCACGGCTCCCTCCCACTGGTGCAGGTCCCGTCCCTATCCTTTCGTCTCTGTTTATTCTGTTTTCTTTTGCCCTACCCAGGTACATGGGGAGTTTCTTGCCTTTTGGGAGGTCTGAGGTCTTCTGCCAGCGTTCAGTGGGTGTTCTGTAGGAGTTGTTGCACGTGTAGATGTATTTCTGGTGTATCTTTGGGGAGGAAGGTGATCTCCACATCCTACTCTTCTGCCACCTTCCCGGAAGCCTTACTACCTCTCCATTTATTGTAACTTTGGAGCAAATATGAAATTTATGAACATATAGTAATGCTTTCAGATATATACTTGTTTATTGTGTAACTTGTTCTCTCTTTGGTAACATATTGAACTAACATGATTTAAAAACACTTACATAACTTGGTATATTTGGAGGGCATGAATATATCTGACCCCAGGAGATATTTTTACAACTGTCCAATAAGATAGGAAAGAATATTTCTGAGAGAAAAGGATGCAACTGTAATTATTTGTTTATAATTTATTAAAACTATCTTGCCCAGATTATTAAGTGAAAAAATTTTAGAATGTCACGTAAGTCATATGTCAGGATGAACCCATATAATTAAAATGTGGTTTACCAATTTCTTTTCTCACATGATAAATTATTGACATTGTGATTGCATTAGTGCAACTGTGTTAATTTCTCTTATATTTAAAATCTGCCCCACAGGGATGGATTTGCTTACAATATTGGTGAACCAAGAGATGGGTTGTGAGATTCACTGCTAAGGTTGATCTGACTTGTAAAAAGCTAATATGTTTATGTTAATGCAGTGTTCGGTTTATTTTTCTCTTCTGTGTAATTATCCAGTAGCTATATGGATCTCAGTTTCCTTTGGTGGGGGTGGGGGAGGGGTGTCAATGCTTTTATAGAATAGAAAATTTAAAAACCAGACATTGGCTAAAGTTGAATTGGAATGAGTAGAATTACATACGTGGGTGGAAATATATAAATTGAGATAATCTGGAAGACCTGAAATAGTCATGTGAAAGAGGTTCAAGAATAAGCTTTCAGCAAGATGCTGCATTTGCATGGGTGAGAGTCTGACAGCTACTAGGGTGAGTTTATCTCCTGGCTATTCTGTTGATGTCAGGATGCATGCATTTCATTTACAAGAATTCAAGTGCATATAATCATCAAAAAAAATGAACCAAGAAAGAAAAAAAAATTAAAGAAAAATAATCATTACATTGTGTGAGTGAGTACACCAGTAATTTCCCTCAATAAGCACAAATGGTCTTTCCCTCAGTGGTTCTTAAGTTTCTTATACCTTTTAGAGTCAGCATCTTGCTAAACTAAGTGGAACTTTAGTGTTTAATCATGGTACTGTTTTAAGGGGATAAAGTATCTACTTAAATGAATGCCACACACTTCAGAATGATTGACTCAAAGGCTGGAAGAAAAAATGGCAGTGATTCACTTATTGAGATACTTCCCCCCTCCCCCCAATTTTATGGGATTTTCAAGGGTAATGATAACGAGTTTTCCGCCTTGCAGCTTAATGTTAGAACCTAACCTGGAGGAAGTTATGACTCCTCTGTATTACAATGAAGAAGAAATATATTTGGCCAGGGCAAGGTGTTTAATTAAGGCGGGTACTGGACACTGCTGGATACTGCAGGTCTGGGCAGCGGGCATTTCAAGTCAGCAGAGAGCTAATGGAGCAGTCTGGCAGGTCCAGAGTGGTAATCAGTTTTCAGAAATAAACAGTGACATGTTAGGAGAGCAGTTACGAGGATTTCAGGCTTGAAACAGATTCTAGAGATGGAGAGATGAGGCAAGACAGGAGAAAAGAAGAAAGAAGGGCTAGCAAATGGTGCTAAAATTGACCCTAGTATAAAAGTCACTTGATTGCTGATATATTGGATCAATTTAAGGTTATGTGTCAATTATGTACCATAAACGTTTCAGCAATTACTTTGACACAAAATCCAAAATACTTTATTCCATAATCAGGTTCTTTTAATTCTATTTGTCTTGGTTCTTTAGCTCCCTTAAGTAGGTGACTATGTTGGTGGAATCAAGGATTATTTAAAAAATAATCTTATACAGTGCAGCTCTTGTTAGACTATAAATACACTTGAGGGAAAATTTTCTTTGCTCCTTGAAAGACCTTAAGAGGAGAAAGAAAAAATACTGCAGGGATATAGAAAAAAATATGGCCTAAATAAAATAGTGAGATTATTTTTTTCTTCTTTTAATCTGGCAAGTGTTCATAACAGCTTCATTAGGAAAAGATGATTGTTGTAGATGGTTTGCCCAAGGAAGCAGATGCTAAGGTGGAAATAAGGGTGCAGGAAGTTTATTAGGGAGCAGTCTTGGGATCAACTCCAGTTGAGGAAAGGGAACTAGGAAGATTTGGGCTGTGATGCGGTCATAGTAAGGACTCAGGTCTGAAGCTGGGAAAGCCCCTTCAGAGTTGTTCCTTTCTGGGGGAGAAGTTAAGCCCTTATGTCCCCATATCAACCAGTCCTTGGGTAGGGGCTGACTGGGGAAGAGGGAATCTCATTCTTTGAGGCCATTTTCAGCGGGAGAAGTAAGTCCCTCAGTCGTGAAGTAGGTGGGGGAATGCCACATTCACAGCAGTCCATGTCTTGCCCTTGGACCATTTGTCTCCCATAAGTTTTGGGAGTAGCTCCTTCAGGACTCCGGTGGGCCACTTTATTGGTGGAAACTCATAAAAAGAAACGTTAATGGGAGAAATGGCACCTCCTGCTACTATAGTTGGCCTGGAGGCTAAACTTGGTTAGGATCCTTGCTAGATACCTTACCCTTGGTTAGTTCCTTAACTGGTTGAGGAGATGTCCTGGTGGGTGACCTGCATCCCTGAGGAGACCCAGTCCCTGTTTACCATACCTTTCTTAGGGTATGGCTGTGGCAACTGTGGATTTGTGATCAAAAGTGGGTGAGGGAGTGCTAAGATACGGCCTTCACCCGAGTGCCACACGTTTCTCCCTACTCCAGCCTGTAACAGCAGCCCTACCTCTTCTTGATAACTAGGCCAGTAACCCTTGCCCCTTTGGGTCAATCACCACAAAAGATGGTGACCTCTCCTTTTTTGTTGCTGGCCGTGGACACATGGTAACCAAAGTGTCCGAGTGGCAGCCATATCTTCTGACCAATGGGAGTTCTGCTATATCTACTGATGGAAGGTTCTTCCTCTAAATCTGCAGAACCCAGAGTTTTGGGATTGGTAAGCACACATTCCCCAAATGGCCACTGGTGGTGATGGTAGAGGGGGCCATTACTGTTTTGGTGCCTTTATTCTGAAACACATATGTTCTTTCTTGCGGCAACAATGTACCATATAATGGTCCTTGAGTTAGCATACTGAAGGATGGTGCCCCATGCTAGCAGGATATGGTCTCTCCTCTGGGGCCTCAGCAGCACCTTCAGCAGGCCATCCCAACACATTATTAGGCCAGCAACGTGTGGGGAGTGAAGTAAGTACCAGTGGATTTCACGGCTGTGTACGTGCCCACAGCCTTATTTCCTTTGGTGCAAAGTGAGTTTCTTGGTCTGGTGGAGGAGGTGCAGTGTGCTCTGGCAGTGGATCAGATGCTCTTTCTGTAAGGCCTTGGGTAGTGGTACTTACTGAAGCCCTACCTGGAATGTGTGGTGATTCCTGTCAAAATGAATGTGCCATGTGGGGGGCAGAAAGAGTCCTGTGTAGCCACCTGACCACGAGATGGCCAGTTGGTTTCCAAGAGATAGTGCTGTAACAGGGCTCGTTATTGATCTTCATTGCCTCATTTGGCTATGGCAGTAGCTAGATAACCCTAGTTGAGTGAGATTTTGTGCTCCAGTAGTTCTTTTTTCACAGGAGATATGTTCCATTACCCCCAGTGGATGCCTGAAACTGTAGCTAATACTGAACCCTGTAGCTAATACTATGTTTTTTGCTATACTAGTGGGTGGTTAGTGTAGATACACTGTCACATCCGGGTGGGACAGATTTCATCATGCTACTCAGAACAGCACGTGATTTAAAACTTATGAATTGTTTACTTCTGGAATATTCCATTTGATATTTTCAAACCATGGTTGACAGTGGGTAACTGAAACTGTGGAAAGGGAAACCACAAATAAGGGGGGTCAAGACTACTGTATTTGGTTCATGCATGCCTCCTCTCTCCATAACAGAGTTTATCTTGAACGTAACCTTGAAAATATTGTTCTGCTTTCCTGCTTTCAGAACTGCTATCCATAATCCCCATGAATAGTGCTTCTGTGAATCATCCCAGGGAGGTATGGTCTACTCTTATCAGTTGCCTGTTCACATGGCATTTTCATATTTTTTTTAAACAAAGAATTTGAGCAAGTTGGTATCTTACTTTCAAGACTCAAAATCAGACACTAATTCAGAATCAAATTTATTCTTAAAGTAATTTTTATATATTTAGAGATTTTTTTTTTACAGTATTGAAATTAATGTCAGTTGAAAGTTTGTGAACACTGATCTGTGTACAAATAATCCAGTAGAGGAATGCAAGGAAATGTTCCCAGGAACATAAACATCTTTAATAGAACTTGCTATTGTGTTTCAAAAACTCTGTTTATGGATACAGTTACCCAGTGTAAATGATGTACTTTTCTTGTCCTAAATTTTTCAATCTAGGTTTGCTCCACAGTAGAATTAGAATTTGAAACACTGTGTCTGCAAACTTAAGGAAGTTCAATTGTGAGTTGAATTTCTGCTTCCAAATTCATAAGAGTTTAAAAAATGAACTGTCAGTTAGAACCTTGAGGAACTTTCTTGAAAATATATGGGCAAGAAATGTTGCTCTAATTGCTCTGTTGAAAGAGTACGGTCTTAGGAACTCAAACTAATCAAAAGCCTCAATTAACAGAATTTTTCTCTCTTTTTTTTTTTTTGGCCACATTTGTATTTCATGAGAAGGAGGCAAAGAGTGAGAAAATAGTTCATATTCATGATCTCTCTCCAGAAAAGCATCTTGCAGGGATGCATGAGCCTAAATGGATTTAGTCCAATGTTAGCAAATCCCATATCTTCAGTCCCTGTACGGAGTAATCATGTTTAAAATAGTGACTTGGTGGTACTGAAGGATCTAAAATGATCAAAGGAAGATTCAGTAATGTTCAGGAGACTGTTCTTATTTAGAAAAAAAAATTTAAATAGTGAAGAGTTGAGAGACTGACAAGTTTTTGAAATTGATTAATCAGCTAATCCATTTCCCAAGGATTCTGCTCACCTAAGGTCTTAACTGTGTTTGAATTACCTCATACGTCACTTGGAGGCAACGTATCCTCAAAAGTTCAGGCAAAACTTCCTTAAAACTCTAATTTTAGTTGAGCTCAGTTTTTATTTGTATGTCTGTTTTTTTCTTTTCTTTTTCCCTTTTTTTTTTTTTTTTTTGCATTTCTGACTTCTTCAGGGTTACTTCTTTCCTCTTTGTGGGGGCATTTTACACTTCTGTTGCTACCTCATTTCAAAATATTGTTTATTTCTAGAATTCATAATTAAAAATTTTTAACCACATCAAATATATAAGGATTTTTGGTGGCTCTGGGTAGAGTGGTCATATCAAACAAAAGTCAGAGGCCACCTTGCTCACCCAATCTAACTTCCAGCCTTCCTCTGGGGCCATCCCTCACTCAGAACTTCGACAGGGTGGTCTTCTGCTCCAGTGGTCCTCCCCAGAGAATGTAGCCCCCAGTCTAGAAGGGAGTGACTCCCTCAGGCTCATCAGTTTCATGTACATTCTGGCCTCCTCCCTTCTCTGCCTCATTGGGTTCTAAGGAATAATATCTACCTCAGATTGAGTTTTTATTTCTTATAAAATGATTATTTAAAATTGGCTCCTCTCCACCTAGTCCTTGAAAAAAAAATGGCCCTTGATTCTACAGTTTTAACAATCTTAATTCAAGTTCAAGTGCCTCATTTTACAGATGAAATGGAAGCTCAGAGAAGGAAAGTGATTTACCCCCGAATATTGATCTATTTAGAAGCAAGCTAAAGCTGTAACTTTGGTCTTCTGCACCTTTCTACATGTGTCATTTTTGTTCCATTTGAGACTGGGGTGATTGTAATGATGAGGGATCACAGGATTGCTTATACACCTTGTATAGCTGTCTATTAGAACTATCAACCTGAATATATGTTTTCTACAATACTTAACCATGTAATAGAAGGAGATAATGTGATTTCCTGTCTTGTAAATTATGAAAAAATACCTCCTGTATCTTCTTTTTTTAATGTTTGGCATATTGTTACTCTTAGAGATAAAAAACATTGCCAGAGTGTAATTGGGCATAAATTTTGCCTGTTTGTTCCTCCCTTTTAGTAGATGCTGACACAAAGCAATAAATAGTTATATGGAATTAGGAGAATAAAAATTTATAAGAATATAACTTGCCAATAAGTTTAATGATGGTGATTCTTTTTTCCTACTCAGTGGAAAAAATTGTTTGGCTTTTGTGTCAAACAATTTTTAGCTTGTTTTTCTTTTGTGGCTGGGTTTATTTTAGTCATGCAGCAACCAGGTGGTATGAGAACACAAAAAACTGCAGGAAATTAAAATTTAGCAGATAAATTTGAAAACCATGTTCACTTAGCAAACAAATGCCTTTCAAAATTTCCCAACTTTTAATAAAACTTGAACCCATAGAAAAGTTGAAAAAGTAGTGCAATAGGATACATATACCCTTTACCTATGCCCAGTAATTACTAACATTTTCTGGCATTTGCTTCTTTTTATCTCTTCCTCTCTCCACACACACACACGTGTTTTGGGGGGCTGCATTACTTGAAAGTAAGTTGCAGGCATCAAGACACTTCACCTCGAAGTACTTCAGGTCTTTTTCCTAAGAACAAAGACATTTTCCTATGTAACTACAACAACAATCCCAGAAAAGACATTTGCCACTGATAATTGGTATTATGTAACGTACAGTCTAAAGTAAATGTCTTTTCTTGTTCCTAAATATTCTTTATATCAATTGGGGATCCCTTGTAGGACATTTGAACCTGTCCCAGACATCTGTTGAGACATTTGGTCCATGCCAAATAGTCCTTTGTATTTGCTCCTGTCCAAAACGTTCTCTATTATATCTGCTGATGGGGCTCAGGGCAGGCCATCCCCAAATATGCCAAGGTGGCACATTGATTATTTTGAATTAAAGTTACTTGAGAAACAGCTGGCGCAAGAACACTCATACCCTCCTTTGGTTCCCTGGAAGTGGAAAACAAAGCTTTCATGGGAAGGTATCCTTCCTGTGCCAGGAGGATAGAAGGCTGGAGATAGGGAGTTTGAGGCTGAGGAAACTATATAAACAAACGTTGTTACTCTTCATTAATTTGCTACCCCAAACAAAAACTCCTTTGTCTTGCCAAATCTTCACAAATAATTGATTTTGTCTGAAAGGGTAGGTGAACAGCATGCTTTAGTCACTTCTTAGGTCCCTTAGCTAAGGGGCCTCTGTATGTACAAAATTAAATTTGATTTTCTCTTGTTTATCGATCTTATGTCAATTTGATTATTAGGCCAAACGAAAGAACCTATAAGGGTAGAAGAAAATTCTTCCTCCCCTATACTGTTAACAGTTTCGGTTATACAGATTTCTTTTTGTCAGTATTGTCCTAAAGTTCATGGCCATATTTGAGCGTATCATTAAGCATCTAGTAATAACTTGTTCATATTTTAACACTTCAATAATTCTCCAAGGATGCTGCACTTCCATCAGCTTTTGAAATTTGCTGTACCAACCTTCCACTGCATTGTTTGTCCTGTGATTGCCATCCAGCTCTAATTTATAAACATTCCAAGTTTCTGATGGAAATCTTGGAACCTCTGTTTGTCTTCTGCTCCTGCCATGCCTTCCATGGACATACACTCTCTTAACATAATACATTAAGTCATCTAAATTTTCTTCTCCCTTCTCTACAATATAGTCAAATTTTCATTTGAATCTTCCACAGACACAGATGAAGTCCAAACAACATGGATGCACATTATAGATGTTATTTTCCATTGTCATATACTCACATGATAAACCCAAAGAAGATTTTTGCACCACAGTGATTGTGAAAAGTGAAATAAGCATCCTTTTACTTGTGCATCTATTAGGAGTAGTTGAATTGCATTCATATTTGCAATGTCAAGTCCCTCATGCACAATGAAGAGTTAATGTAGAGATTTAATTCCCATACAAATGCGAGTACTTCATTCTATATGTATCTACATGTGGTTCTAGTCTTTTCATTGTTAATGTATAAATCAATGGTGTAGTGTAACCCAATACTACACTGTGCCCAGTAACTGAGTGAACTGTGTTGTGCTGGCTTGAAGGTACCATCACTGAAAAATCTGTTTATGTCAATGTGTTCATTGCCTGTTTTACATAGAGGCTTGACCAAACTCCTCCTTTCAAACTCCACCCTTATTGAATGTCTCAGCCACATCCAACCAAATGCCCAGTCACACGTTAACGCACCACGCATCATGAGATTCCATCCTTCTCTATCTTTAGGACTCTTCCTTGGAAGGCTTAGTTAGTATAAATTCCACTCTTTGGAAGATTTGAAGCCTGACCCATCTACCTATCTCCATGCGCTAGTCTACTGAGGCAAGAAGGGTTACTCTGGCCTTAAAGCCACAACACAATGAGATATATTTGAACCCAGTGACATTTTCTAAGCATGGAAATTTTTGACAGGGCCAAATATCAAGGGTCATTGGACATGGACCAAATATGCTCATGGACATTTTTGATAGGACCAAATTTCAAGGACCTTTTGGTGGAGACCAAATGTCTAAATGGGCATTTTGGACAGGGTCAAATGTCTGTAATCTCAGGGAGCACATATTGGATTTTCTTGCCACGTGTCTAATCCCTTTAATCTAGAATATAACTCATACTCTGCCTTTTTTTTTTCTTTGCCTTCTAAAACATTGACATTTTTGATAATACTAGATCAAATGTCTGTATGGTGGAATATTCTTCAAACTGGATTTGTCTAATCGTTTCCTTTGGATCAGGTTGTGGTTAAAATATTTTGGAAAAATTTGCCATTTTTATATATTTGCCATTTTATCACACCAGGAACTTCATGTCAGTTTGTCCTAATAATGGTGAAGTTATTCGTTTTAATGTAGGTTTCTACTTTGTAATTAAATCTGATGAATAATAATTGGAGAATCTATGAGTATCCTTTTTTGTTGTTTTGTCTTTAGCAAATTTTAGCCTATGGTTTTAGGATTAGTTTTTTTCCTGCATCTTGCATTACATTGATGGCTACAAAATGGTAATTATTTAATTCAGTCATTCTTCTAGATCAGAGGTCTATACTATTTTTTTTTCTGTAAAGAGCCATACAGTAAATATTTCAGGCTTTGTGGGTCACATATGTTCTCTGTGGCATATTATTTTTTTCTTTTTTTTAATGGAAAAAAATATTCTTAGCTCATGGTCTGCGCAAAAACAGCCTATAGCAGGATATAAGCCATGGGAGGCAATTTGATGACCTTTGTTGTAGATGAAGCTGAAGAGCTTTCCCTTCCCTTGTAGAGTGTGTGTGTGTGTGTGTGTGTGTGTGTGTCATTGTAGCACATGGACTCTTTTTTTATTTAGTGTGAAATAATCCATTATGATAATTATTCCTTTTGATGCTCAGATTGTCCCGATTTGTCCAATAGGAACAACAGCTTCTGTGATTTTGACAGGTCTCCTTTAGTCTTTGACCACCTCCTTCCTTTTTGGGTAATACGTTGTTCTTTTCTTTCTTTTCTCAGACCTGGAAAAAAAATTTCTCCAAGGAGCCCACTTTTCTTCTAGTAATGAATGGTATTTAGAAAACCAGCTCTCGTAGCTACAAGTACTCATTTGTGTTGAAGTATCTTTGCTGTGTACTTTCAGTGAACAGAGCTAGGAAGTGTTTGTGTGTGTGTGTATACATAATTTCTCATTTAATATTTTCTTCTTCCATATTGAAAATCTTGCTTCTCAGCATCAACATATTTGCTGTGTCCTAAAGTGCATGCAAAATAGTTCCAAATACAACTACCATATGACCCAGCAGTCTCACTATTGGGCATATACCCTGAGAAAACCATAATTCAAAAAGAGTCATGTACCAAAATGTTCATTGCAGCTTTATTTACAATAGCCAGGACATGGAAGCAACTGAAGTGTCCATCAACAGATGAATGGATAAGGAAGATTTGGCACATAAATACAATGGAATATTACTCAGCTGTAAAACGGAATGAAATTGAGTTATTTGTACTGAGGTTGATGGACCTGGAGTCTGTCATATACAGTGAAGTAAGTCAGAAAGAGAAAAACAAATACCATATGCTAGTACATATATATGGAATCTAAGAAAAAAAAAAGTCATGAAGAACCTAGGGGCAAGACAAGAATAAAGACACAGACCTACTAGAGAATGGACTTGAATATATGGGGAGCAGGAAGGGTAAGCTGTGACATAGTGAGAGAGTGGCATGGACATATATACACTACCAAACGTAAAATAGATAGCTAGTGGGAAGCAGCCGCATAGCACAAGGAGATCAGGTTGGTGCTTTGTGACCACCTAGATACGTGGGATAAGGAGGGTGGGAGGGAGGGTGACACAAGAGGGAAGAGATATGGGAACATACATATATGTATAGCTGATTCACTTTGTTATAAAACAGAAACTAACACACCATTGTAAAGCAATTATACTTCAATAAAGATGGTAAAAAAAAAATACCACAATGAGCTATCACCTCACACCTATTAGAATTGCATTGTTAAAAACCCAAGAGAACAAGTGTTGGTGAGGATGTGGAGAAGAGGGAATCCTCATGAGCTGTTGGTGAGAATGTAAAGTGATGCAGCCACTATGGAAAACAGTGTGCAGGTGCCTCAAAAAATAAAGGTAGAACGACCATATGATCTAGCAATATCACTTCGGGTGTATATCCAAAGGTAATAAAAACAGGGTCTCAAAGAGATATTTGCATTCCCAGCATTTTTCACAATAGCCAAGATATGGAAACAACCAAAGTGTCTGTCAGTAAATGAAAGGGTAAAGATGTTATACTATATACTCAATGATATACTATATTCACCCACAAGAAGGATGGAAATCCTGCCGTTTGTGACAACATGTATGGTCCTAGAGGACATTATGCTAAGGTAAATAAGTCAGACACAGAAATACAAATAATGTATGATATCACTTATAGGTGGAATTGTAAAAAAAACTGAACTCATAGAAACATAGAGTAGAATGAAGGTTACCCAAAACTGGGGGGTGGGGGAAATAGGGCAACATAGGTCAAAGGGTACAAACTACCAGTTAGAAGATGCATAAATTCTGGCAACCTAATGCACAACATTGTGGTTATATTATTACTGTAGTATATGCTTGAAAGTTGCTAAGAGAGTAGATCTTAAATGTTTTCCCCACAAAAAAGAAATGGTAATTGACATGACTGAGATATTAGTTAATATTGTGGTGGTACGTCATATTGCAATACATAAATATATCAAATCAACATTTTTTACACATTACACTTATGCATTGTTGTGTGTCAATCATATCTCAAGAAAATTGGGGAAAATAGTGTAGAAATTCTTAGAAGTAACTTAGAGTTGGAAGTATTCAGTTTTTGATTGTTTGGTGTAAATTCTTCTGTGTAAAGTATCTGGGCATGATGCTCTCTGTGTATGAATGTCAGAGTGAGAGAAGTAGGGAGAGATTTTTTTGATAATTTTATTTTTCTATAGAATTGGTTTGTAGATTTAAAAAATCTCTATTGAATTTAGTTTGATAAATTGCATTTTCTTAGAAAAATTTCATTTTTATCACCTTATTTGCTTTCTGATATCATAGTTGCTATCTGTGTGAGGCTATACATATTGAAATTAATTACAATTAAATTAAATATAAATTTTAGTTCTTCAGTCATACTAGCCACATTTAAGTATAAAGTGTTTGGTAGACACATATGGCTACTGGATGGTGCGGCTGTAGGACATTTCTATCATTGCAGAGTTCTGTTATACAGTACTGAACTTAGATTTCTAAATTTATTTGTACAGTGTTCTACAAAATAATCATTTATGGTTAAAAGGTTTCAATTATTATTTTTCTCTTATTTTTATTTGCTGTTTTTATATTCAATACTTTTCACTTTCTTATTGATTGATTTATATATTTTACTTTTTTTCCAGGAAGCAATGCTTTGATGTATTATATCTATTTTAGTTTTATACTTTTATCTCACATTTTCCTTTTATAATGCTTTCCCTTGATTGACTTTTTTCTTCTTTAACAATTATTTTGAGTTGAGATTTTAAATTATTCTTGTTTTTCTTTTTTTTTTCTTAACATCTTTATTGGAGTATAACTGCTTTACAATGGTGTGTTAGTTTCTTCTTTATAACAAAGTGAATCAGTTATACATATGCATATATCCCCATATCTCTTCCCTCTTGAGTCTCCCTCCCTCCCACCCTCCATATCCCACCTCTCTAGGTGGTCACAAAGTACCAAGCTGATCTCCCTGTGCTATGCGGCTACTTCCCACTAGCTATCTATTTTACGTTTGGTAGTGTATATATGTCCATGCCACTCTGTCACTTTGTCCCATCTTACCCTTCCCCCTCCCCGTATCCTCAAGTCCATTCTCTAGTAGGTCTGCATCTTTATTCCCATCTTGCCCCATGACCATTTTTTGTTTGATTTTAGATTCCATATGTATGTGTTAGCATACAGTATTTCTTTTTCTCTATCTGACTTACTTCACTCTGTATGACAGACTCTAGGTCAATCCATCTCACTACAAATAACTCAGTTTTGTTTCTTTTTATGGCTGAGTAATGTTCCATTGTATATATGTGCCACATCTTCTTTATCCGTTCATGTGTTGATGGACACTTAGCTTGCTTCCATGTCCTAGCTATTGTAAATAGAGCTGCAGTGAACATTTTGGTACATGACTCTTTATGAATTATGGTTTTCTCAGGGTATATGCCCAGTAGTGAGATTGCTGGGTCATATGGTAGTTCTAAATTTAGTTTTTTAAGAAAACTCCATATTGTTTTCCATAGTGGCTGTATCAATTTACATTCCCACCAACAGTGCAAGAGAGTTCCCTTTTCTCCACACCCTCTCCAGCATTTATTGTTTGTAGACTTTTAGATGATGTCCATTCTGACTGGTGTGGGATGATATCTCATTGTAGTTTTGATTTGCATTTCTCTAATGATTAAAGATGTTGAGCATTCTTTCATGTGTTTGTTGGCAATCTGTATATCTTCTTTGGAGAAATGTCTATTTAGGTCTTCTGCCCATTTTTGGATTGGGTTGTTTGTTTTTTTGATATTGAGCTGCATGAACTACTTATAAATTTTGGAGATCAATCCTTTGTCAGTTGCTTCATTTGCAAATATTTTCTCCCATTCTGAGGGTTATCTTTTCATCTTGCTTATGGTTTCCTTTGCTGTGCAAAAGCTTTGAAGTTTCATTAGGTCCTATTTGTTTGTTTTTGTTTTTACTTTCATTTCTCTAGGAGATGGGTCAAAAAGGATCTTGCTGTGATTTATGTCATAGAGTGTTCTACCTATGATTTCCTCAAAAGTTTTATAGTGTCTGGCCTTACATTTAGGTCTTTAATCCATTTTGAGATTATTTTTGTGTATGGTGTTAGGGAGTGTTCTAATTTCATTCTTTTACATGTAGCTGTCCAGTTTTCCCAGCCCCACTTATTGAAAAGGCTGTCTTTTCTCCACCATATATTCTTGCCTCCTCTATCAAAGATAAGGTGACCATATGTGCATGGGTTTATCTCTGGGCTATCTATCCTGTTCCATTGATCTATATTTCTGTTCTTGTGCCAGTACCATACTGTCTTGATTACTATAGCTTTGTAGTATAGTCTGAAGTCCAGGAAACTGATTATTCCAGCTCCCTTTTTCTTTTTCAAGATTGCTTTGGCTATTTGGGGTCTTTTGTTTAACTTATTTTCATTTAAATTTTTTCTTTGATCAATGCATATATTTTGTCCCATGGATACTGACGTGGAGTGCCTTCATCATAATTAATTTCAGAATTGTCTATTTTGGTGTGCCTTTCCCTATTCAACAAATTGATTGATAGGGAGGTTTTCAATTTTGAGAAAGAACATTTAAAAATGTCTTACTGGGCTTCCCTGGTGGCGCAGTGGTTGAGTGTCCGCCTGTCGATGCAGGGGACGTGGGTTCATGCCCTGGTCCGGGAAGATCCCACATGCTGCGGAGTGGCTAGGCCCATGAGCCATGGCCACTGAGCCTGCACGTCTGGAGCCTGTGCTTCGCAACGGGAGAGGCCACAGCAGTGAGAGGCCCGCGTACCACCAAAAAAAAAAAAATTCTTA
The DNA here is from genome assembly GCF_949987515.2 of Delphinus delphis. Taxonomy (NCBI): domain Eukaryota; kingdom Metazoa; phylum Chordata; class Mammalia; order Artiodactyla; family Delphinidae; genus Delphinus; species Delphinus delphis. The sequence continues at coordinate 147,496,433 of NC_082684.1, forward strand.
CTAATTCTTAATTTTATCTCATTTTGATAAGATAATGTTTCTATCTATTTTGTGAAACTAATTGAGACATTTTTGGGATTAGATTTTCATAAATGTCTCGTGTGGTTAAGAAAATATACATTTTAAGGATATAAAGTTTGATATATATATATCCATGAGATCTATCTTAATGATAATTATTTAAGTCTTTTATATTTCTTTTTTCTTGACTTGACCCATGTTAGGCTGAGAGTAGTATGTTAAAATCTATGATGTGCTTCTGTCAGCTCCTTTTTGCATGTCAGTAGTTTCTATTAATAAATGCTGTTGCTTTTTTATTTTTTGTAAATAGATTCATAACTATTATCTCTTTATTATAAATTGTGGTTTTTGGTGTTACAAAATATTATTTTTTGTTTCACTTTATTGTTTTGGCATGAATTCTACCTTATGTCTGATATCATTATTGGCCTTGTGTACATTTGACCATTTACTGCCCTTTATTCTTAGTATTTGTGGATCACTTTGTGGTAGGTTTGTCTGTTGTTTAGTGTAGAGCTTCGTAGTTTTTTTTTTTTTTTTTTTTGAGCTTCGTAGTTTTTGAGAATCAACCTGAAGTCTTTTTTTTTTTTAAACAGGTGAGTTAAGTTCATTTACAGTTACTCTGATGGGTTATAAATGTGATCTCAACTTTGTCATTTTTTTCTGTTTGTATTGATTTATACTATTTTATTATATTTCTTCTCTATGAGGTATGCTTTTTTAAAACTCCTTTTAAATTTCTTTTGTTGTCCTCTAAGAGTTTTATAGTGTCTGACCTTACATTTAGGTCTTTAATCCATTTTGAGTTTACTTTTGAAAGCATAGGCAGAACACGCTATGACATAAATCACAGCAAGATCCTTTTTGACCCACCTCCTAGAGAAATGGAATTAAAAACAAAAACAAATGGGACCTAATGAAACTTAAAAGCTTTTGAGCAGGAAAAGAAACCATAAACAAGATGAAAAGACAACCCTCAGAATGAGAGAAAATATTTGCAAATGAAGCAACTGACAAAGGATTAATCTCCAAAATTTATAAGCAGCTCATGCCGCTCAGTATCAGAAAAACATACAACCCGATCCAAAAATGGGCAGAAGAGCTAAATAGACATTTCTCCAAAGAAGATATACAGATTGCCAACAAACACATGAAAGGATGCTCAACATCACTAATCATTAGAGAAATGCAAATGAAAACTACACTGAGGTATCACTTCACAGCAGGCAGAATGGCCATCATCAAAACTCTACAAACAATAAATACTGGAGAGGGTGTGGAGAAAAGGGAACCCTCTTTCCCTGTTGGTGGGAATGTAAACTGATACATCCACTCTGGAGGTTCCTTAAAAAATAAAAATATAACTGCCATATGACCCAGCAATCCCACTACTGGGCATATACCCTGAGAAAACCATAATTCAAAAAGAGTCATGTACCACAATGTTCATTGCACCTCTGTTTACAATAGCCAGAACATGGAAGCAACCTAAGTGTCCATCATCAGATGAATGGATAAAGAAGATTTGGCACATATATACAATGGAATATTACTCAGCCATAAAAAGAAACAAAATTGAGTTATTTGTAGTGAGGTGGATAGACCTAGAGTCTATCATGAAGAGTGAAGTAAGTCAGAAAGAGAAAAACAAGTACCGTATGCTAACACATATATATGGAATCTGAAAAAAAAGGTTCTGAAGAACCTAGGGGCAGGACAGGGATAAAGACACAGCCGTAGGGAATGGACTTGAGGCTGCAGGGAGGCGGAAGGGTAAGCTGTGACAAAGTGAGAGAGTGGCATGGACATATATACACTACCCAATGTAAAATAGATAGCTAGTGGGAAGCAGCTGCATAGTGCAACCGAGATCAGCTCGGTGCTTTGTGACCACCTAGAGAGGTGGGATGGGGGGGTGGGAAAGAGATGCAAGAGGGAGGGGAGATGGGGATATGTGTGTATGTATGGCTGATTCACTTTGTTATAAAGCAGAAACTAACACAACATTGTAAAGCAGTTATACTCTAATAAAGATGTTAAAAATTAATTAAATCAAAAAAAATTTCTTTCGTTGTATTGGCAAGTTTGAATTTTTGTTCTTGTTGTTCCTTTATAGTAATATTTTTAATGGTAGTTTTAGTACTCTTTTCCTCATTTGAACTTTGATTTGGGTTTGGATTCTTTAGTTTGTCAGCTTCAAAGGAATATATTTTGATTCCCACTTCCTACCTGTTGACGGGGGGGAAAAAAGCACAACCTAAAGGTGGTGAGTTATGTTTAATTCAGTACCTTACAGAGGACTGTACCTTGAGAAACCTCTTCTCAGGTAGCTCTCATGTACTTTTCTGAAGAGGCCAGGATGCACAAAAGTTTTTGCTGAAAAAACAAACAAACAAACATGTGGTTCAAACATCAAAAGATTACTGCACTTCACAATCCCCACCCCCAACATCTCAAGTTCATGATTTTAGTGCTTTTCTATGCATGGGAAGATGCAAAAGTCTGGACTCATTAAAATTAATCCTTAGATGTGCATCTTAACTATGGCCAGTATCCTGTTCTTCTCTATCCTGATTCCTTTCAGGGCACATTATCATGGGCGGCTTCAGTGGCTGATGGCTTGATAGTGGGCAACATTTGTTGTTTACTGGAATAGCAGGCAACATTCTTTATTTACTGAAATGTCAGGTGACATTCTTTGTCCACATTCCTGTGGGCAGTCATTGTGCTTATTCAACTTTCCTTGTTCTCTTTTCCCTCTCCTCTCCTGTTTTTATGGTGTTATTTACATGTGTTTTCCAGCCATGTCTGTACCATTGTTTTAGATTAGATTTACTTTAAATATATTGAACACAATCCCATCCTTTTGTCATCTCTTGATGGCATGAAGCTAGTTCTGCAATAGATTTTACCAGGAGATTTTGTGAATACAGTATTCCATGAGGTCTTTGATATTTAAACTGTTTCCTAAATCTTGATGCTTGATGGACAACTTGGTTCAATTGAAAAATCTTCAGTTTATGCTTTGTTTCCCTGAGTTACTTGAAAGTACTCCCGCACCATGTTCTTGCTCTCTGTTGTTATTGAGATATTTGATGCCAATTTTATTTTTTTCCCTTTGTAAATCACCTAATTCTTTTGCCTGGAGGCCCAAAGGATCATATTTTTCATCTTTAAAGGTTCTTTTGATATATAGATTTAGATTTTCTATTATTTCTGCAAAGTTTCTTGGGTTATGTTTTTAAATATTCTGTTTCATTATGTTTTCTTCAGTGACTCCAATAATTTTTTAGAGCTTCGCTTACTTACCATATTTATCACCATCCCTATAATCTTTTTTTATTTACTCCTCCCTTTACCTTATTTTCATTTTCTTGGATATTTTCATATTTCTTTTTATTTCTCCTTATTATATTTTAAGTTGTACTTATTCTCTTGCACAAAGCTTAAATTTTGCCTTGATTTTAGAGACGATTTTTTGTTCTTCTTCAATTTCCTTCATGAGTTCGGTTATCATTCCATAGCTTCCCTTTTTGTCCATTAACATTCAGAGATTTAAATATTTAATTCAAAACCTTTTAAAATATTTGCAAATGCTTCTTTAAAGATATTTAATTCAGCTTGGGATATTGTGTTTCAGACTTTTGGTGCTTTGTGTTTACATATTTGATGGAGATTTTTATCAGCTAAAATGTTTTCATTTATTTTTTTCTTAGAATAGCTTTGTATGGATGGCTTCTGCCATTTGTCATTAATTTTAAATGCCTTACATTTTCTGGGATTAGCAGTAACAGATGATTCTGCCTGTTACTCTGAACTTTTGGTAGTTTCCTACATGTCTTAGTTAAGAGCACCCTGTTCTTTTGATGCTGTAAAATCTTTAGTAGATTTTTTCCAAGGGGAGGGGTGAGGAAAGAAGGGGGTGATATGTCTTTTAATTTTGTGATTGTTTTTTCCATAGGAGCCATATTTCCACTGCTTCCTTCTTCACAGGCCTTAAGAAATAACACTTCCCTAGATTGGTGCCATGAGTCCCACACAGTGGGACTAGAACTCTGATCCTCAAAGTCTCAAACTTGTTCTTACAGTTTCCCTCATTCAATATGTGACTCCCTCTGGGGTTGGTTTTATCTGTATTCCACCAGGGCTAGGACCCCACTGTTCTCTCCTCTATTCTGTACAGTCTCTACCTGACTGTCTACTCTTGAGTGGAGTTCAAAGCTGAGCGCTAGTTTCAGTTATTTGCTTTACTTACATGTGTATTGAATTATACTGTATTCTTTGCCTCCCAGTTTGTGCTTTGACATAGTTTATGGGCAGTTTTATTTGTTTGTTTCTCTCTGTGGTAGTTGTATGATGGGTAAAGACATTAGATTTAGGAAGTTGCCATTATTCCATAGGAACCCTGTATTCTTTCAAATGAATATGTTCATTGCCTTTACTTAAAATACTGAGCACAAATCTGAGTGCTCCCTTGAAGGGGGTGTAGCAATTATGTTGTTAGGGAAAGGTTTGCAGACTTGAGCTGGGACGAGACAACTGGGTTGATATCTCAAACATTAGATCATTTGAATAACTACCTTATAAATGGTGTTTTTACACAATTTCAGTGCCTGCATTTGCATTTTAGTTTACAAATGGTCTGGTGTCAGGAGAAGATCAAATGACCTGGGAGCACAGTATTTGAAATGGAGAATTGTGTCAGTAAAATAAATAATTCATCCATTAAGTACCTGTACTCAAGTAGTCAGGACAATATCTAAAACTGGTAAACATATGTCACCTTTATAAGTATTATCCTAAAACTGTTTGTTAGCTGTAAGCATAGTAAGTACACAAAGAAGACATTTTCTTTAATTATTTTTGGTATTGTATTTTTAAGTGCACTAGTGGAAAATTAAGTATTAAAAATAATGATTGGTAGTTAGAAATGAGTGTATCGTTAGAAAGGAAAAATAATGATAATGATGGCAACTTAAGTGACAGTCATGTTCAAAGTAAAAAGATTTACAAAAATTAAACATATTACACAAAACTATATTACTTTACTATTAAATTTATTATAAATGAATCAGTTTTAACAAGTATCACTTTTAAATACTGTTGATACTGGAATTTTTTTGATCTTATAGTTTTGTTGCTAATTTTAAAATTTTAGATGGTTTTCTAGTTATATAAGAGCTGTAAGTATAGAGTTTATTCTCATTTTTGTGTTTGTAGATATTTAAATAAAATAATTTCAGTATGTGCTAGGAGTCCATGAGAATTGTTTCCCTTTAAATTGTGTCTGCATTACTCAAGTTTGAGAAACCCTGTTATGGTATATTATAACTTACATTGTTATGGTGTGATATGATTTTCATTAAATAGAACTGAATTCAGTTCACCACCCTGTCACTTATAAGCTTTCTAAGCTTTAAATTCCTTACATCTAAAATCTGGAAAATGATTTCAATATCATAAAAGTTGTTTAAACGAAAAGAGATAATATATGTGCAGTGATAGTAGATGTTTACAATATTGTAGCAATTATTGTTACAGTTGTGATTTACAGGCAGTTAAGTACTGCTGTGAGAATCACTAACTATTGAAATTCTACCATAATTTTCAAATGGGCTCTCTCTCCACTCTCCACATGAACTCTTTCATAGCGCCTCCTTTCTCCTCAAACTCCTACTCTGAGTTGCTACTATATTTGCCTCAACTTCAGTGGGAACAAAGGAGCAATGGAGCCACTAGAAAAGAACTCTTTTATACCGCGTCTAGAATATACCAGTATCCACATTTAATTTTTAAATTTCTTCCCATTACAAGGATGATGAGCTCCTGCTCTTTTCAAAGACCATTCTCTCTAAATGTGTTCTATCCCACCCTGCCTTTTAAGGACTTCTCTTTCTTGGATATATCTTCTTTCTCTTGCATTATCAAACTTTTTGCCTATTATATTACTCCTACCAGAATTCAGACAAGCTCCTTCCCTTGATTCTAGATTTCTATCTAGTGACATATTTTTCTGTTCCCCCTTTTCACTAAAACTCTCAAAGGACTTTATATCTTCACACCCTCATGTCTCACTTACTCTTCAGTCCACTTCAGTCTGATTTCAGCCCTACTACTCCCTTTAACCTGTTTTTGCCTTATTCACCAATGACTTCTATATTACCAAATGGATCTGGGTAAATTTTTTTTTGACAAATAACACTGTATATATTTAAGGCACACAACTTGATGTGTTGATACATGTATAGTATACATTATGAAATCATCGCCACAACCATGCTAATTAATTTATCCATCACTTCATATAGTTACCTCTTTTTTCTATTCCTCCTGGTGAGAACATTTAAGATCTACCCTTTTAGCAAATTTCAAGTATATATTGATAGTAAAACATTGTTAAATATAGGCACATTGTTGTACATTAGATCTCCAGAACTTATTCTTTTTGCATAACTAACACATTGCATCCCTTTCCCAATGTCTCTCAATTTTTTCCTACCCCAGCCCCTGGCAACCACCATTCTACTCTCTGCTTCTATGAGTTTGATTATTTTAGATAGTACTGATAAGAGAAATAGACATGAGAAATCATGCTGCATTGTCTTTCTGTGTCCGGCCTATTTCATTTAGCATACTGTCCTCCAGAAACCCTCCATGGCAGAATTTCTTTCTTTGTTAAGGCTGAATAATAATACATTGTGTGTGCGTGTCTGTGTGTGTCTGTCTGTCTTTATCCATCATCCATTGATGACATTTAGGTTGTTTCTGTGTCTTGGCTAATTTGAATAATGTTGCAGTAAACATGGGAGTGCAGATATTTCTTTGAGATTCTGATTTCATTTAATTTGAATATATATCCAGAAGTGGCATTACTAGCTTATAAAGTGGGGTTCTGTTTTTAATTTTTTGAGAGGGATCTGCACTGTTTTCCATAATGGCTGTGCCAAATTACATTCTCACCAACACTGTACTATGATTTCCTTTTCTGTACATCTTCACCAATACTTATCTTTGATTTTTGATAGCAATTCTAACAGGTATTAGGTGATATCTGTTGTAATTTTCATTTCCCTGATGATTAGTGATGTTGAGCACATTTTCATATATCTGTTGTCTTCTTTTGAGAAATGTGCATTCAAGCCCTTTGACCATTGTTGGATTTAGATTTCTGTTGGATTATTTGGGTTTTTGTTTGTTTGTTTTTGCTATTGAGTTGTATAGGTTCCTTATATATTTTGGATATTAACCCCTTAACAAATATATAGTTTGTAAATATTTTTTTCCATTGCATATGTTACCATTTCATCTTGTTGATGGCTTTCTTTGCTGTGCAAAAGCTTTTTAGTTTGCTGAAATCCCACTTTTCTATTTCTGCTTTTGTTGCTGGTGTTTTTGGTGTCATATTTTTAAAAAATTACTGTGCAGACCAATGTCAAGAAGAATTTTCTCTGTTTTCTTATAGTTTTCCAGTTTTAGATCTTATGTTTAAGTCTTTGATCCAGTTTTTGTGTACCATGTGAGATAAGGGTCACAGTTTATTCTTCTTCATTTAAGTATCCAGTTTTCTCAGCACCATTTATTGAAGAGGTTATCCTTTTCCCATTTTGTGTTCTTGACACCTTGTCATAGATTAGTTGACTCTGTGTGGGTTTATTTCTGGCCTCTCTATTCTGTTTTGTTGGCAATATGCCTGGTTTTATGCCAGTGCTATACTGTTTTGATTATGTTACTTTTGTAATATATTTTTTAATCAGGATGTATGATGGCTCCAGGTTTGTTCTTCTTTCTCAAGATGGCTTCGGCTATTTGGGGTCTTTGTGGCTACATAGGAATTTTAGGATTGCTTTTACTATTTCTGTAAAGAATGCCATTGGATATTTTACGGGAATTGCATTGAATCTGTAGATCACTTTGGATAGGATGGACATTTTAACAACACCAATCCTTTCCATCCATGAATATTGTATGTCTTTATATTTATCTGTGTCTACTTTAATTTCCTTCATCAGTGTTTTATAACTTTTGATGTACAAGTCTTTCATCTCTTTGGTTAAGTTGATTCCTAAACTTTTGTATGTTGATTTATGCCTCCTTCAACTTTACTGAATTAGTTTATTCTAACACTTTTTTTGTTGTTGTTGAATCTTTAGCATTTTTTTACATATATAATGCCATCTTCAAACAGAGACAACTTTACTTTTTTTTTTGATGCTTTTTATTTTCTGAGTGGACATTATTGCTTTGTTGCTAATCTTAGAGGAAAAGGTTTCAGCTCTTTCCCATTGATTCCGATGTTATCTGTGGGCTTTTCATATATGGTCTGCATTGTGTTCAGTTCCTTCTTTACCTATTTTGTTGAGAGCTTTTATCATGAATGCTGGGTAAATTTTGTCAAATGCTTTTTATACATCTATCGAGATGATCATATGATTTTTTCTTTCATTTTCATTAATGTGGTGTTTCACGTTGATTTGTATCAATATATGCTGAACCATCCTTGCATCCCAGGAATAAATTACACTTGGTAATGGTGTTTGATCCTTTTAATGTGCTGTTAGGTTTGGTTTTCTAGTATTGTATTGAGCATTTTAACATCTACGATCATCAGAGATATTGCCCTTAGTTTTATTTTCTTGTGGTGTTCTTGTCTGGTTTTCATATCAGGGTGATGTTGGCCCCATAAAATGAGTTTGTAAATGTTCCCTCATCTATTTTTTGGAAGAATTTATGAAGGATTGGAGTTTATTCTTCTTTGAATGTTTGGTAGAATTCACCCATGAAGCCATTTGGTCATGGAATTGTCTGTTGGGAGGCTTTTGATTACAGAGTAAATCTCCTTATTTGTTATTAGTCTGTTTAGGCTTTCTATTTCTTCTTGATTCAGTTTTGATAGGTTGTATATTTCTAGGAATTTATCCATTTTTTTCTATGTTGTCTTATATATTGCCATATAATTGTTTATAATACTCTCTTAAGATTTTTTAATTTCTGAGGTAACCGCTACTATGTCTCCTCTTTAGTTTCTGATTTTGAGTCTTCTCTCTCTCATTGAGCTAAAGATTTGCCAGTTTTGTGTATCTTTTCAAAAAACCAAGTATCAGTTTTATTAATTTTTTTCTATAGTTTTCCTGGCCTCTATTTTTGACTTATTTCTGCTCTAATCTTTATTATTTCCTTCCTTATGCTAACTTTTTCAACTTAGTTTGTTCTTTTTCTAGCTCCTTGAGATGTATAGTTACATCTATTTGAGATCTTTCTTATTTTTTAATGTAGGCATTTATCACTAACGTTCCCTCTTAGTACTGCTTTTGCTTCATCTTTTAAGTTTTAATACATTATATTTTCATTTTTGTTTGTTTCAAGATACTTTTAAAGTTCCCTTTTTCACTCAATTGATTTCCTCTTTCACTCAATTGTTCTTCAAGAGTCTGATATTTCTCACATATTTGTGAGTTTTCCCTTTTTATTATTGTTATAGATTTTTTGGTTCATCCCATTGTGGCTGGAAAAGATGATTGAAATGATTTTGATATTTTTAAATTTGTAAGGACTTGTTTTGTGAGCTAGCATGATCTTATCTGGAGATGTTTTGAAAGTGCTTGAGAAGAATGTGTATTATTCTGCTGTTGGGTGGAAAGTTCTTTATATGTCTGTTGAGGTCCATTTGTTGTATGTGTTGTTCAAGTCAGCCATTTTTTGGTTTGCTTCCTGTCTAGATTTGTATCCATTATTGAAAGTTGGTGTTGAAGTCCCTCCTAGTATTGTATTTTTAGTATTATCCTTCAGATCTGTCAGTATTTGTTTTATATATTTATGTGCTCTGATGTTGGGTGCCCATATATTAATAATTATTATACCTTCCTGTTGAATTAAGCCCTTTATCATTATCTAATGATATTTTTGTCTCTGAAGACAGTTTTTGACTTTAGGTCTATTTTGTCTGATGTAAATAAGCCCTTCCAGCTTTCTTTTTGTTACTGTTTGCATGGAATATATTTTTTATCTTTTCACTTTCCACCTATGTGTTTTTAAAACTAAAATGAGACTCTTGTAGATAGTATGTTGCTGTTTTTCTTTTTAATCCATTCAGCAGCTCTATTCTTTTTGATTGGGATGTTTAATTCATTTACAATTAAAGTAATTATTGATAGATGAGGACTTATCACCATTTTGTTAATGGCTCTCTGTTGTGCATTCCTTTTGTTTCTCTCTTCCTCTATTACTGCCTTCCTTCATTATTTTATGACTCTTTAGTGATTTGCTTTGACTTTTTTTTTCCTTTGCTGTACTTATTACAGGCATTTTCTTTCTGATTAGCTTGAGGTTTGCATAAAATATCTTTCAGTTATAACCGTATATTTAAGTTGATATCAGCCTAACTTCAACCACATACAAAATCTCTGCACTTTTACTCCCACTTTTTGTGCCAACACTTTGTATTCTTCTTCTTATATTGTGTGTCCATTAACACATTATTATCTTTTAACTTTTATGATAGGGTTAAAAGTAATTTTTTTGTCCTATTCTTGAAATATTCTTTTCTTTGGGCTCTAAATTTTGCAGTTTACTGGTTTTCCTCTTATGTGTCAAATTATTTCTCAGCTTTTCCTAATGGATCAGGACCGCACCTCATTGCTAGGCCCTATTTTCTTTTCTCTTTAACATTTCTGCTTGTGTGAGTTAACCTATGTCAATGTCTTTAAATGCTATCTATATACTGTTCTGATCACCTTCTTTTCACCTTGTTGGTGGAGGAGGGATCCAGTCCTAAATAGTGTAAGATGGCTGAACATGTGACACCCCACACTTGGCAGAAGAGATTGGAAACAGTTTTTTGACACATATATTCACACCCTGGTAGGAGGACATGGAGACCATGTGAAGTACTGAAACATGCGGGTTGCACAAGGGAATCTAGTGGATAAGCAGCGGCTGTAGGAAGCAGGCTTTGTAGTAATAGGATGGTGGTGTACCCCAGCTGGGTGGATGTGGTTGGCTTGTTTGAATAATTCTGCAGGCTGTCAGGTGAAATTCTTAGGTTAAGGACTGGGTGAGGTAGAGCTGTTTCAGGTGATATGGGAACCAGCTGCCTGGGGAGATTTCCTGCTGGGTGGAGGACCATATACGGGGAGATCAGGAAAGGCCTCTGGGGCCTTGTGAGCCTCAAAGACTCACAAGTCTTAAGTCTTAACACTCAAGTGTTAAGGGAGCACTTGAAATTTGAGGTCTTACAATATACATACCAATGTTCCTAAATGTATATTTCATTCCAAATCTTACGTCTGTGCTCTATACATTTTTATCCTACTGCCTCCTTACAGTTTCCACTGACATATCTCACAAGCAAGTTAAACCTAATATGTCTGCAGCGCCACCCTCCCTCCATCACCCCACCTTAGTTTGCCTGGTTCTCTGCAAAATTTTAGTGATTTTCCCATGGATTCACTGATTTTCCCATTCTATTTCTGTTGGTTTTCTTTGATTAATGTCTTCTTTCAGTCCAATAAATTTACTTATTAAACAACACTGCCTGTGCAACACAGGTTATGCCACCTCACTGTTTCAAATTCGTTAAGAACTTCCTACTGCATATTGAATAAAATATAAAGTTCTTATCATGATCTATGATGGCTTGTAAGATATAGCCTCTGCCTCAGTTTCCAGTGTCTTCCTTTCCAGTCTCTCCTTTGCTTGTTATACAGTAGCTCCCTGTCAATACTTCACTTCTCTGAGTTCCTCAAGCTCTTTCCTACCCTAAGATCTTAAAGACATGCTGTTTCCTCTATCAGGTCTCCTTTTTCTCATTTATTTTATGGTGATTCCTCCTTATCCTTCTGTACAACCTTCCTAATCTATACTTCCCTCAATTCATTATTCTACCTAAAAGCATCCTATTCGTTTTCTTTAAAAGATATATCAAAGTTTACAATACATGTGGACTATGTGTTGACTATTTATTATTTTATACCTCCAATATGAATAAGGACTATTCTTTTAGTCATCAGTGTATCTATTTTTTGACACTGTTTTGCACACAGTACGGCTCAAGAAATATTTATCGAATGAAGAATTTAAGAATGAATACATTAAGAACTTAATTGAAGCACAGGAATTTGTGGGTCAGGTTTTACTTTAGTTTAGCCCAGTAGTTCTCAAAATTTTGTTCTGAAGCTCCCTTTACAGTCATAAAAATTATTGAGGACCCCAAAGGGCTTATTAAAATGCCAGTTATATCTATTGCTATTTATTTTATTAAAATTAAATTAATACATTTTAGAAATGTTTATTACTTCATTTAGAAGCAATGATAACATCATTATATGTTAACATAAGTTTATGAAAATTTCAAAAGCAAAATCAATTTAGGTCAAATGATTGGCATTTTTTACATTTTTACAAATCTCTAGGGACAACTTAATAGAGGAAAGTGGATTTTCCTATCTGATTCTGCATTCAGTCTATTGCCACATCATACATCATATAGCCCCTGAAAAACTTCACTGTACACTCAGGAGTGGATGAAAGTGAAAAAGGCTAATAACATCCTAGTGTTTGACCTCATGGACCCACTGAAAGAGTGACCCTGAACTGTATGAAAATTATGGTCTATATCATCAACAATTTGTTGAATGGGAGTGGCATGTACTCTTCCTAGACACATTCAGAAGTTTAGGTGAAAACTGGGCCAGAGTCAGAGAAGTAACAATCAACAGAACTGGTTTCTAATTCAGGTCTTAAACACAACACTGTAGCATTAGATATGCCTATTTGCTTAACTTCTATGGGGATTAGTTTCTTCCTCTATAAAATAGAGATAATTGTACCTTTGTTAATTCCTCTACAATGATGATACATGTGATATGGCAGTTGTAAAGTGGCTAAAAGAAAAATTAGCAGAGGCAGATAAATACACAAAGTTACTTGGTTTCACCAGCCCTGTTTCACAAAATGAATAATAGATGTAGGATTTTCTCTCCACAAGGCTTCTTTCCTGGTGGATTTAGTTTTTCATTGTGCCCTCAGGGCTAGAGGAAAAGTATTGGACTGATTAATGATTTTGTGATGGTCTCTATTTTGAGCGGAAAATGTGGATATAGGTGAGAGAAATATTGCTATGATTTTGTGAAAATCTATTTTCCATGAAGTTCATTTTTTTATGTAATGCAAAAAAGTCAGTTGTGATCTATTTCATGTTGATTCTCTATTCACTGAGAAAGAAGAGATTAAGTGGCTGTCTCAGCAGTTTAGCTGCCCCTAGCAACAGCTCTGCGGCAGCAAGAACATCTTTTCTAACAAGGTGTTTCCTATACAGAATCAGAGATGAATGTCATGACAGTTTTCTTGTCTCAAGCCTCACAACGTAACTGTCCTGTTTTGTGAAGTCTTGCTTCTGGTAAAATTCAGACTCATATGCAATACATCTCTAAAAGTCATCAGATTTTGTAGTGCAAATGAGAATTTAATGTTTCAAAGAGTAAGTTACTGTTTCTTCATGTGGTTAATAGACTAGAAAATAAGGACAACATTTGTGCTGTTGTTCAAATCCTTAAAATGGCCAAATTGTAAACTAGATGTGTTTCCAAATTGTTGGATTGTCACAACTTCAATAAATCCTGAAGTTAATGATAATCCTGAAGGTTTTACAAGGGAGGGAGATTAGCTAGTACTACATCCCTACCCCACCTACTCAAACTCACCCAGTGAGACACACACACACACACACACACACAGTCGTGTGAGAGAGAATTTAATGAGCCTAAAATGACAGGTAGTTATCCTGCCCTTTATTATGCTCTCGATAATCTGATACTTCATTCCTATTTACTTTAGAACAGGGGTTCTCATACTTCCATGTGCATCAGAATCACCTGGAAGCCTTACTAAAATACAGATGCCTGGACACCACCCCCAGAATTTCTGATTCAGTAAGTTTGGGGTGGGGTTCAAGGATTTGCATTTCTTACAATTTGACAGGTCCAAGTTCTGCACTTTGAGAAATACTACAGAAGCCTGATAGAGATCTTATTTTCAGATAGTGCTCTCAGCTTAGACACACCAGCCTTCAAGTATTTACTCACTGTATGACCGAGGACAGTTTTGTTTTTCTATGCCTGAATTTCTTCCTCTGAAAAGTGGGCATAACACATCACAAGTCTATTGCAAGTGTCATATGAGATAAAGAGTTTAAGACTGGTACCTGGATAGGTGAGTGTTCTATAGTTCTTAATGTTTTTTTTAAGAATTAGCTTCAATTCAAAGTTGGATTCTCTGCATGTTTGCAGTGTGAGTATTTTATGTTGATGATTGAAAACACATTTACTATATTTAGGTACCCAACCCACAGGTGGAGAGTCTAACAATGAAACAAAAATTGAGACTGGTTTATTTTCTCAATTCCAGGGAGGGAAAAATACCTTTTGTAATTTTTTATTTTTCGACCAAAATTTTAATTCTAGATTTTCCACAGACCCTACGATATTTTCGCCGAAACTGAACTGCATAAGTGCCTTAGCTCTTATTGGATAAGTCATAATTTTTCTGTATATGTGTTTTAGATTATCTCATCATATATGGTTTCTTCTCTAGCTTTCACACCATTATCTGTAGGAGTGAAGTGTGGATCCCAGGTCTTTAAATATTCTTGCTAAGAACCACCCCCCTTCCTCAACAACACTCACTGCCTCTCTGTTGAATCCTGCTCAAGGATCCAGAACTAATCAGATTGTGCCCTTCATTCTTCTATCAATTGTTCTGTGAACCCCGATATTTCCAAGTCACCCCATCATCCCTATTCATCCCTTATTCCAATAAGTCTCTACTTTTTTCTGAAATCTCTCTCCTTTCTTTGTCCCCAAACCTTCCAATGAATACCCCGGGACTCTTCCTCTTATTAACACAACCCTCTGAAGTTTTAACCTATTTACCAAACATTTGTTCACCTCCTTGCTCTCTGACACTTAACCCTCTCTAAAGAAACTGCTTCCCATGAAACCTCTGAAGGAGGGGAAGGGGTGTTTTTTCCCTCTGTTCTTTTCTGCCACTGGGCCTGGAGATAGTTAGATACTCTCTTGGTACTTTTCAGACCATTCTCCTTAAAAATACTCAGATTTGAGGTTCAAGCTATCGGATTATGCTGTTCATTACTCCACCTTGCTACAAGCCTCCATAGACCTCCAGGTCTCTTTCTCTCCAACATTCCTTCAAGCTCCTACTATCTGGCAAATTTATTCATATTCACTCTCTCTCTCTTTCTCTCCAGTGTGTGTATATATACACACACACATACTGGAATGTATATGCGTGTGTAATTTTATTTATATATATATATATATTTTATACATGTACAGAGAGAATGAATTTGCTATATACTAAATGGTTTAATTATCCACATATCTGCCATCTCAATTCTTTGACTGTGATCCAGTGTTCACATCCTTAACCTTAACCCTATCTCAGGCATTCGCTTCTATGTTCATAACGTAGATGTTGCCATTACCAGTGATGGCACTCCTCCAACATCTTCATTTTAAACATTATACTCTTCAAACACTATTCCTCTTTTTCCAACTCACTCTCTCTAGTGTCCAGACCCCCCAAATTCTTAAGCCCAACTAGGATCTACAATCTATTGATTTTAGTACTGTTGCAATATTTCCACACATTACATGTCCTCACTTCCACTTTCATATAGAGTTTATAATCCATTATCATAATCACCACTTTGTAAATGCCTTCATGGCCTCTTTCTTCCTATAATGTATGCTTCCAGAAAATTCTGAAAACTGGCTAAATCCAATTCTCTTCCTACTCCCCAGAACTGAAACAATGTTGACTGCTTTTGTGTATGTATATGTTTTTTATTTGTTATTGGTCAATTGTGTATGCCTCTATTGAAGGTCAACCCTTTACATTTACTCTGGATCCCATCCCCTCTCAAAAGCATGACTCAAGTGACTGTCCAGCCTGTCTCTTTTGCATCACCAATATCCCCCCTTTACTGGTTTATTCAAATGAGCAATAATTTTCTCAATTAAGAATAAAAGTTACTTAATCTCACATCCCTTCTCTGTCCTTGTTCTATTTCTCTAAGCTTCTTTCAGTAAAATAGTCAAAATAGTAGCCTATACTTGCTGTCTCAATATGTTTAGTCTCCTTTTCCCCATTCTTGTTTTTGTTTCCGTTAGGTAAAAACTGCATTTATTTAGGAAAAACACATTCCACAGACAGTATGGGCCATCTCAGAAGGCAAGAGCGGCCTCTCCATTCTTGTTTGAACTTGCTTGAATCAAACCTTATGTCTACTGCTCTACAGAAGTCTTGAAAGTTAGTACTATGTTGTTAGATCCAATGGTCAATTCCTAGTCTTTGTTTTACCTAATTTATCAGTGTTATTTGATCACTTGATTTTCCTTTAATATCTTTTTTCACTTGGCTTTCTTGATATCAACATCTGGTTTTCCTATTCCACTGGCACTTAATCTTCAGTTTGATTTTTCTCATTTTCAAAACCTCTGAATATTGGAATATTCCAATGTTCAGTTATCAGACCTCTACTATTTAGTTTTCATACTCCCTAATGAGGTGATCTCACCCAACTTTAAAGACTTTAAATCAGCTGTTGACTTCCAAATTTATATCTCTGCCTCTCCCAGAATACAGATTCATATATTTTATGACATGCTCAACATCACCCTGCAGATGTCTAATAGCTATTAAAATTTATCATTTCTAGAAATGAACGCAGCTACACCACGCCTTGTCTTTCACATCTCAGTTGATAATATTTTCATCCTTCTTTCTTGCCTAAGCCAAAAACTGTGAATTCATCTGTCATCTCCATGTTCCTTTTGTCAGCAAAAACTGTCAGATCTATCTTCAGAAATCATTTAGGATCTGACCACATCTTGCCATTATTATGTCAACACTCCAATTCAAGCACCATCATTTCTTAGCTAGGCTGTTTCAGTAGCCTCAAAGCTGGTCTCCTGGATTTCTTCTGCCCCACACCCTGCCTTTTACTTTCAACATGGAAATCTGAGTAATCTTTTAACAGTATAAGTCAAATCATGTCACTTACCTGATTAAAACTTCTCAGTGGCTTCCTATATTTCAGGGTAAAAGTCCAAGTCTTTATAATAACCTCTAAGGCCCTAAAAATTATAGCTGTACTCTTTCCATTCTAACCTCATTTAGAGCACATGTGTTCTGGTTTACATGCTGTTCCCTGAATGTACCAGGCATGCTTCTACTCCAGGACCTTTGTAGTTGTTTTTTCTCTCTGCCTTGAGTGCTCTTCCCTCAGATATCTGCATTGTTCGCTTTCTCAATCCCTTCAGGTCTTTTTATAGTGTCACTCTATCATCTGGACAATAAAACAGCATTTCTCCTTGCCCACTCCGCTGAATTCCTTTTACCTTATTTTTCTCTGTAGCCTTGGTCATCATCTGATAAAATGTGTTTTGTATTTATCTTTGTGTTTATTCATCGCCTGTCTCTCTTAACAAGAGTGTAAATTCCATGAGGGCTGAAACTTTGAGTTCAACACTGTATCCTCAGTACATCGAACTGTCCTTGGCACATAGTAAGTGCCTAACAAGTATTTGTTGAATGAAACAAATTAACTACATATTAGCACTTAAAGACAATGACTTGAGTGTTAAATTAAATGGACCATGTAAGCTGCAATTAGTTTTTATTTTGTGTCTGATGATTCTTAAAATAGATTTTGCTTACAGAATCTTAATTGCCAGATTGTGGTATGTATTTAAAATTCTCTGTATTGATGGTAATGATGAGTGTAATTATGATAATGACTTAAGCAATGATAATGATAACACAATCTCTTCCCTTTTAAAGATTTTAGTTCAGTTAAGTAGGGGGAAAAACATGAAAAAATTAAGCAAAACTTTCCTGTGTCCTTGATGATTTTTTCTCTGTTTAAGTGAAAAAGTTAAAAAACCTTTGAATTATGAAACTGAAATTATTTTTGATTTTTTAAATTAATTCTTATTGGAGTATGGCTGCTTTACAATGCTGTGTTAGCCTCCACTGAACAACAAAATGAATCAGCCGTATACGTACAGATACCCCCTTCCTTTTGGACTTCCCTCCTATTTAGGTTACCACAGTGCCTTAGGTAGAGTTCCCTTTGTTATAAAGTATGTTCCCATCAGTTGTCTATTTTATACACAGTATCAATATATAACATTTAAAGTAGAAAATGTGTATATTGCTAACTGGTTCTTATTCTTACTTAGTACATTGTAGTGAAAAAGTTTCAGAATCTTACCTCTCACACTTCTTATGAGTAGTAGATTCATAATATGCTATTTTCTGTGGCATGCAAAGTAAATATTAAGAATTATTAGATTTATTTATAACTACTTTTATAGATATTTGCTTTAGGGAGTAGAGGTTGGAGATTGCTTAGACATAGAGGTTGTTTGATAAATGTGGTCCTAATGGGAACCAGAAATGATGTATTACTTTTCTGAGAAAAATTCAGCAAATGATAGAGAAGACATGGTGAAGATAAACCCTGAGAGGAAACAATATTAGTTTAGGGTTTGACAAGGGATGGTCCCTGGCAAACATCCCAGACTCCTAGAATTTCAAAATACTATATCATAGGAATAATAGTGAACCAGTAATAGTTCAGTCTTCAGAAGACCGAAGCCTAGCTTTACATCCTTTCAATTTGTAATTGGATTAATATCATCTTGGATTATGATGTCTCTAACAAAAGTAAGTCCTCTCTGTAAGAAAACAACTTATCCTATGTTGAGTCTTAAATTATCTTTCCTGATCCTCATTTATAATGTGTAGGACTCAATAAAGAATAATGAGATATAACAGAAGACAAGATATTTTTGAAATCCATAGGATATAATAGGTAACTGAAACAGACTCCATGTAATGGAGTTTTAAGACACAAATTTGAATATGATTTTGATTAATATGTTCAAGAAATTGAAAGATTAAATTAAGAGTTTAGGAGGAGAATTTGTACAAAAATGAAATAAATGATGAAGACAAAATTCTAGAACTGAAAATATAACTGAAGGTAATAATTCTGTGAATGGGTTATACTGTAGGTTAAATACAACTGAAGAGAGAATTACTGAAATAAAAGATAAAATTTTTAAAAATCCATAGATATTTTCATGCAAATATACAAAATGCAAAAAATTATGAGCCATATATAATATAATTAAAAGGTATAATATATGTAAAATTAAAGTATCAGAAAGAGAAAAGAAGAATAGCTCAGAAGTAATACATGAACAAAAATAAGATAGAATTGGGTAAACCTAGGTAAAGACATGAGACCACAGATTCAAGCCCCAAGTATATTAGATAAAAATAAAATATAATTGTGGCACATTATAGTAATATCTCTTTTCTGAAAAAGATAAAATATCTCTAAAGTGGCTAGAGAAACAGAAAAAATAACCAGAAAGGAGCAGCAATAAGAATGCTAGTAGATTTCTGAACAGATGGAAGCCATAGGAAAATGATATATCTTGAAATCATTGAGTGAGAATAACTGCCAACCTAGAGTTCTAATACAATTCAATGTTCATTTCATTTTAAAAAAAGACAAGAAAGTAAACATTATTACACAAAAACTAAGAGAATTTTTAATAGAGCCACACTAAAATATATACAAATGGGTGTTATTCAGGCAGAAGAAAAATGAAAACAGATTAAAGTTCTAAGATACAAGAAATAATCAAGAGAAATGATAAAAAGTAAATATGCATGTTAATTTAATGGAAAGGTGACTAAAAATAATGAAAGAATTATATTAAATGCTTAAAAATATAGAGAATTAAAGTACGTGACAATAATCACTAATAACCCAGGAAGGAATAAACGGGGTTAAAGCATACTTAAACCAAGGATATTATTTGTGAAACAAGATGTTCTTCAAAGAAACAAAACTACAGAAATTTGATTGTGCCAGAACTCAGGAAATGCTGTGCACATGTGCCTTCCAGAAGAATATACTAGGGGCGTAGCTTCATCCAAACAGAAAAACTTTGGCAAAAAGACTGACAGTAGTTCATATATTTAATTGTAGAGCTAAAGGTAGGGTTGTGGATTGAAGAATATTACATAAACATTGCATGTTATAGCATGAGAGAACAGAGAAAAATGAGGAAATAAGATCACTGAATGTCTTATAGATAACAAGTGGAGTCATATGATACCTTCTGTAACTGACATATCAGATAGCAAAAGGGTAAGGAAAAAGGTGCTAAATAAGGTAATAAGAATAATAAAAATAGAATCTTTTCTAAATAACAAAGTAAATTTTTAAAAAGCAGAGAGCACAACAAATAGAGACAAAATGCAGTCAACACTACACAACACAGTAATTACAGCATATGATATTATGATAGAACAGACACCAATTGTAAAAGTTAGAGTTAATGGGTTTAACTTGCCTGTTAAAAATGAATTTGCAAATTTGTTCATTAGGAAAAACTTAACTCTATACCAGATATGAGATACACCTAAAGAGCAGTGATTCATAAAGGCCATTCAATTATATGAATGGACAAAGATTTACCAGGTAAATGGAAAAAATAAAAAAACTGGTATTGCAATCCTGACCTGAGATAAAGTGAAATACAAGCCAAAACGCTTAATATGACATACAAAAATAAAATTTAATAGCTATGAATATCTTTGCATAAAATAATGCACAAAAACCTACATAAAACAGAACTACAAAAGATTCAAGGAGAAATACAGAGAAAAATATTAATAGTAGATACTGACATCACTTTGAGTAAAACAGGTCAAGCAGACAAATATGTAAGGATATAAAACACCTCAGTAACATAAGATTTACTGGATATGGATTGAACCCAAATACTAGAAAATATTATTTCTTTTCTAACATATAGAACTTTCACAAAAATTGATCATACTAAGGCACAAAGAAATATTACTGGGTTACATAAAATAGAAATATGTATTAACTAGAAATATTACAAATAACAGTCTCAGTTCAAAATACAGTGAAAGTAGAAATTAAATATAGACCTGTAAACAAAAAAGTCTTTTTATATAGAGATAAAAAAAATGTATATTTTTTCTTTCTGAGTTTTTATTAATTTCTTTATTTTTGCTGTGTTGGGTTTTCATTTCTGTGCGAGGGCTTTCTCTAGTTGTAGCAAGCGGCGGCCACTCTTCATCATGGTGTGCAGGCCTCTCACTGTCGTGGCCTCTCTTGTTGCGGAGCACAGGCTCCAGATGTGCAGGTTCAGTAGTTGTGGCTCACGGGCCTAATTGCTCCGCAGCATGTGGGATCCTTCCAGACCAGGGCTCGAACCCGTGTCCCCTGCATTAGCAGGCAGACTCTCAACCACTGCGCCACCAGGAAAGCCCAAAAAATACATATCTTTTAAAACTGGAGGAGCAACAAACCGAAAATCTAAGAGAAAAATGGGTGAAAGATATGAATAGACAATTCATAGACAGTTGTCTATGACAATTGTCTATGTCATAGACAAAAAGAGAAAAATTGATCTCTAAGCATATAAAAAGATAGTCTATTTCACTTTCACTAAGAGAAATGATATATCTAGGGAGACCTTTTGATGGGAGGCAGCATTTGTTTACTTTTAAAGTGTCCCCCCAGAAAGAATGCTTATTTGTCCCAAGAGAAAAATAGTGATTATACCATGGTGAATATGGCCAACCCCTTGATTAGGTGATCAAAAATTAATTGTCACTAATAAAGGGCAGTTGGACTTACTGAGCCTCCAGTTGTAATACTTTGAGGGTGCATCACCTATGTAGTGTTCTGAGTTAGAATGCCTAATATGAATGTAATCATGGAGAAACATGAGCCAAAACAATAGGAAATTTCCGTTAAAAGAAAGAGGTACTGTATTATTTTAAAACGTTAATATTCTAAAAGACAATACAACAACAACAAAAGCTGTGGGAATATTTCAAATTAATGGAGGTTAACTGAGACAGGAAAACTAAATGCAATACCTGACCCTAGACTGCATCCTGTGCTGGAGGGGAAAAAAGGAGTCAATGGACAAAATTGGAATTTGAATGGTAAATTATCCTATCAATATTATATTTACTCAAGTTGATGACTGTGCTATGGCCATTTAATATCTCTATTTTTAGGAAATGCATTTTAAACTATTTATGGGTAAAAAAGCCATGATACATGTAGCTTACCACCAAGTGGTTCAGAAAAATAATGCATACCTAGAGTGCTGAGCTCTAGGCAGTGGAGATACTGTAATGAAAAGAAGGAATATGATCATTGTCCTATGGGAAAATGCATGATGGGAAGCAGACATTAAACAAATAATAATGGTAAGAGCTGTATACATCAAATGGGATACCTGTTATAAAGGATTAACAGATACATAATACTAAATAAAAAATACATAAACAACAAGGACCTACTGTATAGCATAGGGCACTATATTCAACGTCTTGTAGTAACCTATAATGGAAAAGAATCTGAAAAAGAATACACACACACACACACACACACGTATAACTTAATCATTTTGCTGTATACCTGAAACTAACACAGCATTGTAAATTAACTATACTTCAATTTTTAAAAAGTGCAGGACGTTAAAAGAAAACTTTTGAGTCACTCTTTAGTGATTTAACCTCTTGGTCATAACTGGTTGAATGGAAAGGAAGGAACCCAATCCAGGTAGATCACTTAGATGGTATGCTGGTCATTCTTATTTTGCCTCTCTCCAATCTCTTATCTCCTTACCCTGCAATTCTGTTCCTTTTTTAACCTTCTCTGCCCTTCTCTGTGCCCATGAGGTTGGCCACTATCAACTTACTGGGAGTCCCTTGCCCTCTGGCTTCCAGTGGGTCTGGAATATGGAGCATAGTGGTCTGGATGTTACCTTGCTCTCTTTCTGCCTCATCACTATGGTTTTTACAGTGGATGCATCTGTCTTTTAACTACAGCTCTTTTGGGGATACCTCCTCCTCCAGTGCTCCTTCTTCTTGTTCCCTCAGACCTAATGGTGATAAAAACTTCCTTCCTTTGCTAGATCTTGGGTGCCTTAATCTCCATTATTTGTTCTTTAAATTTTTCCTCCATTGCTGTAAATACGCCCTTAATTAAATTCTGAAAAACAACAGCCAAGTAAGCCTTCTGTTTTCTGTTGGGACTCTGACTAATACAGAGAGCTTCTCTTTTAATTTGCAATTAGAACTAAGATCTAAGCCTTAGTTCCAGATTTGGTTTCTTAAATAGAGGTTATGAGAAAAGTTCATTGTTATGGAGTCACCTTACATCATGTGAATGAACCTAGAAAGAGGAAAAGCTGGTGTTTAAAACAGAGAACTGAAGCAGATGTGCAGAGACTAGAGACTGCAAGTGAAGATTACCTGGGTTCTTATTACTTTCCAGCTGCTGATTCCATCCTGAGGGCCAGTGGCATTCCTGCATTTGTGTCCAATGAGACAACAGTATTATAGTTATAAATTACTCCATTATTTTCCAAGGACAGACCAAACTCGTTTTATTTTTGGCACTATGAAATTTTCTTTTGTGCTTGAATTTTTGCTTCCTCTTCAAAACCTGCTAAAAGTGTGTTGATAGCGTTCTCAACATTTTCCTACTAGAATAGAAAAGTAAAATCATGTAAAGTAACTTAAAAAAATACTCTGGGAGGATATATAACAAATTTTCACTTTTTTTTCCTCTGTGTATAGGATTTATTTTTCTCTGTATTGTCTTTATTGATAAGAATCACATACACATAGAATTAATATATTTTCACTTGAAAATTTATTCAGATAATCTATAAGTGTATGAAAAATACTTTCAAATATGTTCTTGGATGATTGGGAAAGTGATATTAGGCATAATTTTACTTGATTCATTCAATTTACAGATGAGAAAAAATAAGCAGGCTTGAGCAAAAGTAATGAATATATTTCAAAATGAATAAAACATGTACAGTAATCCATTATATTATGTTAAGATATATAAAATACTATATTCCCTTTCACTTGAAACTTGGATTCAATATTGGATTCAATATTGATGGGAATTTCTTATTGCTAATGATGTGCTTTAAAGCATTTTCTACCTAACTGGTGAGCCCACAACAAGCCTCATGAATCATAACTTAAAACAGCCAGGGGAGGAAGTTTCATCTATTGTAATTATGGAAAGAGAATCAAACAAATGTATTTCTAAAATTATGCACACTTATAGAAAATCTTAATGGCCTGTTATAAATCTGCAGATAAGTAGCTGTAAATACTTCCTAGAAGTGAGTGTGGTGAAGGGAGACACTGCACTAAAATCAGAGAACTGGCTTCTCTTTGTGCATTTGCTGTCGGCTTATGGCTTCAGTTTCTCCATCAATGTATTTGGGAATATAACTGCATTAATGACTCCCCTGCCTATTTCATCCAGTAATTTTGAGACTCTTTGTAGTTACGTGATGTGTAAGTACATTAATGTGTAAAGTTTCCTGCAGCCAAGTTGTTGTAATTTTAATTGTTATGTTTAGATTACGAAGCAAAAACAGTCAACCAGGGATGTTTAGTTTTATGCAGTGTATTAACATCTCAATTTACATGAGCTCTACGTGCTCCAGGTGCTTTCATATAGATGATTTTATTTGATTTTTGCAAAAGTTCTGGGAACCAGGTGCAGAAGGAATCATTTCCTCCCCTTATTTTCAACATGGTGAAACTGAAGTTCAGGGGTTTTTATTACTATTGCAGTAATAATACAAATACGTGGTGTTTTTGAGTATTTACCACGTGCTGGGCATTGTAGTATGGTTAGATGATGTGCCAGCAGTCGTGCGGTCATCCAGTGGTGATGAGTGGATGTGTAACAGGATCTTCTGACAATTCTCCTGTGTTTTCCACTATGCCATTGTAGATTTCAGATTTACACTCTGATAATTTGTTAGATCTGTTTATCTGAGTACATTCAGATTCATACTTGAGTGTAATATGAGTTTCATTCTTAAATGCTTTCAGTCTTTCATCATTGAGAAAGGATGATGTTTGCTGTGGGTTGGGTCTGTCATATATGGCCTTTATTATGTAGAGGTAGTCTCCCTCTATGACCATTTTCTGGAGAGTTTTTATCATAAATGGGTGTTGGATTTTGTCAAAAGCTTTTTCTGCATCTGTTGAGATGATCATATGGTTTTTATCCTTCAGTTTATTAATATGGTGTATCGCACTGATTGATTTGCGTATATTGAAGAATCCTTGCATCCCTGGGATAAATCCCACTTGATCATGGTGTACTATCGTTTTAATGTGTTGTTGGATTTTGTTTGTCAGTATTTTGTTGAGGATTTTTGAGTCTATGTTCATCAGTGATATTGGTCTATAATTGTCTTTTTTTGTGATATCTTTGTCTGTTTTTGGAATCAGGGTGATGGTGGCCTCGTAGAATGAATTTGGGAGTGGTCCTCCTGCAATTTTCTGGAAGAGTTTGAGAAGGACAGGTTTAGCTCTTTTCTAAATGTTTGATAGAATTAACCTGTGAAGCCATCTGGTCCTGGACTTTTGCTTGTTGGAAGATTTTTAATTACAGTATCAATTTCATTACTTATAATAAGTCTGTTTATATTTTCTAATTCTTCCTGGTTCAGTCTTAGAAAATTGTACCTTCTCAAGAATTTGTCCATTTCCTCGAAGTTGTCCATTTTATTGGCATTATAGTTGTTTGTAGTAGTATGTCATAATCCTTTGTATTTCTGCGGTATCAGCTGTGATTTCTCCTTTTTCATTTCTAATTTTATTGATTTGCCTCCTCTCCCTTTTTTTCTTGATGTGTCTGCCTAGAGGTTTATCAGTTTTATTTATCTTCTCAAAGAACAAACTTTTAGTTGTATTGATCTTTGCTATTGTTTTCTTTGTTTCTACTTCATTTATTTCTGCTCTGATCTTTATGATTTCTTTCCTTCTACTGACTTTGGGTTCTCTTTCTTCTTCTTTCTCTAGTTGCTTAGGTGTAAGGTTAGATTGTTTATGTGAGATTTTTCTTGTTTTCTGAGGTGAGATTTAATTGCTATAAACTTCCCTCTTTGAACTGCTTTTGCTACTTCCCGTAAGTTTTGGGTCATCGTGTTTTCACTGTCATTTGTTCACATGTATTTTTCTTTCCTCTTTGATTTCTTCAGTGATCTCTTGGTTATTTAGTGCACTGTTTAGCCTCCATGTATTTGTGTTTTCTACAGTTTTTCTCCTGTAATTGATTGCTAATCTCATAGTGTTGTGGTCGGAAAAGATGCTTGATATGATTTTAATTTTCTTCAATTTTCTGAGGCTTGATTTGTGACCCCAGATGTGACCTATCCTGGAGAATGTTCCATGTGCACTTGAGAAGAAAGTGTATTCTGCCACTCTTGTGTGGAATGTCCTATAAATATCAGTTAAATCTCTCTGGTCTGTTGTGTGACTTAAAGCTTGTGTTTCCTTATTTATTTTCTGTTTGGATGATCTGTCCATTGGTGTAAGTGGGGTGTTAAAGTCCCCCACTATTATTGCGTTACTGTTGATTTCCCCTTTCATGGTTGTTAGCATTTGCCTTATGTATAGAGGTGCTCCTATGTTGGGTGCACAAACATTTATAATTGTTATATCTTCTTCTTGGATTGATCCCTTGATCATTATGTAGTGTCCTTCTTTATCTCTTATAATAGTCTTTATTTTAAAGCCTATTATATCTGATATGAATATTGCTACTCCAGCTTTCTTTTGATTTCCATTTGCATGGAATATCTTTTTCCATCCCTTCACTTTCAGTCTGTATGTGTCCCTAGGTCTGAAGTGGGTCTCTTGCAGACAGCATATATATGGGTCTTCTTTTTGTATCCATTCAGCCAGTCTTTTTCTTTTGGTTGGAGCATTTAATCCATTCACATTCAAGGTAATTATTGATAATGTAAGTTCCTGTTACCGTTTTCTTAATAGTTTTGGGTTTGTTTTTGTGGGTCTTTTTCTTCTCCTGTGTTTCCTGCCTAGAGAAGTTTCTTCAGCATTTGTTGTAAAGCTGGTTTGGTGGTGCTGAATTCTCTTAGCTTTTGCTTGTCTGTAAAGCTTTTGATTTCTCCATCAAATCTGAATTAGATCCTTGCTGGGTAGAGTCACCTTGGTTGTAGGTTTTTCTCTTTTATCCCTTTACATATATCCTGCCACTCCCTTCTGGCCTGCAGAGTTTCTGCTGAAAAATCAGCTGATAAGCTTATGGAGAATACCCTTCTAAGTTATTTTTTGCTTTTCCTTTGCTGCTTTTAATATTTTTTCTTTGAATTTAACTTTTGTTAGTTTGATTAATATGTGTCTTGGTGTGTTTCTCCTAGGGTTTATCCTGTATGGGACTCTGTGCTTCCTGGACTTGAGTGGCTATCTCCTTTCCCATGTTAGGGAAGTTTTCGACTATAATCTCCTCAAATATTTTCTCAGACCCTTTCTTTTTCTCTTCTTCTTCTGAGATCCCTATAATTCAAATGTTGCTGGATTTAGTGTTGTCCCAGAGGTTTCTGAGATTGTCTTTAATTCTTTTCATTCTTTTTTCTTTATTCTGCTCCTTGGCAGTTATTCCCACCATTCTGTCTTCCAGCTCTCTTACTCGTTCTTCTCCCTCAGTTATTCTATTATTGATTCCTTCTAGTGTATTTTTCATTTCAGTTACTGTGTGTTCATCTCTGTTTGTTCTTTAGTTCTTCTAGGTCTAGCTAAACATTTCTTGTATTTTCTTGATCCGTGCCTCCATCCTATTTCCGAGATTCTGGATCATCTTTTCTATTATTACTCTGAATTCTTTTTCAGGTGGGTTGCCTATTTCCTATTCATTTATTTAGTCTAGTAGGTTTTTACCTTGCTCCTTCATCTGTAACATTGTTTTATCATCTTTTTTTTTTTTTTTTTTTTTTTGATGTGTTGGATTGTGTTCCTGTCTTACTGGTTGTTTGGCCTGAGGCTTCCTGCACTGGAGCTTGTAGGCTGTTGGGTAGAGCCGGGTCTTGGTAACGAGATGAGGACCGCATGGAGACCTCACTCCGATGAATATTCCCTGGGGTCTGAGGTTCTTTGTTAGTCCAGTGGTTCAGATGTAGAGTTCCCACCATAGGACCTCAGTCCCAACCCCTGGCTCATGAACCAAGATCCCGCAAGTCTCACAGGGTGGGGAAAAAAAAAGAAGAAGAGTAGCAGAACAATAACAAAGAGTAACAAATAAAATAAGATTAGAAAACTAACGGATATGTTAGAAAAAATAAAAATATAGATGAAACAACAACCAGAAGGTAAAACAGAACCACAATAGCAAAAAAGAGGAAAAAAGAGAAGGAAATAAAAAAAAGTCGGAAAAGGCCTTGGCTGTGGGTGGCGGGGCTCAGGCAGGGGTGGGGTTTAGGCAGTGGGTGTTTCTAGGCTTAGGACTCACGCAGCTGGAAAAGGCCCTGGGGGGGTGGGGCTTAGGCTCACCGCGGCCGGAGGGGTCCAGGATTGCCTCTGGCCTGGGAGTGTGGAGCCCCACGTTCAGGGACCCCAGCAGGCTCCCTGGGCCGGATTGGGTGGGGGAAACGCTAAGCATGTTCCCGCTGATCCTCCAATCCCAGAGGGCCCCTCCTCATCTGCCTCTCCTCCTTTTCCCCCTTCCTCCCTCCCACCTATGCCCCTAGGACCTATGCGCCTGGAGGGGGCCCTGGAAGGCAGAGGACCTGGCTGGGAGCCCAGCAGGCTTCCCCAGGGCCCGATTGGGCAGGGGACACACTAGCCACGCTCTCCTGTGATTCTCCATGCCCAGGAGCGTCCCTCCAGGTATGGGAACCCCTGCCCTCTCCCTGTCATCTCCCAGAGGCTCCAGTCTTATACAGCCTCCACTCTCCTCCTTCCTCACTCCCCGCCATGTCCTACCCAGTCAACTCAGGGGTTCCTCCCATCTCCTTGGATGTCGAGGACCCCCACGAGCATATGGTAGGTGCCCTAGTTGTGGGGAGATGCGAACTCCGCCTCCTCCAACTCCACCATCTTGACTCCGCCCCCTAAGATTATATTTACTGTTGAGAATGTGTGCATGTGTGTAATCTTTTATTAGATGTTAGAAACATCTGTTCTTTCATCCAACAAACGCCCATACTTATGTAATTTATTCTAATACTTGTGTCTTCAGAATTTCAGCAATGTATTATTCATTTTCTGAAAGCATTATCTGCCTGAAAGACATTTTAGTGACTATACCTTATTCAGTATGTAATTTCAGCCATGTTTAAGGCTGCAGGCAGATCAAGTGCTGGCCCCAAAGCCATGACCTTTTTTTGGCTTGCACTGTGAAATAAAAAATCCCAGAAGAGGTTTTTCATTTTTAAAATTATATTTTATGAAATATGTCATATCTGGGTTTAAGAATAACATGATTTGCTACAAAATTGTAGAGATTTGTCTTCAGATTCTAGGTGACTAATTTTTCAGGGTGGTGATACATTGTTAGCTACTGTCTCAAGTTACAGTGTATCCTTAGAATGAGGTTCTCTGGTAACAATAGTGCATTTAGATGTAGATTTATATTTAAAATAATCTTGACAAGTCCAAGTTTTTGGAGCCTACTTCTTGTCAGATGTAACTAGACTGTCATATTTTTAATCTCAAAGCTGACAAAGGGCTTGTACTTAGAGTAGGAATAGCATTGGCTCTGCTTTTGTTTGTTGCTTGCTTCTGCTTTCATATTAGTATTGTATCCAAACTGATTTTTTTTGCAGAAATTTTAAAGTGTGTGTGTGTGTGTTTTTTTTAATGAGGGTTAATTTGGTCAAATACAGACAATACAAACTGAAAATCCATTTAATCAGTTGTGCATATAATGAAATATGTTGCAGTATATTAAAAGGAAGCATGTAAGTAGAGGTGTCACTATCATCAACTCTGTGTGGGGAAACTTTCCCACCTACTTTAGGGTGGCACAGTACTGGGAATGGACCTGACACAGACATAGGGTATTGATTCATATAGTAAATGAGATTAAGTTCTGTGTTCGTTTCTATACATGTATAACTGTAAAATAAAAATTGGGATGTTTTCTTATCATGCTCCAGTGGATCATCCTGTCTAACCCCTAAGATATGAGATAGCCCACTTTTGGACATGCCTGGTCTAGGCAAGTTGGTGTGAGAAAAACCAGTGGCAAATGCTTTGAACTCTAATGAGTCTGGTTCTGAATCTTGACACTCCTAAGGCTGTTTGGTTTTTATTATTTAGGTAATAAAATTCTCTTTTTCCCTCAGATTTATTGAGATATAATTGACATATAACCTATGTTATATAAGTTTAAGATGTACAGCATAATGCTATGATACATACATATATTGTGAAATGATTACCACAATAAGTTTAGTAAATATCCATCTGCTCACATATTTACACTTATTTTTTCCTTGTGAGGAGAACTTTTAAGATTTATTTTCTTAGCAGCTTTCAAATATACAATACAGTATTGTTAACTACAGTCAACATGTTGTACATTACACTCCCAGAATTTATTTATCTTATAGTTGAAAGTTTGTACATTTTGACCACCTTCACCCCAGTTCCCCACTCCCCACCTTCTACATGTGGTAACTACCAATTCATTCTCTGCTTCTATGGGTTCCTTTTTTTTTTTGATTCCATATGTAAGTGATATCATGCAGTCTTATAATATACAGCTACATATTCCTCAAGGCACAGAGACTCCAGAAGACAGATAATATACTTGTTACCAGTTATTACTATTCTCTGATGGGGCGGGGGGCAGATATATGCTTTGTAGGAAATCCCTTGCCCCAAAATCTATCTTTCTGGCTTCAGTTTTATAACAGATTCACTCTTTTGCATCAGCAGGAGGCATGTATCTTCAGTGCATAGGATCATCCCTTTACTCAAAAACAACCTTACTTTACTAACTTTATTCTGTTACTGATATTCCTGTGTGGATATTTTCTATATTTTATGTTTCCTATGTCAGACCAGATAGGATATGAAAATGAAGCTGTCTGTAACTAATATAAAACCATATACTTCCTGGTTGGGTCTACTTAATCAGCATTAGATTGATTTTCTCTCAAAAAATTCTGGTAACCTCCAGAAAATAAAGCATCATAACTACTTCCTAAGCATAGTCATTTTTGGTACTTCCTGGTTTCTTAGCTTTAATGGTGACTACTCTTCCATCACACTGATGCCCTTCAAAGGCAAAACTATCAAAGCCTGAAGTAGTTGCTTCTATCTGCCAGCCAAAGTTGTCTCTGCTCATGGTCCAGAGAGTTGATGTCTGAAATGAGGGCACTGAAACTGTACATTCTCAATGCAAAGGGCACTGTTACTGCAGCTCTTTCCAGCTATTGGTATCATCACTGAGGCTACAAAAGTTGGTGAAGACAGGCTGGTGAGATCTCCATGTGAAGTAGTTTTGTATTTCACTTTGCTTGAGGACTGTAGCAGCCCTGTGTTGAACCCAAATAGGTGCTAATAAAATATTTATTGAAGAAAAAAAAGAATCTTATGGTATGAAATTACATATTACATTAATGACCCCATACTATCATTTGCAGAACTCATCAAAATTATAATTAATTGGATTTGTCTGTAATTGTTTATTTACCCCCTAGTTCTAAAACTATCCCCCTACCCAGTAAGCGTCCTGAATCTAGAGCCCAAATCATGTTTAATTGCATCATTCTATTTGCTTCTTGGAAGATCATAGTTAAAAGAGTAGGATAACCAGAATCTTTCTTCCCATCCTGGTCTACTATAGTTGATCAAACCTCTGTGCCTTAGCTTCTGATTCTTAGGATGGAATTTTCCCTATGATGCTCTTTTGTCCTTTAGGGACATAAACTCTTAAAGGGCTTCTCTCAAATCTCTTCATATTTGCCTAGGCACCCTACATCCATGGCCTGGATATGAACTACAAATGTGAGAGCACAGACTTCTATGTTTACCGATGAGGCAGTAGAAGAATATAGGAGACAATTTATCTTGTACCACTCTGAATATAGAAGAGTGAGACTCGCAAAGCCCCGTTCTAAGTGCTAGGTGACATGTGAGAGCTGGAAGGTTTGAGAAATTTTAGATTTAAACTTTTCCATAAATTGTTACTAGTAATGATGTTGTAATTTTTGTTACTCTTTGCATTTTCATATTTATTGATTTGAGTAGACATAGGCAGTTCAATAAGAAGAAAAGGACAAGAGAAATGTGCTTTGTGAGCAGCAAAGTGACAAAACATTAGTGGCCAAAATGAGGATATATGGGAGAGCCAAGGGCAAAATTAATATAATGGAAAAATACAGAGTACTCAGGATTTGTGCTGATAATTTTTTTCTCTGAAATTTGAATTGTGTGGTATAGCTTTCTAACTTATATGAATTACTGGCTTGTACTGGCCTATTAGAAGTATCTGCTGAAGTCACATGGATTGAATTTGACCAATGGGACCTTATTTCAAAATACAAAACGTAGCGTAATAAATTCCAGTTGGACTGGGTAAGTGAAAAACTTAGTCATGAAGCAGCAGAGAAAGGCGTGATCAACAGAAACTGGGAATTTAGACAAGGAGAAAAACTAGCTTGCAAAAAATGTCCGTCACTCACTGCCGGAAAATTAAAGTAGCCTCACTTAGACTGAGTGATCCAAGGTACAGTGAAATTTTAAAATGCCTTAGAGTTGACCCATACAAGAGCTGAGTTTTTCAGTGTTTCAGTTTTTGTGTGTGCTTTGAGTGTATATTCAACAGATAGTGGAAACTTTTGGACTGTTTGGGAGAAATGGCCAATCTCACAGTCGAGGTATCTGGGGGCAGGATATCCTCTTTAGGCCCAGGAGAAAAGGACTGAGCTATTTTCTAAGCAGGTATAAGTCTATTTGCAGTGATCGGCAGGAACTGAGCTACATTCTCATTGTAAGAGCTGTGTTTGCCACAATATCACTAATCAGAAGGGAGTTCCTCTAATTGATAAATACTATGTAGTTTCTTTGGGAAATCGTAGCATTATGCCATGACTGGTGCATTTAAACAAGCACTAAGAGAAGTAAAAGTTGGATACATAATAAGACATTGGTGATTCCCAGGACCTGAACTCAAAGAACCAGGGACAGGACCTGAAACTAAGAATTATGACTCAAAAGAGGATATATAATAGTTGAGGAACATGAAGCTTTTTTTGTTTCTTTGTTTTCGTATTAGCCTATTGGGTTAATCTAGTTCCTTGAAGGTAAATCTAAGCTTACTTTCTTGCAAAATTTCAGTGAATGACTTTCACTCAGGCTACCAGGCTATCTAGAAGATGGATCAAGCCAGAAGATAATGGCCTTTTTTTAAAAGACCTGCTTGTTTCTTAAGACTATAAAACCTTTATCAAAAATATTAACTTGCAAGTGAAAACACCATTTTTTTTAATGTGTTTTGTGTCTTCTATGCGTCACTGTGGGCTGTAAGAAACAGAAAAATTTATTGGTACTGGTGGTAGGAGATTCAAGGAGACAGTTTTCATTCAGGGTCTGCCAGTGATCCAAAATGGATGGTCGAGTTTTAGCTAATAAAAGCTAGAAAGAGATTTAAAAAAAAAAAAAAGGATTGGAGAATAGAAGAAGAAAGGGAAAAAAAGAAAAAAGAAAGGAAGGAAGGAAAAGAAGAGAACACAGAAAAAAATGAAAATTAAAGTGAAAGGGGGTGGGACAGGAAAATATCATGTGTTCCCTTTGACCCTCATTTTTCTGCCTAGGTATTTTCCAGATGTATCAAAAATTTTAATTTATTTTTTACTATGAAGGGCAATTCTTAGTGTTTCTCACTGTATGGGTCTGTGCTAAGAAAGTTTTTGTGTACTGAGTACAAACTATAATTTATGTGACACTATTTCTGTTACACGTTTTGAAATACTGACCATAGGTTTATTACCGTCATTTGCACTCTCAGAAAATCTAGATTGGGACCATTACTCCTAACTTCTGTGTTAATTTAGGGCAATTAATCCTGTTAACTCTGGTACCAGAGTGTAGAATATAGAACTGCTCAAGAGTTCTCTAGATCTGCCAGAGTGGGCTGTTGGCCATTGGGCACTGCCTCACCCTGTTGCTCATATGCATTTGCTGATTTGTCTTGTGCCAATACCCTCTGGTCCCCTTCTACAAGGAGTTCTCAGGTTGCAATTTTTCCTTCTTTCTACTCTTTGATTCCCTGAGAGCTTAAATATACTCTCTGGCTCTTAGAAGCTCTTTTCTTAGCATTCAGCTTTGTGAAAGTAGAAATCAAACTATTTAAAATATGTAGCTGTATTATTATATTTTAAGTAATTAATTTTGGCAAGCCATCAAAGAAATACGGATATTTGACTCTTTTTTTAAAATAAGTTTATTTATTTATTTTTGGCTGCACTGGGTCTTCATTGCTGCACACGGGCTTTCTCTAGTTGTGGCTCGTGGGCTCTAGAGCGCAGGCTCAGTAGTTGTGGCGCATGGGCTTAGTTGCTCCATGGCATTTGGGATCTTCCCGGACCAGGGCTCAAACCCGTGTCCCCTGCATTGGTAGGTGGACTCCCAACCACTGCGCCACCAGGGAAATTCAGATATTTGACTCTTAAAACCATGTTCTGAAAATTTATAGTCTCTGGAAAACATGACCTCTTCTAATTTATATAGTCTTATCATTGTGTCTATGAAATCATTCGGCACACTGATAAGGTCCTGTGTGGGGTGTAAATTGGATGCTACTGCATTGTATTGTACGTCCCATAAACTGAGAGGAAAATGGTCTGAAATAATTTTCTTCTGTAAATCCATGAACCCTCTTCTCACTTTCAACTTATGTGATTTTACTAATTTCTAAGAATGTATTCTTTTCTTCTAGGTTGCCCAATTTGTTGGTGTGTAATTGCTCATAGTAGTATTTTACGAGCCTTTGTATTTCTGTGGTATCGGTTGGAACTTCTCTTTCATTCCTGATTTTTTTCTTGGTGAGTCTAGCTAAAGGATTGTCAATTTTTATCTTTTCAAAGAACCAGCTCTTAGTTTTTTTAATCTTTTCAATTGTCTTTTTAGTCTTTATTACATTTATTTCTGCTCATCCTTATTATTTCTTTCCTTCTACTAACTTTGTGATTCATTTGTTCCTTTTCAAATTCTTTTAGGTCTAAAGTTAAATTGTTTATTTGAGATTTATCTTCTTTTTTCTTAGACTTCTACATCTTTAAAAATTTTTTGTATTCTTCAAAAATTTTTTTATTTTTAATACAATTTTTAAAGATTACTTTCCATTTGCAGTTATTAAAAAATATTGGCTCTATTCCCCATGTTGTGCAATACATCCTTGAGCCTATCTTACACCCAGTAGTTTGTACCTCCCACTCTCTCACACCTCTTCCGGCCTCACTCCACTGGTAACCATTAGCATTTTCTCTGTATCTGTGCATCTGTTCTTTCTTGTTATATTCACCGGTTTGTTGTATTTTGTTTCTTAAGGTAAGCCTATATAGCTGTGAACCTCCCTCTTAGAACAGCTTTTGTGGTATTGCATTTTGGTATGTTGTATCTGTTTTCAGTTGTTTCTAGGTGGTTTTTGATTTCTCTTTTGACTTTTTCCATGTCTCAGTAGTTGTTCAGTAGTTGTTCAGTGACATGTTTATTTTCTTCTTGTGATTGATTTCTGGTTTCATACCATTGTGGTCAGAAAAGATGCCTGATATGATTTACATTTTCTGGAATTTATTAGAAATTATTTTGTGGCATATCTATCTGAGGAAGTTTCATGTGCACTTGAGAAGAATGTGTATTCTCCTGCTTTTTAGATGTTACTTTTCACATTTAAAAATTTTGTATATCTTTTAACTAATTACTGTAGCTTTAGTTAATTTTACTACTTCTGTCTTTTAACCTTCTTAGTAGCTTTATAAGTGATTAATTGTCTATATTTACTATTTATTTACCTTTTCCAGTGAGATGTTTACCTTTGTATGTTGTCTTGTTTTTAATAGTGTCATTTCTTTTCAGCTTTCCTCTAATATTTCTTGTTAGACCTGTTTAGTAGTGATGAACTATTTTAGCTTTTGCTTGTTTGAAAAACTCCTTATCTCTCCTTCAAATCTGAATGATAATGTTGCTGAATAGAGTATTATTGGTTGGAAGTGTTTTCCTTTCATCACTTTGCATATGTCATGTGACTCCCTTCTGTCCTACAAAGTTTCTGCTTAGAAATCTGCTGATGGCTTTATGGAGTTTCCTTGTATGTAGTAATTTGTTTGTCTCTTGCTGTTTTTAAGATTCCCTCTTTAAATTTTGATGTTTTAATTATAATGTGTCTTGGTGTGGATATCTTTGGGTTCAGCTTATTTGGAACTTTTTGGTCTTCCTGGACCTGGATGTCTGTTTTCTTTCCTAGGTTAGGGAAGTTTCCAGCCATTTTTTCTTTCCCTTCCCTTCCCTTCCCTCTCCCCCTCCCCCCTTCTCTCTCCCTCCCCTCTCCTCTCCTTTCCTTTTTTGCTATTATTTCTTCAAATGAGATTTCTGCCCCTTCTCTCTCTCTCTCCTCCTTCTAGGATCCCAATAATGTGAATGTTATTCTGCTTGATGTTGTCCAAGAGGTTCCTTAAGTTCCTTAAGTGTTAAATTCTTTTTTCCTTTTTGTGGCTTTGTGCACGTGAGTTCCATTGCTTTATGTTCCAGCTTGCTGAAACATTCTTCTGCTTTATCTAGTCTGCTGTTGAACCCCTCTAGTGTATTTATCAGTTCAGTTATTGTATTACTCAGCTCTGTGACTTCTGATTGGTACTTTGTTTTCTATCTCTTTGTTGAAGTTCTCACTGTGTTCACTCATCCATCTTCCTAGTTCAGTGAACATCTTGATGATCTTTATTTCAAATTATTTATTAGGGCACTTACCTGTCTCTATATCACTAAAGTCTTTTTCTGAGGTTTTGTTTTGTTTTGTTTGGAACATATTTCTCTATTTCCTCATTTTGCTTGATTCTCTGTGTTTGTTTCTGTGTATTTGGTGAAACAGCTACCTCTCTCAGTCTTGAAGAAGTGACCTTGTGTACATGATAACTCTCCTTGTTTAACTTTGCCCTTGGTTGTCTCCAAACCTTTGTGATTGTCTAAACTGCCTGATTTATTCTTAATAAATAAGAATACCCCGATTGTTGAGGGTGTCCCAAGATCTGTCAGTGTTTCAACTGGAAGTGTTTCAACTAGTTTCAGGCTGATTGGATGCCAGAACCTCAGGCAGCAGCTTTTTTTTTTTTTTTGGCTGCATTGGGTCTTCATTGCTGCATGTGGGCTTTCTCTAGTTGCAGGGAGCAGGGGCTACTCTTTGTTGCTGTGCTCAGGCTTCTCATTTTGGTGGCTTCTCTTGTTGTGGAGCACGGGCTCTAGGCATGCAGGCTTCAGTAGTTGTGGCACGTGGGCTCAGTAGTTGTGGCACGTGAGCTCAGTAGTTGTGGCTTGTGGGCTCTGGAGCACAGGCTCAGTAGTTGTGGCGCATGGGCTTGGTTGCTCTGCGGCATGTGAGATCTTCCTGGACCAGGGCTCGAACCTGTGTTCCCTGCATTGGCAGGTGGATTCTCAACCACTGTGCCACTAGGGAAGCCCAGCAGCAGCTTTTAAAGTTTATAAAAATATGCAGTCCTGTGGGGCCACAATCCCTGCAGGTCTCCAGGTCAAAAGATCTGGAGGTGACCCTGGGAGACAGTTGTAAAACTTGGGGCTCTAGAAGAGTGTATAAGCTCATTTCTCAGAAATTTCATTGAGCCATAACAAGGCCAAGGGGATATGCAAGGATGGTGCATATCACCATCCTTGCATCTCCTTAGCCTTTAAATGGCTGGGAAACCTGAAGTCTGTGCCTCAGGCTGATGCTTTGGGCTAAGTAAATAGCCCTTTTTCACAGGAAGAATGGGGTTGTGTTTCAATCTGTTGTCTGCAGTGCCCAGGGTGTGGTGGCCTGGCAAGAATTGTCTTTTCCAGTTGTTCTAATCCCATGGAACTCAGGAACATCAGCCCCCTTGACCACCAGGACCAAGTGATCAAGTCCTGTCCCTTGTGTGGATTGTGCAAGGCAGCTGGAGAGTAGAGGCAAGACATGCTTGCTGGCTTTAGAAAGGCAGTGGGAGAATGTCTTGATTGTATATGACTTAAGGTTTCAGTAATGCAAGGGAGAGTGCCTTGTCTGTGCACATGCACTGGCTTCAGGCTGGGAGCAGGTGAATGCCAGATTGCTCCAGCCCCAGCTTGGGGCAGGGGAGTCCCACAACCACCTGTGGTTCACAGACTTTAGCTAGGTGGCGGTATAATGCTGCAACCATTCCCGTGTGCCTGCCCCAGCCAGAGAGTAAGAGAGTGCTGAAACTGCCTGCACTGTCTGGCTTTAGCAGGGCAGTGGGATACTACCAGGACTGCTTTCCCCCATGTCTTACAAAGGTGGTGGGAGGGTGCTATGGCTGAGCTCACCTGCCTGTTCCAACAGATTAGGTTGAGGACGTTACGGCATCTGCCAGCACCGCTGTCTCTGTGGAGAATTTTGACGGTCTCCTGCCCCTCCAGACAACATTTTTAGTTAGCAAATGAATCTCCTTCACGTATAGTTTAGGCACTTTCCAAACCGATATTGTTTCATTGGGTTTCATGGTAAGCCCTTGAAAAGGGGAATCTCAGTTTCCGATAGCACTTTGGGTCCCTTGGACTTCAGCTCTGTTGGTTTTCTAAGCCAGACATTTTGGGAGCTTGTCTCTCCAGTGAAGATTCCAGGGTTTGGGGGTACCTAATGTGGGGCACCAACCCCTCACTTGTCCGAGAAAGGCACATGTCTGGTGAGATGCCTCCCTGTTGTGTGTTGGTACACTGGGGCTGGGTATGTTTTTGAGTGACTGTGTCTCTGCCCCTCCTCCCCTGTTCAGTGTGGTCCTTTGATCCTTTGTTGTGGAAAAGAGCTTATCTAGTTTCCAAATCTTTTTCAAAAGGAAATGATCCATATGGAGGTGTAGATTTGGTGTGTCCATGGGAGGAGGAGAGTTAAGAATCTTCCTGTGTTGTCATCTTGGACTCCTCTTCAACTTACTTGATCTTGAAATGAATATACCTTGACCCTCTTTTCCACAGTACAAAATAGTTTGTTGTATTTAAAATGTCATTAGTGCTTATAATTGTCTTGAAGTAAGAGGCAGTTTTATCACCTTATTTTAATATCAAATTGTTTTCCTTGGTGAAATTGAGCTTACATGACATTTGAGTAAAATACAAAACTTGTAGCTAAAATCCAGGTATTTCCAAGTATTTCCATGTTCATCTTATAGAAAAAAAGTCTGTGTGATATAAATGATTTTTAACCTTTCTTATAATATTACTTTTCCTATAACTATTTTGAAATCCAGAAGGATGCTAGTCCAGCCATAATGATGAAGTTTTATAAAGAACTAAATATTCTGACACCAATCCTCTTTGGAATATTTTGCTTAAAATATTTTCTAGCCTAGCAAGCCTTCTTGATGGCAAAAACAAATGTCTTGTGTTAGTTTAATGTGTGATTTATATCAGTTTCATTAATCTTCCCACGTGTACTTCAAGAATAAAGCCAGATAATGCAGAAACATTTTGTTTAAAGTACAAAGTAAAGTTTTAACAGATGAAAATCTTTAGTGGAGATTCAGGGGTATATTAGGTGGTGAGTGGTTAATGACCATAGTTCTCTATATCATTTTATAAAGATCAAAATAAAAATTCACATCACAAAAATAACACAGAATAAGTAGAACTAGAACTCTGAGCATGAAAGATAGAAGCCAAGTTAATATAGTTGCTTACCATTTAATAAAATGAGTGTACGTGAACCCCAGATGCTTGCATAGATGTATTATTTTTTATTCATTCATTCACAGATAGATCTCCTGTTTATGCTATATATTAACTCATGGTAGGAATAATAAAGATTTTATTTGATTTATAAAGAAAAATAAACTCCTTAATATTATCCAAAGTCACAATTTAAGGAGTCTCGTAGGCTTGAAATTGTAGAATTTTAGAATTTCAAGAGACCTTAGGGAGATTATTTGGCTTGGTCATTTTACATTTGAGGAAACCAGGATCCAGAAGCCTGATGTGACTCTTTTGATTATATTGCCACGGATCAAGGAGAATTTGGTTCTTATTCTCATGACAAACATCCCTTGCTTCAGGTATAGAGGACCATGTGCTCTACAGACAACAGCTCAACTTTCCCACCATCTTCAAGTGTATGAGAACTACTATGAACACAAGCACAAAATTATAGTAATCATAGCTACCATTTATTGGGTGTCTTCTATATACTGTCTACTTGACAATATTATTTATTATTCTGACAACTTGTGAGCTGGTAATTCAGGTTTTTAAAAAATTAATTAATTTATTTATTTTTGGCTGCATTGCATCGTCGTTGTTATGAGCAGGCTTTCTCTAGTTGTGGCAAATGGGGGCTACTCTTCGTTGCGGTGCACAGGCTTCTCATTGTGGTGGCTTCTCTTTGTTGTGGAGCATGGGCTCTAGGCACGCGGGCTTCAGTAGTTGTGGCTCACAGGCTCTAGAGCGCAGGCTCAGTAGTTGTGGCACACGGGCTTAGTTGCTCCACGGCATGTGGGATCATCCCGGACCGGGGCTCGAACCCATATCCCCTGCATTTGAAGGTGGATTCTTAACAACTGCACCACCAGGGAAGCCCTTTTTACTTT
The DNA here is from genome assembly GCF_949987515.2 of Delphinus delphis. Lineage (NCBI taxonomy): Eukaryota > Metazoa > Chordata > Mammalia > Artiodactyla > Delphinidae > Delphinus > Delphinus delphis. The sequence continues at coordinate 147,537,181 of NC_082684.1, forward strand.
TTTTAAAGATTTATTTAGGGGCTTCCCTGGTGGCGCAGTGGTTGAGAGTCCACCTGCCAATGCAGGGGACACGGGTTCATGCCCCGGTCCAGGAGGATCCCACATGCTGCGGAGCAGCTGGGCCCGTGAGCCATGGCCACTAAGCCTGCGTGTCCGGAGCCTGTGCTCCGCAATGGGAGAGGCCACAACGGTGAGAGGCCCACGTACCACCAAAAAAAAAAATTTATTTATTATTTATTTATTTATTTTTTGCTGTGTTGGGTCTTAGTTGCAGCACATGGGATCTTTGTTGAGGCATGTAGACTCTTTCATTGCCAGGCGTGGGCGTCTCCATGAGGGCTCTTATTGAGACGTGCGAGTTCAGTAGTTGTGGCACACACGCTCAATTGCTCCATGGCATGTGAGATCTTCCTGGACCAGGGATTGAACCTGCTTCCCCTGCATTGGAAGGCAGATTCTTTACCACTGGACCACCAGGGAAGTCTAAGTTTCTTATTATACCGATGAGGAACTAAAAACGCAGAAAGGCAAATTACCTTTTTCAAATCCATGTACGAAGTAAGTAGCTGAGCCGAGACCTGGTCTAACTATTTCTAGCAGTTTCAGGAGAAGGAGTTGGGAGGAAGAGGAGATGTGAGTTTTTCCATAAGTGTATAAAATATTCCCAGGGTGAGTCCACATAATGGGAGACTTGGAGGGACTTGAACTTCTGGTGGTGACTGAGATAAACAGCAGTATCAGACATGAATGCTTTGGTTTTTAAGAGTTGGTTAAGTCTAAATTTAGGAGATGACATTTACTCTTTATAATTAAAGATATGTAAAAACTAAAGTATACATCTATGGCATTAGAATTATCTGTTTGCTAAAGAAAATTTAAAAGTGATATGTATTACAGGTGTAGAATCTATTCACATTTCCAGCATTCCATTTTACTCTTTCTTCATAGGCTTTATCTCTTTGATGAGATTTCCCATTTATTCATGCATATTACAATCCTTTCCACTATGTCATTCAATATATTAATCATAGATATTTTTAAGTCATTGTCTGAAAGTTCCAACATCTGGTCATCTCTGGGTCTAGTTATATAGGCTGCTTTTTCACTTGACAATGGGTGGTTTTTATTTTAACCTTTTTATATGTCATATTTTTCAATTAAATACCAAACATTGTATAGAAGAAGGGTAGAAACTGAGGTTAAATAATATTTGTGCCCGGAAATGGACCCACCTCTTCCTCTGTCAAATCAAGTCTGGGGAGTTGAGTGAACCTAGTCAGTAGTCGAGCTGGGTTTGAGTTTTGTTGCAGTAGATGCATTCACTGTACCATAACCTTTAAATACTTCTAGCAGTGGGCTGCTGCTACCTTGGGCTTGGGGTGACACAAAGTCTTTCTCAGTGTTCATATTCCACTTTCATAACCACTTTACATATATGGGTCACAATGGGGATCTCTCTCTACACTCAGCAGCAGACAACTTTTGCTACTATCCTCCTTGACCACTAGGGACAGTAGGACTTCCTAAACCTGGTGTATGGCTTAAGGTTTTTGTTTCATATAATGGTTCAGAGAATTGACACATTTTGTGCCTGTGCACCACCAAACGGGCTCATTTGGACATCCTGCTCTGATTCCAGTCTTTCTTGTGAGCACCTGGTGGAGGCTTATGAAAGAGTTCATGAATGAATATAGATGCTCCTTGTGTCTGTGCTTCCAGGGATTATAGACTGTCATGGTAATCCACAGTCAGCCTTTAAGGATTATTTAGTTTTTTGATTTCCTCTTTTTCTTTCTTGGCAGGTTGCCTCTTTCTCTTTGTGTTTTGTCAAAAGTGAAACCGTTCTGGTGTCCCATCTTTCCTTTGGAACTCAGTTCACTTTATTTTTCTGAAACCTCAGCTCTTGGTAGGCTTAAGAAAATACATGATTCTGTATATTTTTCCACCTTTTTCTGGTTGTTAGGATGAGAGTTACATTTTTTGTAGCTTTCCATTAATAGCAGTAGAACTCCCTTGGCAATTTATATTAAGAAGATGTGAGTATAGCTATCCATCTTTTCTTATTCTTGGCTCGGCCTCAGTTTGGGTACTGTTTAGCATATTTCCTTGTCATATAAAAAATATGAGTCAGGGCTTGCAATGAGGTTGGGTGTTTCAGTGAACCTAGAAGCTTGTGCTTATAGCCAGACAATACTAGGTGGAAATCACTAAATGCCACTTTGAACAATAGCTTATTACTCTGTAACATAATAAAAAATGGCATCATTTTCATACTATTGTTGTGAAGATTAGAATATACTTGTTCATGAAACAAACCTTTTTTTGAGTATCTACATTATACCAGACACCACTGAAGGTGCTACAAACACAGGGATTACAAGAGAGAAGCAATACTTTGCCTTTACAAAGCTTGCATTCTACTGGGAAGAGACAGATTCTAAACGCAAAAAAAAGTTCAGGTAGTAATAAGTGCCTTGAAGAAAAATCAAGCAGGGAAAGAAGAGAGAGTGAAGGGGTCAAGTGCGAGCTGTTAATTTTGGGTGGTCAGCATATGTGAGTAGGTGACTTCTGACTAGAAAGTGAATGGAAGGAAAGAAAAATCAGCCCTGTGAAGGCAAGGAGAAGAGAAGATCACTCTAGGCAAAGGAAACAGCAAGTGTGAGGCCCCGAGGTAGAATGAGCTTAGTGTACTTGAGCAACAGAAAGTCATTTTGACCACTGCAGAGTGGGAGAGAGGCCAAGTGGAACAGGGTAGTTTGGAAAGAGGCAGAAGCCAGATTATGTAGGGTTTGTCAGGCCGGGTTAAAAAAATTGTATATATGCATGACTCTAACCCCCAAATTGACAAATAGTGGGTATTTAAGAAATGTTAATTCCTTTATCATTTTTGGTTACTCATCTCCATAGATGAATCTATTTATCCCACCCTAAATGAATGAAGGGCATAAAAGGGATGGTGATACACTCCTCTGGAATCATGAATTTGGATAAGTTAGTCTAACACTACTACATATAAAATAGATAAACAATAAGGACCTATTGTGTAGCACAAGAAACTCTATTCAATAACTTGTAATAACCTATAATGGAAAAGAATCCAAAAAAGAATATATATACATATATGCATGTGTATACATATGTATATAAGTGAATCACTTCGCTGTACACTAGAAACTAACACAGCATTGTAAATCAACTATACTTCAATTTAAAAAAAAGATAAATCTAAACTGAGAAGACTGTGTGGAATTTAGGAATCTAGGATTTTTGTCTTCCAACTTGGTCCTAATATCAATACTCAGATATGTGCTGGCTGCAACTAGAATCCTAGGCAAAATCTCAGAGTGGTCAGAGTTTGTGTTCTCACTTAATTACTATTTTTCTTCAAATGCTCTTCTGCCCTATATATAGCAAATACCTTCATATCACCCCGTGAAAGCTCTTATTCCTAAAGCCAATATGTGAATTAGGAATTGAAATAAAACTTAGAGACTGATGACTAATACTTTTCTTTTTATTGGAATATAGTTGCTTTACAATGTTGTGTTGGTTTCTGCTGTACCATGAAGTGAATCAGCTATATGTATACATATATCCCCTCTCTCTTGGACCTCCCCTTCCACCGCCCGCCATCCCACCCATCTAGGTAATCACAGAGCAGCACCAAGCTGAGCACCCTCTGCTATACGGCAGGTTCCCACTAGCTATCTGTTTTACACATGGTAGTGTATAGATGTCAAACCTGTAAACTCCTAAACCCTGTCCATATAAACACACTCCTACAGGGAGATATGCATTTCAGACAAAAGTTGCTGATAAACGTGAGAAAAGGTATTTTTGAGCAAATGTATCTTGCGTATTCAAACTTATTGTCCTCAATCCACGTGACTCTGGAAACACAATACGTTCAACACTGTTTATTAACGTGCAGACACCTTATCTGCTCTTCCTTCACTTTCTTTAAAAAGTCTGCATTAAAACAACAAGCAAACAATTACTTTCATTTCATATCGAAATTGGCTCAGCATGCCACAGAGACACGTTTCAAATCTACTTTCTCATATAATCCTTTTGTTTCCTATTTTAACAGAAAAGAGCGGACTTAGATTAAAAATAGAAACTTAGAGCCAAGGCTGAAAGGCAGCATAGGGGTATCTTGTCCCACCACCCTCCAAAGCTTCTGCTCCTCTGTAGCCCTGCTGCAACATCTCACTGGCTCATCAATGGTTGGACAGACTCCACTGGTCACTCTAGAGGACCCAGTGTCTCAAGAGGAGGCCCACTGAATCTTGGGTTATTTATTTTAAAGTTCTTTATGTTAGTAGATATATACACACACATCTCATAATTCTCTCATCCTAAACTATTCATAAACATGGCATGTTGGATTCTGAGAGACTCAGTGTTCTCAAAATGCTGATGTTTTTCCTTCAATTATTTTATCTTCCTCTTCTGGGTAATGTCTCTTACCCTCATGATTTCTTCTCTGGTACCTTTTACATACTTATATCCTTCTGCATTTCTATTGTCAGCTTGTCAGCATTTTAATTTTTTTGGTAGAAGAGCATAACTTTTTATTACTAGCACTGTCACAAGAAAAGATAAGTTTGCTTGTTGATTCATTAAATAAATAGTTATTCAGAGCAAGGCATTCATCTAGGCCCTGAAGGTACAACAGTGAACAAAACGAAATTTTGTAAGTTAGATGTTGTAACACCTGACCACATGTGTTCACCTATTTACATTTTTATCCCCCCAAACTTTACACAGGTCCTCTATATACATATACATGTATAATTCCCTTGGATGTCAAGAGTGAGAAATTCTCTAATTTATGGGATTTATTTATTGTTATATCATAAATATCAGTGAGACTAAAGTAAGAACCTCGCCATAGGCCTTTTATTATTGCTGAGAACTGGGTACTTTCCCCCCTCCTGTAGTCTCAGTGGATTCATCCTTTACTCTGGTGTCTTCAGAGCCTCAGTGCTTTGGGACTCTGCCTTCTCAGTGGAGTTCTCTTGACGGTGCTGTCTCTTCCTGTCTCTGAAACTCAGAACTTTGCTTTGAACTAGGCTTTTCAAAGCAGTATACTCCAGGTGACATTCCTGCTCTGAACTACCTCTTAAATTTTCTTTAGTTCCTAAGAAAATTATAATAAATATCTATTTTATGAGTTGAAAGTCTCATATTGAAAACCTCCTTTGAGATTTCTTTGTATACTCTTTTGCTCTCTCTCTTTTTAAATCCTCAGGCTGTATTCTCAACCATGCAATTTTTTTCACTCTGGTATGTTGCCTTGTGTTTATGTGAAAAATATTTCCTTTTTGGTGAAAAATCTTTCTACTAGCCTTTCAAAACTGGCAAGTACAAGCTGGACTGAAATCTACGGTTGTTATCCTCTGTTGTTTTTTTTTTTTTTTTTTCATGCAGAAACCCTGAACTCCTCTGCCTTTTCTCTTGTTACAGATTCATGACCCACCTTTCAGTCAAGTGTTTTGCCACATAGCCTGTTTTTACATAGGGCAGTAAGGTACCCTGTTGGTAGGAGCTGTCCACAACTAATGTACAAGAGAGAAAGGGTCACCAGGACCATATTATCATTTTCTATCAGCCAGTAAATTCCCCACGAATATATTTGCCTTTCTACTTCACATCGACATATATACACTACCAAATGTAAAATAGTTAGCTAGTGGGAAGCAGCCTCGTAGCACAGGGAGATCAGCTCAGTGCTTTGTGTCCACCTAGAGGGGTGGGATAGGGAGGGTGGGAGGGAGACGCAAGAGGGAGGAGATATGGGGATATACATACATGTATAGCTGATTCACTTTGTTATAAAGCAGAAACTAACATACTGTTGTAAAGCAATTATACTCCAATAAAGATGTTAAAAAAAATATTTCCTGTCTTCCTTCTCCTTCCCCCCATCTCAGTATTATAAACCAGTCATCATTTTCAATTTCTCCCATCTCTTTCTGAGTTCCCCTCAGAGATTTTCTTTTCCCACAGAAGATTATCCTGAATAGATTGGGGCACATTTTACCTGGTCTGTTGGTTCTTTCTTCTCCTTTGTTCTAGTTCTGAACATGTGTGCCTGCCTGTACTTATCGTTTAATGGTCTTTAGCAACTTGAACAGGTTAGTTTTCTAAAGCACAAATTATACAAGATTTTGCTGCATTTTCCCCTGGCCCTCATAAGATCAGTGGTGAACTTGTTTTAAAAAGAGCTGAGATTTTTTTTTCTACGTATTATATTCCATTTATTTCCAGATCCATAAAACATGGTTTTTGTAAACCTTATCTGAACCTAAGTGAAAAGCATCTGGCATTAGTTAATCTATCCGTCTCTTGTCTAATTTTACTCCATCTTTGTATTTCTGGATCCAAAATTTTACTTAATTTTTTTCTTAAATAATGTTTTTATTACTCTTACAACAAGCTTTTTTTTTTTTTTTTTTTTTTTTTTTTTAAGAGAATTAAAAAAATATCTTGGGGGCTTCCCTGGTGGCGCAGTGGTTGAGAGTCCGCCTGCCGATGCAGGGCACACGGGTTCGTGCCCCGGTCCGGGAGGATCCCACATGCTGTGGAGCGGCTGGGCCCGCGAGTCTGGAGCCTGTGCTCTGCAACAGGAGGTGCCACAACAGTGAGAGGCCCACGTACCGCAACAACAACAAAAAAAAAAACAAAAAAACATCTTGGGTTCCTTCTTCCTATTGTTACAATTCCTAAAGTTATATGTGTGTTTACCCCTGACTCAGTGCTGAGTCAAATGCTTTAATTCCTAAACATTTTTAAGTGCTGTGGAAAGACAGTAGACACTGGAGGCAAGCACTGCAATTCAAATAACTTCTATCCTGGGTTCTGATCATGAGGCCTTGATATCTAGCTCCCTTAAGTTCCAATTTCTTCTTTTGTAAAATGCAAACAATACCTTACAGGACATTTAAATGATAAAAATTAGAGATAATATATATAAAGGTTGATTGTAAACACACATATTAAAGGTAATGTATAGAAAACATCTAACAGCATAGCTGACCCATAGAAAGTGTTCATAAAATGTTTGGTATTTATTATTTCAGCAGATGAGTGCTTTGGATTTTATTTTCCAATGAAAAATAACAATGATCACATAATCTCTTGTACCTAGTGTCACAGCTAAGTTTTCTCCTCTTTCGGAAGTTTTACAGATTGTCTTTGTTTCTGGTGTTCTCTTTTTCACCAAGACTTCTAGGATTCCAGAAAACAAAACAGCCACACCAAATATTTTCTTCAGATTTTCTCTTTCCTTTTTAAGGCTTCCAGCTTTGCACTGTCTCTTCTTTTAGTTTCCATTTTTAAGTGGCTCTGATCCCTTGCTTTTCACTAGTGGAGGTCTGAGAGGATGTGGGGAAGGAACAGATAACATGAAGTCTCAGCATATCTAATCGTCCCCAATTTATGACTTTTCTTTTTGTGCTCAGTTTTTCTATCTCCTTAAGAAAGCAAAGTCACAAGGCTCTCTTCCAACACTGTGGCCTCCAAATCTACCTCCTGTCATTGATCACTTTGTCTTTTCCCAGTAAAACTTCTTGGTTTAGAAAATGTACAACAACCTACAAGTATCACCATTACTGTCTTGTAAGTAAGAAAATTAGGACTCGCACAAGTTATTTGCAATGGGCAAATAAAACTGGCAAGCATGTCTGGGTCTCACGTGACTTCAATTATGGGACTTTTTCTACCTGGCCAATAGGTGTGTCTAATTCAGCATTTCTCAAACCTGGCTAAACATGATAATCACCTGGTAGCTTTTAAAAGCAGTATTACATGCCTGAGATACACCATGAATGATTCAGAATCACTGAGACTCGGGCCAGGGTCTCTGTATTTTTAAAACCTCCCTCAGAGATTATACTGTACAGACAAGGTTGAGAAACATTGCTCTAATGAGCCGTCTAGTCCTAGCATGCCTTTATTTATTTATTTATTTTCTTCTTTTTATCTTTTGCTTGCTTTTATTTTTAAATTCAATTTCTGTGGTTATGAAATCAAAGAAATAATTTTCAAAATAACGTTTCTCTTTTTTTCAGTGAAATTTTTTCTTTAACCACACAAAAAAAGTAGAGTTGCTCTGGAGTAAGAGTATGGAGATCTACCTAATCAGGATCCCTCAGTCTGCATCTCAGAGCCCATAAGGCCACCTACACTATTTGAAAACCCTTAGCCTAGGAATAGTAGGCAGCAGCGCAAGGTGTGTAGTGAATACATTACAGGGATACCTGGACTATAACCCCTGAAGTTCTTGGGTCATCTGGGCAGGATGAAGACAGTAGCACTGTCTGGCCAGTTGCCTGCAGTAATTTAGTGCTGTATAAACGTTCCCATTTTCTATGTATGCATTGGTGTGAAAAATATTGGGAAGCAGTGGTCTAAGAAGTTATTTTAAAAAAAATTTTTAATAGACCTTTATGGGAGTATAATTGTTTCACAATGCTGTGTTACTTTCTGTTGTACAACAAAGTGAATCAGCTATATGTATACATATATCCCCATATCTCCTCCCTCTTGCGCCTCCCTCCCACCCTCCCTATCCCAACACTCTAGGTCATCACAAAGCACTGAGCTGATCTCTCTGTGCTATGCTGCTGCTTCACACTAGCTATCTGTTTTACATACCATAGTGTATATATGTCGATGCTTCTCTCACTTTGCCCCAGCTTCCCCCTCGCCTCCATGTCCTCAAGTCCATTTTCTATGTCTACGTCTTTATTCCTGCACTGCCACTAAGTTCATCAATACCATTTTTTTTGTTTGTTTTTAGACTCCATATATACATCTTAGCATATGGTATTTGTTTTTCTCTTTCTGACTGAATTCACTCTGTATGACAGAATCTAGGTCCATCCACCTCACTACAAATAACTCAATTTCATTTATTTTTATGGCTGAGTAATATTCCACTGTATATATGTGCCACATCTTCTTTATCCATTCATCTGTCATTGGGCATTTAGGTTGGTTCCATGTCCTGTCTATTGTAAATAGAGCTGCAGTGAACATTGTGGTACATGTCTCTTTTTGAATTATGGTTTTCTCAGGGTATATGCCCAGTAGTGGGATTGCTGGGTCACGTGGTAGTTCTATTTTTAGTTTTTTAAGGAACTGCCATACTGTTCTCCATAGGGGTTGTATCAATTTACAGTCCCACCAACAGTGCAAGAGGGTTCCCTTTTCACCACACCCTTTCCGGCATTTATTGTTTCTAGATATTTTGATAATGGCCATTCTGACTGGTGTGAGGTAATATCTCATTGTAGTTTTGATTTGCATTTCTCTAATAATTAGCGATGTTGAGCAGATTTTCATGTGCCTCTTGGCCATCTGTATATTTTCTTTGGAGAAATGTCTATTTAGGTCTTCTGCCCAGTTTTTACTTGAACTGTCTGTTTTTTTGATATTGAGCTCCATGAGCTATTTGTACATTTTGGAGATTAATCCTTTGTTGTTTCATTTGCAAATATTTTCTCCCATTCTGAGGGTTTTCTTTTCATCTTGTTTATGGTTTCCTTTGCTGTGCAAAAACTTTGAAGTTTCATTAGGTCCCATTTGTTTATTTTTGTTTTTATTTCCATTTCTCTAAGAGGTGGGTCAAAAAGGATCTTTCTGCGGATTATGTAAAAGAGTGTTTTTCCTATGTTTTCCTCTAAGAGTATTATAGTGTTTGGTCTTACATTTAGGTCTTTAATCCATTTTGAGTTTTTTTTGTGTATGGTGTTAGGAGTGTTCTAATTTAATTCTTTTACGTGCAGCTGTCCAGTTTTCCAGGCACCATTTATTGAAGAGGCTGTCTTTTCTCCATTGTATATTCTTGCCTCCTTTGTCATAAATTAGATGACCATATGTGCATGGGTTTATCTCTGGGTTTTCTATCCTGTACCATTGATCTATATTTCTGTTTTTGTGCCAGTACCATACTGTCTTGATTACTGTAGCTTGGTAGTATAGTTTGAAGTAAGGGAGACTGATTCTTCCAGCTCTGTTTTTCTTTCTCAAGATTGCTTTGGGTATTCAGGATCTTTTGTGTTTCCATACGTATTTTAAATTTTTTTGTTCTAATTCTGTGAAGAATGCTATTGGTATTTTGAGAGGGACTGCACTGAGTCTGTAGATGGCTTTGGGTAGTATAGTCATTTTCACAATGTTGATTCTTCCAATCCAAGAGCATGGTATGTTTCTCCATCTGTTTATGTCATCTGTGATTTCTTTCCTCAGTATTTTATAGTTTTCTGAGTACAAGACTTTCATTTCCTTAGGCAGGTTTTTGTGTTTTTTTGAACACCTTTATTGGAGTATAATTGCTTTACAATGGTGTGTTAGTTTCTGCTTTATAACAAAGTGAATCAGTTATACATATACATATGTTCCCATATCTCTTCGCTCTTGCGTCTCCCTCCCTCCCACCCTCCCTATCCCACCCCTCCAGGTGGTCACAAAGCACCGAGCTGATCTCCCTGTGCTATGCGGCTGCTTCCCACTAGCTATCTACCTTACATTTGGTAGTATATATATGCCCGTGCCACTCTCTCACTTTGTCCCAGCTTGCCCTTCACCCTCGCTGTATCCTCAACTCCATTCTCTAGTAGGTCTGCATCTCTGTTCCCGTCGTGCCCTCAGGTTCTTCATGACCATATTTCTTTTTTTTGTTTTTAGATTCCATATATATGTGTTAGCATACGGTATTTGTTTTTCTCTTTCTGACTTACTTCACTCTGTATGACAGTCTCTAGGTCCATCCACCTCACTACAAAAAGTCAGTTTCATTCCTTTTTATGGCTGAGTAATATTCCATTGTATATATGTGCCACATCTTCTTTATCCATTCATCTGTTGATGGACACTTAGGATGCTTCCATGTCCTGGCTATTGTAAATAGAGCTACAATGAACATTTTGGTACATGACTCCTTTTGAATTATGGTTTTCTCAAGGTATATGCCCAGTAGTGGGATTGCTGGGTCATTTGGTAGTTCTATTTTTAGTTTTTTAAGGAACCTCCATACTGTTCTCCATAGTGGCTGTATCAATTTACATTCCTACCAACAGTGCAAGAGGGTTCCGTTTTCTCCACACCCTCTCCAGGATTTGTTTGTAGATTTTATGATGATGGCAATTCTTACTGGTGTGAGATGATATCCCATTGTAGTTTTGATTTGCATTTCTCTAATGAGTAATGATGCGTTGAGCATTCTTTCATGTGTCTGTTGGCAATCTGTATATCTTCTTTGGAGAAATGTCTATTTAGGTCTTCTGCCCACTTTTGGATTGGGTTGTTTGCTTTTTAATATTGAACTGCATGTAAATTTTGGATATTAATCCTTTGTCAGTTTCTTCATTTGCAAATATTTTCTCCCATTCTGAGGGTTGTCTTTTGGTCTCGTTTATGGTTTCCTTTGCTGTGCAAAAGCTTTTAAGTTTCATAAGGTAACATTTGTTTTTGTTTTGTTTTGTTTTTACTTCCATTTCTCTAGGAGATGGGTCAAAAAGGATCTTGGTGTGATTTATGTCATAGAATGTTCTGCCTATGTTTTCCTCTAAGAGTTTGATGGTGTCTGTCCTTACATTTAGCTCTTTAATCCATTTTGAGTTTATTTTTCTATATGGTGTTAGGGAGTGTTCTAATTTCACTCTTTTACATGTAGATGTCCAGTTTTCACAGCACCACATATTGAAGAGGCTGTCTTTTCTCTGTTGTATATTCTTGCCTCCTTTCTCAAAGATAAGGTGACCATATGTGCGTGAGTTTATCTCTGGGCTTTCTATCCTGTTCCATTGATCTATATGTCTGTTTTTGTGCCAGTACCATACTGTCTTGATTACTGTAGCTTTGTAGTGTAGTCTGAAGTCAGGGAGCCTGATACCTCCAGCTCCCTTTTTCTTTCTCAAGATTGCTTTGGCTATTTGGGGTATTTTGCGTTTCCATACAAATTGTGAAGTTTTCTGTTCTTTTTCTGTGAAAAATGCTGGTGGTCGTTTGATAGAGATTGCATTGAATCTGTAGATTGCTTTGGGTAGTAGAGTCATTTTCACATTGTTGATTCTTCCAAACCAAGAACATGGTATATCTCTCTATCTATTTGTATCATCTTTAATTTCTTTCATCAGTGTCTTATAATTTTCTGCATACAGGTCTTTTGTCTCCTTATGTAGGTTTATTCCTAGATATTTTATTCTTTTTGTTGCACTGGTAAATGGGAGTGTTTTCTTGATTTCACTTTCAGATTTTTCATCATTAGTATTTAGGAATGCCAGAGATTTCTGTGCATTAATTTTGTATCCTGCTACTTTACCAAATTCATTGATTAGCTCTAGTAGTTTTCTGGTAGCATCTTTAGGATTCTCCATGCATAGTATCATGTCATCTGCAAACAGTGACAGCTTTACTTCTTCTTTTCCAATATGGATTCCTTTTATTTCTGTTTCTTCTCTGACTGCTGTGGTAAAACTTCCAAAACTATGTTGAATAATAATGGTGAGAGTGGGCAACATTGTCTTGTTCCTGATCTTAGTGGAAATGGTTTCAGTTTTTCACCATTGAGGATGATGTTGGCTGTGGGTCTATCATATATGTCATTTATTATGCTGAGGAAAGTTCCTTCTATGCCTACTTTCTGGAGGATTTTTACCATAAATAGGTGTTGAATTTTGTCAAAAGCTTTCTCTGCATCTATTGAAATGCTCATATGGTTTTTCTCCTTCAGTTTGTTAATATGGTGTATCATGTTGACTGATTTGTGTGTATTGAAGAATCCTTGCATTCCTGGGATAAACCCCACTTGATCATAGTGTATGATCCTTTTAATTGTGCTGTTGGATTCTGTTTGCTAGTATTTTGTTGAGGATCTTTGCATCTATGTTCATCAGTGATATTGGCCTGTAGATTTCCTTGTTTGTGACATCTTTGTCTGATTTTGATATCAGAGTGATGGTGGCCTCGTAGAATGAGTTTGGGAGTGTTCCTCCCTCTGCTATATTTTGGAAGAGTTTGAGAAGGATAGGTGTTAGCTCTTCTCTAAATGTGTGATAGAATTCGCCTGTGAAGCCATCTGGTCCTTGGCTTTCGTTTGTTGGAAGATTTTTAATCACAGTTTCAATTTCAGTGCTTGTGATTGGTCTGTTCATATTTTCTATTTCTTTCTGGTTCAGTCTCGGAAGGTTTTGCATTTCTAAGAATTTGTCCATTTCTTCCGGGTTGTCCATTTTATTGGCATAGAGTTGTTTCTAGTAATCTCTCATGATCCTTTGTATTTCTGCAGTGTCAGTTGTTACTTCTCCTTTTTCATTTCTAATTCTATTGATTTGAGTCTTCTCCCTTTTTTTCTTGATGAGTCTGGCTAATGGTTTATCAATTTTGTTTATCTTCTTAAAGAACCAGCTTTTAGTTTTATTGATCTTTGGTATCGTTTCCTTCATTTCTTTTTCATTTATTTCTGATCTGATCTTTATGATTTGTTTCCTTCTGCTACCTTTGGGGTTTTTTTGTTTTGTTTTGTTTTGTTCATCTTTCTCTAATTGCTTTAGGTGTAAGGTTAGGTTGTTTATTTGAGATGTTTCTTGAGGTAGGCTTGTATAGCTATAAACTTCCCTCTTAGAACTGCTTTTGCTGCATCCCCTAGGTTTTGGGTCATCGTGTTTTCATTGTCATTTGTTTCTAGGTACTTTTTGATTTCCTCTTTGATTTCTGCAGTGATCTCTTGGTTATTAAATAGTATATTGTTTAGACTCCATGTGGTTGTATTTCTTACAGATTTTTTCCTGTAATTGATATCTAGTCTCATAGTGTTTTTGTCAGAAAAGATACTTGATACCATGTCAATTTTCTTAAATTTACCAAGGCTTTATTTGTGACCCAAGATATGATCTATTCTGGAGAATGTTCCATGAGCACTTGAGAAGAATGTGTATTCTGTTGGTTTTGGATGGAATATCCTATAAATATCAGTGAAGTCCATCTTGTATAATATATCATTTAAAGCTTGTGTTTCCTTATTTATTTTCATTTTGGATGATCTGTCCGTTGTTGAAAGTGGGGTGTTAAAGTCCCCTACTATGATTGTGTTACTATTGATCTCCCCTTTTATAGCTGTTAGTATTTGCCTTATGTATTGAGGTGCTCCTATGTTGGGTGCATAAATATTTACAATTTTTATATTTTCTTCTTGGATTGATCCCTTGATCATTATGTAGTGGCCTTCTTTGTCTCTTGTAATAGTCTTTGTTTTAAAGTCTATTTTGTCTGATATGAGAATTGCTGCTCCAGCTTTCTTTTAATTTCCATTTGCATGGAATATCTTTTTCCATCCCCTCACTCAGTCTGTATGTATCCCTAGGTCTGTAGTGGGTCTCTTGTAGACAGCATATATATAGGTCTTGTTTTTCTATGCATTCAGCCAGTCTGTGTTTTGGTTGGAGCATTTAATCCATTTGCATTTAAGGTAATTATCGATATGTATGTTCTTATTACCATTTTCTTAATTGTTTTGGGTTTATTATTGTCGGGCTTTTCCTTCTCTTATGTTTCCTGCCTAGAAAAGTTCCTTTAGCATTTTTGTAAAGCTGGTTTAGTGGTGCTGTGTTCTCTTAGATTTCACTTGTCTGTAAAGGTCTTAATTTCTCCATCAAATCTGAATGAGATCCTTGCTGGGTAGAGTAATATTTGTTGTATGTTCTTTCCTTCATCACTTTAAATATGTCCTGCCAGTCCCTTCTGGCTTGCAGAGTTTCTGCTGAAAGATCATTATTAATTTTTTGGTGGTTTTTTTGGCCTTTTCTTCCACTTTATTTCATATTCCCACCACAATAATGACTCCTTTAATTTAAACTAAAAACCATAGAGGGTTCCTGAAAGGGTGGCAGCAAAGGAATGAAAGTGTCAAAGACTGGGGACAGGTGGGGTGGGGAATCAGTGGATTGTCTTGACTGGACTCTTGAAGTTGCTGGCTGGTTGGAGCTGCAGCTGGTAAGCCATAGGATGGATCTTGAAACCATAGAGCCTGGACACAACCTGGTTCGCGGGCCTCTTGGGCCGGTACTCAGGGTGCACCATAAAAAGCCTATGAGGGAAACCAGTGTTATTTGTTGTTTTTCCCTTACTGTTTTTAGTATTTGTTCTTTGTATTTAGTTTATGATACTTTGATTAATATGTGTCTTGGTGTGTTTCTCCTTGGATTTATCCTGTATGGGACTCTCTGTGCTTCTTGGACTTGATTAACTATTTCCTTTCCCATATTAGGGAAGTTTTCAACTATAATCTCTTCAAATATCTTCTCAGTCCCTTTCTTTTTCTCTTCTTCTTCTGGGACCCCTATAATTCGAAGTTGTTGCGTTTAATGTTGTCCCAGATGTCTCTGAGACTGGCCTCAATTCTTTTCATTCTTTTTTCTTTATTCTTCTCTGCAGTAATTATTTCTACTATTTTAACTTCCAGGTCACTTATCCATTCTTCTGCCTCAGTTATTCTGCTATTGATCCCTTCTAGAGAATTTTAAATTTCATTTATTTTGTGGTTCATCACTGTTTGTTTCCTCTTTATTTCTTCTAGGTCCTTGTTAAATTTTTCTTGTATTTTCTTCATTCTATTTCCAAGATTTTGGATTATCTTTACTAACATTATTCTGAATTTTTTTCAGGTAGACTGCCTATTTCCTCTTCATTTGTTTGGTCTGGTGGAGTTTTGCTTTGCTCCTTCGTCTGCTGTGTGATTCTCTGTCTTCTCATTTTGAT
The DNA here is from genome assembly GCF_949987515.2 of Delphinus delphis. Classification (NCBI taxonomy): domain Eukaryota; kingdom Metazoa; phylum Chordata; class Mammalia; order Artiodactyla; family Delphinidae; genus Delphinus; species Delphinus delphis. The sequence goes on from NC_082684.1 coordinate 147,552,946, forward strand.
TAATTTACTGTGTTTGGGGTCTCCTTTTCTCAGGCTGCAGGTTCGTGGTTCCCATTGTTTTTGGTGTCTGTCTCCAATGGCTAAGATTGGTTCAGTGGGTTGTGTAGGCTTCCTGGTGGAGGGGACTAGTGCCTATGTTCTGGTGGATGAAGCTGGATCTTTCTGGTGGGCAGGTCCATGTCTGGTGGTGTGTTTTGGGGTGTCTGTGGCCTTATGATGATTTTAGGCAGCCTCTCTGCTAATGGGTGGGGTTGTGTTCCTGTCTTGCTAGTTGTTTGGCATAGGGTGTCCAACACTGTAGCTTGCTGGTCATTGAGTGGAGCTGGGTCTTGGTGTTGAGATGGAGATCTCTGGGAGATTTTTGCTATTTGATATTACATGGAGCTGGGAGGTCTCTTTTGGCCCAGTGTCCTGAACTTGGCTCTCCCACCTTAGTGGCACAGCCCTGATGCCTGGCTGGAGCACTAAGAGCCTGTCTTCCACACAGCTCAGAATAAACAGGAGGAAAAAAAGAAAGAAGATAAAATAAAGTAAAATAAAATAAAGTCATAAAAATAAAAATAATTATTAAAAAAATTCTTTTATGTAGTAATAAAAAAAAGACGGACAGATAGAACCCTAGGACAAATGGTAAAAGCAAAGCTATACAGACAAAATCACACACAGAAGCATAGAGATAGACACTCACAAAATGAGAAAAAGCGAAATATATATATATATATATATATATATATATATATATATATATATATATATATATATATATATATATCTCGTTGCCCCCAAAGTCCACCTCCTCAATTTGGGATGATTCATTGTCTATTCAGGTTTTCCACAGATGCAGGTTATGTCCGGTTGATTCTGTAGATTTAATCCGCTGCTCCTGAGGCTGCTGGGAAAGATTTCCCTTTCTCTTCTTTGTTCTCACAGCTCCTGGGGTTCAGTTTTGGATCTGGCCAAGCCTCTGCGTGTAGGTCGCCTGAGGGCGTCTGTTCTTCAGTCAGACAGGATGGGGTTGAAGGAGCAGCTGATTCGGGGGCTCTGGCTCACTCAGGCCGGGGGGAGGGAGGGGTGCGGAGTGCGGGACGAGCCTGTGGCGGCAGAGGCCAGCGTGACGTTGCAGCAGCCTGAGGCGCGCCGTGCGTTCTCCCGGGGCAGTTGTCCCTGGATCCTGGGACCCTGGCAGTGGCGGCCTGCACAGGCTCCCGGGAGGGGAGGTGGAGGGTGAGCTGTGCTCACACACAGGCTTCTTGCTGGCTGCAGCAGCAGCCTTAACGTCCGATGCCCGTCTCTGGGGTCCGTGCTGATAGCTGCAGCTCGTGCCTGTCTCTGGAGCTCCTTTAAGCAGCGCTCTTAATCCCCTCTCCTCTCGTACCAGGAAACAAAGAGGCAAGAAAAAGTCTCTTATCTCTTCGGCAGCTCCAGACTTTTTCCCGGACTCCCTCCCAGCTAGCCGTGGCGCACTAGCCCCTTCAGCCTGTGTTCACGCCGCCAACCCCAGTCCTCTCCCTGCGATCCCACCGAAGCCCGAGCCTCAGCTCCCAGCCCCGCCCGCCCCAGTGGGTGAGCAGACAAGCCTATCGGGCTGGTGAGTGCTGGTCGGCGCCAATCCTCTGTGTGGGAAACTCTCAGCTTTGCCCTCTGCACCCCTGCTGCTGCGCTCTCCTCTGTGGCTCTGAAGCTTTCCCCCGCCACCCCGTCTCTGCCAGTGAAGGGGCTTCCTAGTGTGTGGAAACTTCTCCTCCTTCACTGCTCCCTCCCAGTGGTGCAGGTCCCGTCCCTATTCTTTTGTCTTTGATTTTTCTTTTGCCCTACCCAGGTACGTGGGGAGTTTGTTGCCTTTTGGGAGGCCTGAGGTCTTCTGCCAGCGTTCAGTAGGTGTTTTTAGGGCTTGTTCCACATGTAGGTGTATTTCTTACGTATTTGTGGGGAGGAAGGTGATCTCCGCATCTTACTCTTCTGCCATTTTGAAGCTCCTCCCTTAGGCAGGTTCATTCCTTGGTATTTTATTCTTTCTGTTGCAGTGGTAAATGGCAGTGTTTCCTTAATTTCTCCTTCTGATTCTTTGTTGTTAGTGTATAGGAGTGACAGAGATTTCTGTGCATTCATTTTGTATCCTGTAACCTTACCAAATTCACTGATTAGTTCTTGTAGTTTTCTGGTGGTATCTGTAGGATTTTCTATGTATATTACCATGTCACCTGCAAACAGTGACAGTTTTACTTCTTCTTTTCCAATTTGTATTTCTTTTTCTTCTCTGATTGCCATGGCTAGGACTTCGAAAACTATGTTGAATAAGAGTGGTGAGAGTGGCCATCCTTGTCTTGTTCCTGATCTTAGTGGAAATGTTTTCAGTTTTTCATCATTGAGTATGATGTTTGCTGTGGGTTTGTCATATATGGCCTTTATTATGTTGAGGTAGGTTCCCTCTCTGCTCATTTTCTGGAGCGTTTTTATCATAAATTGGTGTTGAATTTTGTCAAAAGTTTTTTCTGCATCTATTGAGATGATTATATGGTTTTTATTTCTTAATTTGTTAATATGGTGTATCACATTGATTTGCATACATTGAAGAATCTTTGCATCCCTGAGATAAATCCCACTTGATCATGGTGTATGATCCTTTCAATATATTGTTGGATTCTGTTTGCTAGTATTTTGTTCAGGTTTTTTGCATCTGTGTTCATCAGTGGTATTGGTCTATAATTTTCTTTTTTGTGATGCCTTTTTCTGGTTTTGGTATCAGAATGATTATGGCTTTGTAGAGTGAATTTGGGAGTGTTCCTCTCTGCAATTTTTGGAAGAGTTTGAGAAGGATTGATATTAGTTCTTCTCTAAATGTTTGGTAGAATTCGTTGGTGAAGCCATCTGGTCCTGGACAATTTTTGGCTGGAAGACTTTTAATTACAGTTTCAATTTCTTTACTTGTGATAGGTATGTTTATATTTTCTAATTCTTCCTGGTTCAGTCGTAGAAAATTGTACCTTTCCAAGATTTGTCCATTTCTTCGAGGTTGTCCATTTTGTTGGCATATAGTTGTTTGTAGTAGTCTCTTACAATCCTTTTTATTTCTGCAGTGTCAGTTGTAACTTCTCCTTTTTCATTTCTAATTTTATTGATTTGAATCCTTTCCCTTTTTTTCTTGATGAGTCTAGTTAAGGGTTTATCAATTTTGTTTATCTTCTCAAAGAACAAATTTTAGTTGTATTGATGTTTGCTATTGTTTTCTTCATTTCTATTATTTCTACTCTGATCTTTATGATTTCTTTCCTTCTACTGACTTTTGGTTTTCTTTGTTCTTCTTTCTCTGTTTGCTTTAGGTGTCAGGTTAGATTGTTTATTTGAGATTTTTCTTGTTTTTTGAGGTGAGATTGAATTGCTATAAAGTTCTCTGTTAGAACTGCTTTTGCTGTGTCCCATATGTTTTGGGTCATTGTGTTTTCGTTGTCATTTGTTTCTCTGTATATTTTGATTTCCTCTTTGATTTCTTCAGTGATCTCTTGGTTATTTAGAAGCACACTATATAGCCTCCTTGTATTTGACTTTTACGGGTTTTTTCCAATCGATTTTGTAATTGATTTCCAATCTTATAGCATTGTTGTCATAAAAGATACTTGATACGATTTCAGTTTTCTTAAATTTTCGGAGGCTTGATTTGTGACCCAAAATGTGATCTATCCTGGAGAATGTTCCACGTGCACTTGAGAAGAAAGTGTATTCTGACACTTTGAGGTGGAATATTCTATAAATATCAATTAAATTATCTGGTCTATTGTGTCATTTTAAGCTTCTGTTTATTTACTTTCTATTTGGATGATCTATCCACTGGTGTAAGTGGGGTGTTAAAGTCCCCCACTATTATTGTGTTACTGTTGATTTCCCCTTTCATGGTTGTTAGCATTTGCCTTATGTATTGAGGTGCTCCTATGTTAGGTGTGTAAGCATTTATAATTGTTATATCTTCTTCTTGGATTGATCCCTTGATCATTATGTAGTGTTCTTCCTTGCCTCTTGTAACATTCTTTATTTTAAAGTCTGTTTTATCTGATATGAGTATTGCTACTCCAGCTTTCTTTTGATTTCCATTTGCATGGAATATCTTTTTCCATCCCTTCACTTTCAGTCTGTATGTGTCCCTAGGTCTGAAGTGGGTCTCTTGTAGACAGCATATCTTTGGGTGTTATTTTGTATCCGTTCAGCCAGTCTGTGTCTTCTGGTGGGGCATTTAATCCACTTACATTCAAGATTATTATCAATATGTATGTTCCTATTACCATTTTCTTAATTATTTTGGATTTGTTTTTGTGGGTCTTTTTCTTCTCTTGTGTTTCCTGTCTAGAGAAGTTCCTTTAACATTTGTTGCAAAACTGGTTTGGTGGTGCTGAATTCTCTTAGCTTTTGCTTGTCTGAAAAGCTTTTGATTTCTCCATTGAATCTGAATGAGATCCTCGTTGGGCAGAGTAACCTTGGTTTTAGGTTTTTCTCTTTCGTCATTTTAAGTATATCCTGCCACTCCCTTCTGGCCTGCAGAGTTTCTGCTGAAAAATCAGCTGATAACCCTATGGGGATTCCTTTGTATGCTATATTTTGTTTTTCCCTTGCTGCTTTTAATATTTTTTCTTTGAATTTGATTTTTTTAGTTTGATTAGTATGTGTCTTGGTGTGTTTCTCCTAGGGTTTATTCTTTATGGGACTCTCTGTGCTTCCTGGACTTGGGTAACTATTTCCTTTCCCATGTTAGGGAAGTTTTCCACTATAATCCCTTCAAATATTTTCTCAGACCTTTTCTTTTTCTCTTTTTCTTCTGTGACCCCTATAATTAGAATGGTGGTGCATTTAGTGTTGTCCCAGAAGTCTCTGAGGTTGTTCTCGGTACTTTTTATTCTTTTCTCTTTATTTTGCTCCTCAGCAGTTATTTCTACCGTTTTGTCTTCCAGCTCACTTTTTTGTTCTTCTGCGTCACTTATTCTGTTATTGATTCCTTCTAGTGTATTTTTCATTTCAGTTATTGTGTTGTTCATTTCTGTTTGTTTGTTCTTTAGTTCTTCTAGATCTTTGTTAAACATTTCTTGTATTTTCTTGATCCATGCCTCCATTCTATTTCTGAGATTCTGGATCATTTTTAGTATCATTACTCTGAATTCTTTTCGAGGTAGCTTGCCTATTTCCTCTTCATTTATTTGGTCTTGTAGGTTTTTACCTTGCTCCTTCATCTGTGACATATTTTTTGCCATCTCATTTATTTTTTCCTTTTTTTTTATGAGTGGGATTTTGTTCCTGTTTTACTGTTTTTTCGCCTGTGGCTTCCAACACTGGAGTTTTAAGCTGTTGGTTAGAGCTGGGTCTTGGTGCTCAGATGAGGACCTCCATGAGACCTCACTTCAGTGAATATTCCCTGGGCTCTGAGGTTCTCTGTCAGTCCAGTGGTTTGGACTTGTAACTCCCACTGCAGGAGCTTTGGCCTGACCCCTGGCTTGTGAACCTGGATCCTGCAAGCTGCATGGGGTGGCAGAAAAGAAACAAAAAAGAGAAGAGTAAGAAAGTAAAAAATAAAATTAGACTAGGAAACTAGCATATATTTTAGAAATAGTATAAAAATTAAAAAGTAGGTGAAATAACAAGCAGAAGGTAAAACAGGACCACAAGAGTAAAAAAGAGGAGGAGAAAAATAAAAAACGTGGAAAAGGCCTTGGCTCTGGAGGGTGGGCCCTAAGCAGGGGCAAGGTTTGGGTGGTAGGCGCCTTCTATGCTTAGGGCTCATAGGGCTGGAAAGGCCCTGGGGGGTGTGGGGGGATGTGTTTTGGGCTCAACAGAACAGAAGGGGCCCAGGCGTGCGTCCTGCCTCTGGTCTCAGAGGGTGGGGGACCGGCCTGGGATGTCAGCAGGCTCCCTGGGCCCGAGTGGGTGGGACAGACACCCTCTGCTCCTCTCCTGCTCTTCCAGTCCCAGAAGGCCCCTCCCGCCTGCCTCTCCTATTCTCTCTTTGCATTCCACTTATGTTCCCAGGACCAACCCAGTCCAGAGGGCACCTTTGAGGACATAGGACCTGGACCCGGCCTAAGAGCTGGGCAGGCTTCCCCAGCTTATTGGGCAGGGGAAACACTGGGCATGCTTCCCCCTGATCTGAGCCCCTGAGGGTCCCTCCAGGTATGGGAACCCTTCCCCTCTCTCAGCCACCCCTCAGGGGCACCAGTCCTGTCTGACCTCTGCTTCTCCTCCTCTCTCAGTCCCCCTACCCTGTCCTACCAGTTCTCTTGGGGATTCTTCCCACCAGTGTCTGGCAGGCACCCTAGTTGTGGGGAGACATGAACTCCGTGTCCTCCCACACTGCCATCTTGACTCTGCCCCCAGAAGTTATTTTTAAGTCAGTTTTGTCACCATAGAGATGCCTACAGATTTCACTGCACACACACTATAATTGATAGTCCAATGAACAATTTGCAGTATCTTAAAAATTTTTTTGCCAGTTTATCCATTCACTGTTTTTGCTTTCTTTTGTTTTCCTTTCTTCCCAGTGCTTATTTTGTATTTCTTTCTGAAAAAGCATGTAATTAAAAATTAATCCACAACTGGTTGTAACAGAAGATAACTAAACCAAGGAATAATTTCTGTCACTATTACTCGATTTCTCAGGCGGTACTAGCCTTGTTGCTATGTATTTTTTACAATAGAAACCTTTTTACTCAGACTGGAATACATTTTTGCATCCAGCTTGCCACGTGCTTGTAGGAGATTCCCAGCAGGCACACACACACCCTGGGTCAGTGATTCTCATCTTATTTCATATTATGAATTGATGTTAGGTGTAACTTTGGGGTATGAGTGAATTTCAGCTGTCATCTCTAGGGCAGATTACCTAGAATTAGATCCTGCCATTTCAAATGCTATTTGTCTTCATTAATCTTCACTCTTGCTCTATTTGTCCTAAACAGTTAACGTGACCTGAATAGCTTAATGGTGCCTGTTTGCTGGCAGGCTGACTAAGACTGAAACACAGTCATCTCCTCCAGACACTGTTACCTGTAAATCTAAGTAATATTAAATCTATTCTTTTTGTAGATTTGTTGTAATTGTTTTTCATTTAGCTTTTCTTTTAGTATTATCTTTTTGGTAATTTAGTATCAAGACTGCTGCTGTCCTCCTATTTTATTTTTATAGAACAAGAAGTATGTGTGATAAAGAACCACCAGACAGACTCTTGAAATCTAAACCAGTGTGAAAATTTCTGTTTAATTCAACAAGGATTTAATGAGTTACAACTATCTTCTGGGCAGTTGTTTTACTAGATTAAAAGTTCTTTAAGGTCAGGAGGAGTGTCTTAATCTCCTTCATTCTTCACCTCTAACACAGCGCTTAATATGTAGTAGGCCCTAGAGTAGGTAAAGTTTAATGATAAACTGATGAACTGGAGAATACAAAAGATGTACAGTAAAGGTTAATTGTCCTTAAGGACTATAACAATCTTTTTGCAGAGAAGATAACTCCCTGAACAGAAAGCTTCACATATGTCATATATTTTAATGCTCTTAACATCACTGTGAGGTAGGTGATATTATCTTCTTCTAGAGATAGATAACAAGGCTCAGAGAGGTGAAGAAAGTTACACAGGTCACAGGATGTATTAGTGGAAGAAGTTTTTCAAATCTGAACTACAGTTTGATTCTTTCCTTTAACTTTCCAGCTTTCGGATTAATAGGTTGATGTCCTGGCAACCTCCAAAGGGCACTAATAGTTTTAGTTTCTTAAATAACACTATTAATTCATAAATTTTAACAAATATATTTGCTCTTTCAATCAATAGCAGCCATTATTCTTTTTGATGCTTATTTTTCTACTTTTAACCACTCTGTTTCTTCAAGATGGCCCCAGTATACTTTAGACACTAGCCTAGTAAATACTCTGACATTTTTCTTTCTTTCTTGCGCAGAAGTGTGCACCATGTTCCTTTTGTAAATTACCTTATCAAGATCTGGAATTAGCTATTTCTCCAAGGAACTTTGGCTCTAGTGAATTGGTTTTTAGAGACCATAATTTGGGCAATTGTGATATTCATTGCTACTAGGTTTTCATTACTTCTAGGCTATTTCCATGGGCAGAGCTAGAAAATACATTTTTTAGAGAAAGAATTTATGAGTTAATACTGATATTTATAATTCAGGACTAAAAATGCAAGTTTTTTTTAAAATTAATTACAGTATGTTTATATTTTTCTCTTTAAACTGAATATCTTAGTTCTGAATAATGTTAGCATAATTATTTATTTTCCTTATTCTACATTGTATATATAATTGCAAAATAACAATAGTATTACTAACCATAAGGCAGCCATTCTTACACCTTATTTTTCACTGATAAATATCCTGAAGGTCAACTGTATATAGAGAGATTCCTCATTAGTTTTTTCATAATTTATTTTGAAATCTTTTCAAACTTACATTAAAGTTGTGATAACAGTAAAAGAAAAACAAAACAAAAAACCTCCTGTATTCCCATATTCCCTTCACACAAATGCCCCAGTTGTTACTTTAGCACATATGCTTCATCAACCATACTCTCTTTCTTCCTCCTTCCCTCCTTCCCTCTCTCTCTCCTTCTCTTCCTCCCTCCCGTTCTTTCTCATATATACATGGGAGAGAACAACTTAAAAAGAGGTGGATTAGAGCTCTGGTTTATATTACATCTTCAATCAAGGACAATAAATTTATAGAGAAATGAAAAGGAGAGAGAGAAAGAGGGAATAACCAGCAATGACAATTGAGATTTGGTGGGCAGGGAAGGCTCCAGTGAGTGGCATTTCAGTTAAGAGTCAAAAATCTGCTAGGGGATCTCTGAAACATGAGGATGACTGCAGGAGAGAAAGCAGTTGGGCACATGGAGAGGAGTCATTCCACCATCCTGAACCCTATGGCCTATGAATAGAATGTCATTTGTGGGTGCTCTGCTGGCCTATCACCTACCCCATGGTTAGTGATATGCTCAGCTTGGCACCAGATAAATTATGAGGAAAAGCAAAGTAGGAAACATTCTCTTTGACCTCAAGAAACTTACCACCTGGCTGGAGAGGTGAACGTAATCTGTGAAACCATCAGAGACTATTAGAGAGTTGGGGGATTGGGGAAGAAGGAACTAGGGATGGAACTGGGTGTGATTTGTTCAGTGGGTGGAGAAATGGTGAAGGCCTGATGGGCCAAGAATTGAGGCGGGTGGATCTGTTTTGCAGAGAGGCAGAGCACGGTCCTGGGGTCAGGAGCTGTTCTGAATCCCGGCTCCTCCATGTACCAGCTGGGTGACATCGGAAAGTTTTTTTCTCTCCGACCCTCAGTTTCCTAATCTGGAAATCACATCTTATTTTTTTATTTTTTATTTTTTACCCTTTATGTTGTTGTGAATATAAATGAAGTAAGATATATTCAGGACTTGGGAGAGTGAAACGCCCATGCTTCACAGTCAGGTAGGTGGACCCTCTCCCACTGGTAGCACTTGGCAAATTTCCAGTGTGTGCTGCAGCCACTAGCTCAGCCTCCTGGTTAATAACTGGGGGCATTTGCTAGCAGTCCAAATCTGTGCTCCCTAATTAACAGTATTGACTAAATGATAGGTGGAGTTTGTGGAAACCACAATCTGGGTTTGTAAAGGAAAATCAATCTCTCTCTCCCCCACTCTCCCTCCCTTTCTTACTTCTTTCCTCTCTCTCTTTCTTTCTTATTGAAGTATAGTTGCTGTACAATATTACATGTTTCAGGTGTATAGTAGAGTGATTCACAATTTTTAAAAGTTATACTCATTTATGGTTATTATAAAATAATGGCTATATTCCCAGTGTTGCACAATATATCCTTGTTGCTTATTTTATACTTAATAGCTTGTACCTCCTACTCCCCTACCCATTTATTGCCCATCCTCCTTTCTCTCTCCTTACTGGTAACCAATAGTTTGTTCTCTATATCTGTGAGTCTGTTTCTTTTTGTAAAGTTCACTAGTTTGTTGTTTTTTTAAAATTCTATTTATAAGTGATATCATACAGTATTTGTCTTTGTTTGACTTATTTCGCTTAGCATAATGCCCTCCAAGTCCATCCATGTTGCTGTAAATGGCAAAATTTCCTTCTTTTTTATGGCTGAGAAGTATTCCATTGTGTGTGTGTGTGTGTGTGTGTGTGTATGTATAATATATATATATATATATATATATATATATATATATATCATATATCACATTTTCTTTATCCATTCATCTGTTGATGGACACATAGGTTGCTTTCATATCTTGGTAATTGTAAATAATGCTGCTGTGAACATTGGGGTGTGTGTGTGTATCTTTTTGAATTAGTGGGATATTTTATTTGTTTGTTTGTTTTCGGATATATAGCCAGGAGTGGAATTGCTGGGTCATATGGTAGCTTTATTTTTAGGTTTTGAGAAACCTCCATACTCTTTTCCACAGTGGCTGTATCAATTTACATTACCACCTATAGTGTACAAGTGTTCCCTTTTCTCCACATCCTCACCAACATTTGTTATTTGTGTTCTTTTTCATGATAGCAATTTGACAGGTGTGAGGTGATATCTCATTGTGGTTTTGATTTGCATTTCCCTGATGATTAGTGATGTTGAGCATCTTTTCATGGCCATCTACATGTCCTCCTTGGAAAAATGTCTATTCAGTTCGTCTGCCCATTTTTAAATCTAGTTGTTTGTTTCTTTGATGTTGAGTTGTGTTAGCTATTTATATATGTTGGGTGTTAACCCCTTATCAGTCAAATCATTTGCAAATACTTTCTCCCATTCAATTTGTTGTCTTTTTGTTTTGTTGGTGGTTTCCTTTGCTCTGCAAAAGCTTTTAAGTTTAATTAGGTCCCATTTGTTTGTTTTTGCTTTTACTTCCTTTACTTTAGGAGACAAATCCAAAAAAATACTGCTGTGATTTATGTCAAAGAGTGTTCTGCCTATGTTTTCCTCTAGGAGTTTTATGGTATCCAGTCTTACATTTAGGTATTTAATACATTTTGAGTTTATTTTTGTACACAGTGTTAGAGCATATTCTAGTATCATTCTTTTACACATAGTCGTCCAGTTTTCCCAGCACCACTTATTGAAGAGACTGTCTTTTCTCCATTGTATATTCTTGCCTCCTTTGTCATAGATTGATTGACCAGAAGTGTGTGTGTTTACAGAAATACGTTGTTTATATTGATCTTATATTGATAAACTTTCTAAGTCTTCTTACTATTTTGAATAATATTCTTATACATTCTGTTTTTTCCGTATAATCTGTGAATAAATATGGTGTTATTTTCTGCCTTTTCTATCTTTATAACTTTCTATTTGTACCTTTTTCTTTTAGTGTTTCTTGTAGGGTTTACTATATATACATATGGTAGAGATACGTTGATATACACTTGTATATATATTATACATACACATTTACAATTGTATCACTATCACTAATTTTTCATTCTAACTTCAAATAATCTCCCATTTCACATATGGTTTAAGAACCACAAAAGTACACTTCTATTTCTTTCTTCCTATCCTTTGTTACTTTTCCCTTAATTTTACTTACACATTTATTGTACACCTCAGAATACACGTTTACTACATTTTGCTTTAGGCAGTTATATTTATTAACAAATTATTTTGTAATTTTAGACGTACAGAAAGTTGCAAGAGGAGTACAGAGATTTCCTTTATACCCTTTACATTATTTAAGGGTGGCATCTGAAAAAACACCTGGCTCAAAGACCAAAATCAGGAAATTAACATTGCTAGTACTATTTATTCCTTTAAGACTTCAATCAAATTTTGTAAACTTTTTTGCTCATGTACTTTTTCTGGTCCAGGAAGTTATTCAGGATCCCACATATGATACAGCTGTCATGTTCCCTTAGTCACCTACAATCTGTGACAGTCCGTCAGTCTGTCTTGGTCTATCATGACATTGACACATTTGAGTTACTATGAATAGATGATTCTTGCTTGCCACAATCATTGCTGTGGTGGTTGCCTATTGGATATATATATATTTTTTGGCTTCATTGAGTCTTTGCTGCTGTGCATGAGGTTTCTCTAGTTGTGGTGAGCAGGGGCTACTCTTCATTGTGGTGCATGGGGTTCTCATTGCAGTGGCTTTTCTTGTTGCGGAGCAGAGGCTCTAGGTGCATGGGCTTCAGTAGTTGTGGCATGCTCACACAGTAGCTGTGGTGAGTAGGTTCAGTAGTTGTGGTGCATGGGCTTAGCTGCTCCGCAGCATGTGGGATCTTCCCAAACCAGGGCTCGAACCTGTGTACCATACATTGGCAGGTGGATTCTTAACCACTGCACCACCAGGGAAGTCCACCTATTGGATATTTTCTATTTCCCTCATTATTTATACATTTATCATTTGGAATTCTATAAGGAAGAACAGTTTTTCTTATCTTTATTTACCTGTCTGTTTACTCAGTTGTTTATATCAGGATGAATTTATGGATATTTATTCTATGGGTTATAATTCATTATTATCATCAATTATTTTGTTACTCAGTTTGTCCCCACTTTGGTCATTTGAAGTCCTTCAAGGTCTACTTTTTTATCCTTTTATTGCAAATTGTCTGGTCATGTCTTTTGTCCATTTTTCTGTAAGATTTTTATTTCTTTCTCAATTTTTAGGAATTCTTTACATATTAGGGATATTAACCCTTTGTCTTTGGTATATGTTGTAAATATTTCCTTTCATTTTATTAGTTGTCTTTGAGTTTCTGGGGGTTTTTTCCTATGAAAACTTTAGAAATTTCTATGTAGTCAGGTTTTCAATTTTTTCTTTCTTTTTTTTTTTCTGGAGTTTTGAGTCATAGTTCAAAAGTCTTTCCCTACACAGAGGTGTTAGATAAATTAATCCATGTTTTCTTCTAGTACTTGTAAGGTTGATTTTTATATTGAAATCGCTGGTCCATTTGGAGTTTATTCTTATATATGGTGTAAACTGTGAATCTAATCATAGTTTTTCCCAATACTACCTAGTTGCCCCAGCTTCATTTATTAAAAATCCCACCTTTGCTCCAGTGGTTTGAGATGCCACCTTTATAATATTATTTTATCACATACTATTATGTATGAAAATCACATGTGTTTGTTGAAACTCACTATATGAATTGTTACCTGGTCAGTCTTTTATATATTTCTTAGATGACTCAGAGGAAACTATATTCTCAAATTTTTGAGTGCATGTTTCTATTTGGGCCCATGAGAGCTAATTTATTGATTGTGTTGCTAAAATTTTCTATTGCCTGACCTATCATTCACTAATAAATGTTAAAATCACCCACTATGCTAGTATTTTCATTTGTCCTTGTAATTCTGTCTCATTTTCTTTTAACTAGTAGTATTAAGGGAAGATAACTTTAGAATTATTAAATTTTTCTGGTTTGTTGAAGCTTTTCATTAGTATGTAATGAACCTTTTTATTGCTAATAATGCCTTTTGCTTTAAATCATGTGTGGTGTGATATTAGTATAGGTTTCTCGGCTTGTTTTCTTAGTGTTTGGCTGGTGCACTTTTATTCATACTTTTATTTTCATTCTTTTATATACTTATAACTTAGGTTTGTGGCTAAGTGGCTTTCTAAAATCCAGCCTAGTACTTACTGTCTTTTAAAGGAAAATTTTAAACCCGTTTGTTTTTATCGTGATTACTAATACATTCAGATTCTTCCCTACCAAATGCCAAGGAATGCTATCAACTCAGGACTACCTTAAATTAAGTCCTCAAGAGTTAGAACATTTATAAGGTAGAAATATGATAGAATTTTTTTGTTTTATTGTTTTTGTTTTGTTTTACTGTGTGAGTGATAGACATTTGTCTAAACTTGTGTGAGGGTTTGCCTTTGGTAGCAGATATTCTTGGGAGTTTTTTTCTCTTCTCTACTCAGAGTCTAAACCTAGACCATTTCTCTGGTATCTTCCTTTGTTTTAGAGTTTGTCCCCCTGTCTTCCCTACTACTGAGTGTGTATCCCCTTTGGGATTCTGTATTTTTGTTTTTAATTTATTTTATTGAAGTATAATTGGTTTACAATGTTGTGTTGGGATTTTGTATTTTTGAAAGGATCGCTATTCAAATGTTAGCCAGACCTAAGGCTTCTCTTTTATCACCTGTGTAGTCATTAAAACTCAAGATCCTGTGTAATTGGCAGCATAAAAACTTGAGATTTTCTCTGAACATCCCATTCACATAGTGAATTACCTATTGTTTCCTCTGGAATATTTCACAAATACATGCAATCAAATGTTTCTTTAACTGGACATTTGCTTTCCCTTCCACATTGGATCTTCCTCAGTCTTCCCAATCTTCATTCAGTCACTGACACCACCATCTATCCACTTACTCAGACTGCAAACTGAGAATTAATCTTGCCTTCCTCCATTTCCATTTCTGTGTACAAACCATCAGCCAGCTGTACTGATTTTACATCCAAGTGTATCTCAAATCTAATTCTCTGCATCAATCTAGACAAGAGTCATTATGATTTCTGTAGACTATTTCAATAGCCACCTAACTGGTCTTCTGCTCTAGAGCCCCTTTAGTCTATCTATGCCACATACACCACACACAGGGAGATATTTTTAAATATATATTTAATCATGTTACTCCTTTATAATGATTTATCATCATGCTTAAAATAAAATCTAATTTCTGTATTATTTCCTTTATAGCCCTATGTTATTACGCTCCTCTATTTTTGTGCAATCTAAACTCCTTCTCCTACAAACTCTGACAAAACGGACTTTCCCCAGGGCTGTCCTGAGTGTTCTACTCCTTGCTCTTTTGATTAGAGAAAAATACTTCAAACAGCTGTGCTAAGAAGCTTATTTATTCTTTGCATTTCTGTTTACATGTCATAACTATAGAGATTTCTTCTCTGACCACCTTATCTAGGTCTCTTCTTCTGGTCTTGCTGTTCTTTTTCATTAAATACTGTTGGGGTTTTTTTGTTTTGTTTTTTTGGTAGCACTTACCATAGTTTGAAGTTATATGTTGTTTGGGTGGTTTGTTTTTAATTTAAAAATTATCTTAAATTGTCTTATTCTTGGGCTTCCCTGGTGGCGCAGTGGTTGAGAGTCCACCTGCCGATGCAGGGGACATGGGTTCGTGCTCCGGTCCGGGAGGATCCCACATGCCGCGGAGCGGCTGGACCCGGGAGCCATGACTGCTGAGCGTGCACGTCCGGAGCCTGTGCTCCGCAACGGAAGAGGCCACAAGAGTGAGAGGCCCGCGTAACCCCACCCCCCGAAAGAAAATTTTGTCTTATTCTTCATTAGAGAGTTAGAATGATGAGCATAGGGTTTGTGCATCTATGAACTCTTGTATTCCCAGCATCACACATAGTAGATGTTCACTAAATATTTCTTACTTTATTAGTCCTGGCTACAAAATTAATTTCCCTAAATATTACTAGATCTCTCTTTGGAAAGATAAACCTTGTAAATTTGATTCAGAATCCAAAGTTAAGGATTTGAGTTTTGTTTCTGTCACTGGCAGCATATCCCTTCATTTCTCTGATTCCCAACTTCATCTGTAAATAATAGGCTTGGGTTCTCCATGTATTAGGATAATTCTCCCATTGACCAACTACCCTAGGGTTTTGGGGTACCATAACATTGGGAAAAGAGTTAAAGTATCTTGTGGGTTTTATTTTTTTCCCTACATGACTCCCACGATGTAGTGTGAATCAGACTATGTCTTGGTCTAAGCTTGTCTTAGAAAGAGGAGAAAGTACGTGATTGTTTATAAGTTCAATAATATATTTGTTTCTCAACTGGGTCCCTTTTCCATTTTAACCCATATAGCAAAGGGTGGGAGAAGAAGATCCTGATGCCTGTTTTTCCTTACAGCTTTATCTTCTTTGATATTTCATGATTTACGACTTAACTAAATAGATCATGAAGAGACTATTGTGCATTTATGCCAAGAATCAAAAATCCCAACTTCTTTATATTTTACGTATCATATAAGGCATTGTTCTATCGATATCTCTTTCACAGAGGGCTGTAATTGGCTCCAGGAAAGGTTGGGTCACCATGGTATTCTGTAGCAATTAACAGGCACTGCTGACAAACTTTCAGCAAATATATGCCCTTTCAACTCCATAATGCTTTGAGAATATAAAATCAGACACCAAGTGTAGAATAGGCTAAGGGTCAAATGCAAAGTTTTTCTGTTTGACTGCAGTTCAATTTTATTTTAGTACTTGAATTCATAATTAATATTTGGACTTTGTAGTAAGAGGGCTTTGAAATTTTAAATTGCTGAAACATCTCTAACTTCTAAAGATGTACCTTCAGACCTAATATTCTTTTATTTTACTGTAAAATACACCTATCAATTTTTTGATAAAGTTGAGTTTTTGTAATTCTTTAGAATATAAGTTAGACAATAAAATAATTTGTAATTATATGATGACATGCAGTTAAATTATTTAGAAACAAGTCAAATTAATGGCTTGTTCAGACATAGAACAATGCAAGGAATTGTGTTCTAGGTAAGAGTGAATCAATGTATATTTTTATTGTGTTTTTGTGGAAAATAAGACAAACATACATTTGAATTCCATTTCTGTAATTTAATAATTAAGTGACCTTGAGATACCTAAGTGATACATTGCCTCCTGCTACCAAATTCCTAGAGATTTTCCTATTTTATTTTTTAGTGAAAATGATAAGTACCACTTTTAGTTCAGGATTAACAACCCTTATAGCCATATGCTTAGGGGTTAATGAACAGGTTTGTGTCATTCCTTTTATTGTTTAAATGACTCTAAATATTTCTGTTAATTTGGAGGAATGGCTCCCAAATGTATATTGAATATATTAGATTTCCATTCATTTCCATAAATTGCCTTTCTTAAAAGTGTTAAGAATGGGAACAGGGAGAGAACACTCAAATTTATACTGAACACATGTGTTTTTAGTAAAACCTATAATGATTTGCTTTTACTTAGTGGAAGCAGCAGAGTATAATGCTTGATAGCTTAGACTTTGGAGTCAGACCAACTGGTGTGAGTTCTGGCTCTGCCATTTGTTGGTTTACTTATTTGTTTAGGATGAGTGGCTTGACCCAATATGTGGGAAATGGGCTGAGACAGGTTAAGTTCTTGTCTGAAATCACACAGTTCTTACTGTAATTAATTCAGGAGAGGATCTAAGCAGTCTGTCCCCCAGTCTATTCTTTAAAAAAAAAAGTAATGTATTTACCTGTAAGTTACCTTAAATGTTAATCACAGAATCTCACTGAAGGCATTTTATGCATTATAATAATTCAGTACTGGTAACTGGATGCTGTTGCTGTCAGTCCTGTGTCCTGGGCCCTCTCTGATCCCTGTTTCTTGGTTATCATACACACAGACAGCCTTGTGTGGTGTCAAGGTCCATGTGAGGCATATTTTGCTGTAATGTTTGTCTTAAGGGAGACTTACTATTATTGGCATCTTTAGTGGCATCTGAGAGCTGGCCATAGAACATTCTTTTACGGGATTCTAACTTATCCAAGAAGTGTGTCAGTGGCAGGGAAAATAGACACGGTATGAAGGATGCTTTCCTAAAGGAATTTCTGAAGCAGTAGAAATTAGTCTGGCTTTTCGAGTGTACTTTTTGTGCATTTTAACTGAAATGATGGATTTGCCATTCTCTCCTCTCTGCTACCTCTTGATCTAGTCAGGACTGGATCTGAGATGAACTCTAGAGCTTTCTAACACAGAGATTTCTGGAAAGCTTTTGGCTTCCAGGATGCTTCTGTAACATTCAAATGTCACATAAGGTACAGAATGACTTTTTATTATTTTAAACTGTTGTTCAGAAAATAATACAATATTATATTCTTTTACCTATGTAGCATGATATCACTATATAGTCTATAAATATACATGACCTCTATTGTCAATGACTGTTATATTAGTTTGCTCACATATTTGGTCCAGAGATCCCTGAGGATCCCCAGTGCTAATTAACAGTGTCTGAAACCAGTAGAGTTTCTTACTATCATTGTAAATAGCCTTGACCTTAAATTATTATTTCAATTTGACTCCATTTGGAACCTCCATGCTTGTTCTATAAGGTTTGGTCAGTCACCTAGAAGCCGACTTTTCTTATATGTCAGTATTTCTTCCTAAAAGGAAATATTAAGAGAAACATGCTTTAGCATCATTCTCTGCACTGTTAGCAGCCCCCTGCTGTCAGTGGCTGCCAACTGCTCTGGGACATCCATGGTGACGATGCATTGTCCCCAGACTGGCCAGAGAAAACCCAAGTGATCCCTCAAAAACAGACATGAAAAATTCAAATCCCACTGTGAGCTCACAAATCTTTTGGAATTCAAGAATAATGAAAAGTTAATTAAGGCTTTGTCATAAAGAGAGAATAGCAATACCTAATGTGTAGCTGTGGGTTACCATCTGCATACACAGTTACATTCCCTATGCACAGCTAATCTGGTCCTGCGAGGCTAAGAAATAGGCGCTCTGCCAGATGTTTTGTCAGGTGGACAAATAACACAGCAGGTAGGAATATGGGTATCAGAATCAGACTAACTCATGTTCTCCTTCCATAAACCTCTCCCACTTACCGGGTGTGTGACCTTGGACAAGTTACATAATCTTGCTAAATCTCAGTCTCACCTGATGAAGGGTGATAATGCTATTTATTTAATGCATCTGTCATGAGAATTCATAATATAAAGTATCTAAAAACTTAACACAGTTTCTGAAATATGGTATGTGCTTTTTAAACAGGAACAATTATTATTAAGGAAAGAAAACAACTCAGTTGTCTAAAAGATTTCCCAGGTTCTGTGTTTCTAAGTAGCCTGCAAATTAATCACACACTATCTTCCATCCCAGCAAATGATGCTGATAGCTATAAAGAAAATATTTTCTACATTCCACGTTTATTTTCTTAAAAAATTGCTAAAGCCAGTGGGAGTAGTAAAATGAAATTGTGCCATTTGCAGAGATGTGGATGGACCTAGAGACTGTCACACAGAGTGAAATAAATCAGAGAGAAAAACAAACTATAATATCGCTTATATGTGGAATCCAGAAAAATGATACAAATGAACTTATTTGCAAAGCAGTAATAGAGACATAGATGTAGAGAACAAATGTATGGACAACAAGATGGGTAGGGTGGGATGAATTGGGAGATTGGGATTGACATATATACACTACTATGCATAAAATGGATAACTAATGAGAACCTACTGTATTGCACAGGGAACTCTACTCAATGCTCCGTGGTGACCTGAAAGGGAAGGAAACTCAAAAAGGAGGGGATATATGTATACGTATAGCTGATTCACTTTGCTGTAAAGCAGAAACTAACACAGCATTGTAAAATAACTATACTCCAATAAAAATTAATGAAAAAATATTTGAAAAGGGACTACCAAATATTTGAAAGAATATTTGAAAAGGGACTACCTCAAGATATAGCTGGATACTCTGGGTGGTCAATTAATACTTATTCATCTTAAAAACAAACAAACAAACAAGTTTGATCAACACCCATTACTGGAAAAACTTGATTTATAACAGTTACAAATAGACCTCTTCTAATTGCACAATTACCCAATGTTCCCAGAAAAGAATGTAAATGTCCGTAGCTGGATTGGATTAGACATAATACTAGACTAACCACTGGTCAGATGATCCGATCCTAAAGGAAGTGCCAGGACAGGCCATGGACAAGTTTGTGCTGGGTGTGCGCTGGCAGCTGCCTGATAACTCTAAATTTGAAGCATAAAAAAAGCCATAGTGAAGGCCAAATGCCCAGTGACATATTCAATCGTTTCCTGACGTCCTGTCCTGGAAAACACCTGGATATAGTTATCCAACTGTTTCTGGGAGTTTGGCTATAATTGTCTGGCATTTTTCTGTAGTGAGCACACAGTGAACTAATAGTCCCATGGACTGGCGCTAAGCAGCTTTTAAAGCAAGAGTAAATGTCACTTAGGATTACATTTCAGATCCCTGTGTCAATCAGCTGGGCTTAACAGGACCCTGAGAACAAAGTCAAGCGGGGGCGGAAAAATAGATGTCATTAGTGCTAAGGGAAACAAAATAGCCTTTGTTCGTCCGTTTCATCTATGAGAGCAATCTCATGATCTCATTCTGTTCTTTCAGAGCTGGTGATTTCAGTAATAAAGCTTGGAACCTGATGTGTAGAAATTCATAGCATGCTGTATTTGCTGAATATTCTGAATCTGCCTCTCACGCTTCACTCTCCAGCTTTATCTTACTCTGTTTAGGTGGTTGACCTCCAGGGATGGTGTAAACCAGGCTCTTTTTCCTTTCAGCTCTTGGTTGAGATGCCCAGTGGGTGCCTGGGGAAGAAAAAGAGGCTGGAGTGTTTATTTCTTTAGTCCCCTCTCTGTGTCTCTCTGCTTGAGGTCACAACTCCTGTTGGATGGCCCTTTCTTGGAACTTTCAGTGATTGTCAGTAACCCTTCTGGCTACTTGCTTCCTGTTGTTGCTTACCCCAGGATGCCTCATCATCCTTTGTGGTTTCCCTTAATTCTATCTTTTGTGAATAGTCCCTTTATTCAACTCTGTGCAGTCATCCCTTTTGAGTGGGCTATTTCCTGTTGTGACATTGTTTCCAAAGGAGCCTAAAGGAGCCGAAGAAAGAGTGGCTCAGTGTGATCATGGATTTCTATCAGTTTTCCTTACATGCCTGTTGGGAATTAGAAAATTTAGTAACCTGGGTGTCTGTATATTCCTGACTGTTAGCTCACAGCCTGAGGGGGAATTGAGCACTTGAGTACTTGGTGGTATGGAGAAGTGAGCACAATGTAGACTTGAGAAAAATAATACATATTTGGAAATTAATATATTTTTAAATAACCCATGGGGCAATAAAGATTTCATGAGGGAAATTGGAAATATTTTGAGCTGAATTAAAATGAAAACAGAACATAAAAATTATGATGTTAACTTTTTTCAGGATGCATGCAATTTTAACGTATTAAAATCAATTATATTTCTATAGTCTAGCAAAGAACAGTTAGAAAATAAAATTTTTAAAATTACCATTTAAAGTGGCATTGGAGAACAAGAAATAATTAGGGATCGTTGGCTGGAAAAAAAATGCCCGACATGAGAGTTGTGAGTTAAGTTTTATTTGGGGCAAAATGAGGACTATAGCCCAGGAGACGGCATTTCAGATAGCTCTGAGAAACTGCTACAAAAAGGTGGGGGGAAGGTCAGTATATATGTGATTTTGGTGAAGGGGGAGTACATGCAGTCAAGCGCATATTTTTTGCAGAAGGTATCTGCTAGTCTTGAGAAGGTTACTGCTGGTCGCGAGGAGCAGACATCACCATAAAGGACTTTAGTGCTTTTCTAGACATGAGGAGATGCAAGACTTGGGATCATAAAATTGTCTCCTGAAAATATCTAACTATCTGAAGACCTGTTCTGCCAGTTCCCCCCGCACCCTCCCAGCACAGAGTGCCTCATTTCTGATCTTCACCCTGAACTCCTTTCAGGGGGTGTTGAAGGTCAGCAGCTGCAGTGGCTGATAATTTAATCCTTGTAGAGGTAGCTGGCAAGTGCCATTTGTAGGTGATAGGTTTCATTTAACAAAATATGTGCTTAACCTATAGCCTGAAAACTACAAAACACTGCTGAGAGAAATTAACATAAGTGTTCATGGATCAGAAGATTCAATACTATTCAGATGTCAGTTCCCCTCAAAATGCTCTGCAGGTTCACTGAAATGCCAGTTAGAACACTTATAGTCTCTTTTTTTTTTTTTTGGTAGAAATTGAGCTGCTTCTAAAATTTACATGAAAATGTAAGAAAAAAGAGAAAAATTAGGGGAATTAGAATATCCTAATTAGAATATCCTAAATAACTTCTAAAAAGGAAAAGTTGGATGATATACTGATTTAAAGGATTTCTATAGTTATAACGATCAAGATAGTGTGGTATAAGAAAACAAATAGATCAAGGAAATGCAACAAAAACAGAGTAGAAAGTCCAGAAATAGACATACATATTGTGTGTGTATGTGTACATAAGTTGACAATATATGTATTTTTATTATAATTTTTTAAAAGTACTTGAAATTTTACCTTATGCTATATGCAAACATAAATTCAAAATGTATCAAAGACGTAAAAGTTAAAACTAAAAAAACTTATCAAAGAAAGCATAGGATAAAAAGGATAAAACTTCTTGACCTTGGTATAGAAGATCTGTTAGGACACAAAAAACATGATTCACAAAGGACATAAGTTGATAATTGGACTAAATTGAAATTTAAACCTTCTCATCAAAAAATACCCTTGAGAAAATGAATAGGCATGAAGCAGAAGACTAAGATGAAATTGTATGTTGTGTGTATGTATGTGTGTGTGTATTCAACCTATTTATAAGACTAATTAAAAATGGGCGAAAGATTTAACAGATCTTTCACGTATGGGGGTATGTAAATGGCTAATACCTACGTGTGAATATGCTTTCTATCACTTACTATTAGGGAAATGAAAAGTAAATCTTCAGCAATATGACTGCATACCCCCTAGAATGACTGAAATTTAAAATGTCGATAATAATGTGTTGGCAAGGTTATAGAGCAACTGGAACTTTCATATATTGTTTTAAAAATGCCAAATCATAACAACCATGTTGGGAAACATTGTGGACATTTTTACACAATTAAATAAATGTACATTTAGCATAAACACCAGTAATTCTACTTTTAGGGATTTAGTCAAAAGAGAAGGAAACTTATAACTATACATAGTGTAGACTCTAATATTTGTAGCAGCAAGACTTATAGTAGCCAAAACTGTGAACGACTTAAATGCCTATCGGCAAGTATAAGGATAAATAAGTTCCATTCAGTGGATTGGCACTCAATAATAAAAATGAGCAATGTACTGATACATTCAACAATGTGTATTAGTTTCAAAAATATTAAGTTGAATAAAAGAAGTCAACACAAAAGTTATGTATTGTATGTTACACTTATGTAAAATTCTAGAAAAGACAAATCTAATTTATAGTTACAAAGAGCTTATAAATGGATTTGGAATTAGGAGCAGGAATGGCAGGATTGACTAAGGAAGGGGGGCAAGGGAACTTTTTAGGATGATGCAAGTGCTTGTTATCTTGATTGTAGTGTTGGTTACGTGAGTGTCTACATGGGTCCAAACTCATCAACTGTACCCTTAAAATGGGTGCATTTTATTGAATGTATATTATACCTTACTAAAGTTGATTAAAAATAAAATTAAGAATATATACAAGTATTTCTATTGTTTATTTTATGTTACCAAAGAGTAACAAAAGAAAAATTGTAATGAATTTATCATTTTCAGAAAATAAACCACACAATGGTTGATAAACACATTTTTCTTTTAAACTGAAAAACAATTTACTATCCACGAAAAATAAAAACTCCTTGCAACCATGATGGATTTTGCTAATTAATTGAGTTTACCTTAAATTTTAGTTTAGTGTAGTTTTTCTTCCCCCTGCGGGGAGGTTACTGAAGAGAAATACAAGGGCGTATTTTCATGATGTGAAGAGATACCAATAACTTGAAATAACTAGGTGGAATTCCTCCATAAGATTTCTATAGGCATTACAAACCAGTTATCTAGCTTTCTTTTTTTCATATCTTCCTGATGTCTGAATTCTTTTTGTTAGCATTTGTGCCTCTCACCTGTGATCTAAGACCTCCTCTATATTTAATTATCCACGTCTCTCAGAAGTTACCCTCCTACTAAAGCATCATCTTCCTATGGAATCGTTGTTTTTGCATCTACATTTTAAGAATTTCTCTTTGTAAAACTATTTTTTATCTGCTTTTATTATAAAAATGATGTGTGCTTATTATTACAATTAAAAATAAGAAAGCATATGAATTAAAAATGAGAGGTTTTCCCCGTCCTCTTTTCATTGATGAAGTAAACACTGTTAAAGGTTTGCTGTGTATGCTTTTCTATGTCTATAGAAACATAAATATAGATGTAAGTCATATATATAGTAGGTTAATAGGTAATCATATTTTATATAGTATTCTGCAACTTGCTTTTTTATTTAACAGTATAAAGTGAACATCTTTCTAATGTGTGTGTGTATAATTGTTTCTCATGGCTGCAGAGTATCTTATAACATGCATGAACCACAGTTTATTCAACCATTTGTCCATTAATAAACATTTGGTTTGTTTTGGTTTTTTCCTCTTTTCTATTATAAGCAGTGCTGCTCTAAACATTTCTCTACATATATCTTATATAGTCAGGTTTTTGTTTCTTTGCAATAGAAATCTAGACAGATCTGAGCAGGACCCTAAACACCTTCAGTTGTTTGCTCATAACTTTCAAAAATCTGTGTATAAGGAAATAGGGGTTCTTTTTAAAAAGGGCAAACTCTGGCTTACCCACCTCCTACCGCCAATGATTCTGAGATGGAACCCAAGACTTTCTACCTTTAAACAAACATCCTCAGTGTCTTTAAAACAGACATTCTTAGAGCCACATTTTAGGAAACACTTCAAATCTTAATTATCTTGGGCAAGTTGCATAGCATTTTTGAGTTTCACTTTCCTCATTCTCCCACACTAGAATGTACAATCCACCAAGGTGAGTAGTGTTTATCTGTTTAGTTAACTGATGTAGAGCCTAGAACCATGCCTGGCACATTGAAAACACATAATTATTTGATAAGTAAAAGAATAAATAAACTAATGAATAAATCTGTGAAATGGAATTAATACCTACTGGATAGGATTGTTTTTAGGTTTCAGTACAATAATGCATCTAACACTAAACTGTAAAACAGTAAGTATTAACTCATTTTTTTCCCTTAAATTTTCAAAATGCCAGCTACAACTCAATGGATAGTGTTAAAACAACAATAAGTATAATAAAAGAAGGAAAATGAGCTGGCCAGTTCAATGACACAAACATGATATGCTGTATTTTTTTTTACATCTTTATTAGAGTATAATTGCTTTACAATGGTGTGTTAGTTTCTGCTTTATAACAAAGTGAATCAGTTATACATATACATATGTTCTCATATCTCTTCCCTCTTGCATCTCCCTCCCTCCCCCCCTCCCTATCCCACCCCTCCAGGCGGTCACAGAGCACTGAGCTGATCTCCCTGTGCTATGCAGCTGCTTCCCACTAGCTATCTACCTTACGTTTGGTAGTGTATATATGTCCATGCCTCTCTCGCGCTTTGTCCCAGCTTACCCTTCCCCCTCCCCATATCCTCAAGTCCATTCTCTAGTAGGTCTGTGTCTTTATTCCTGTCTTACCCCTAGGTTCTTCATGACATTTTTCCCCCTAAATTCCATATATATGTGTTAGCATACGGTATTTGTTTTTCTCTTTCTGACTTACTTCACTCTGTATGACAGACTCTCAGTCTATCCACCTCATTACAAATAGCTCAATTTCGATATGCTGTATTTTTTTAATGGAAGGGTTATATAGGTCATTCTATACCCTACCGTTTCTTTACCAAAAAATCCGTCAAGATGGGAATATTAACTTATTTCAGTAGCTTTGTGGAATGTGAAAAATATGTCATAGAGCGCTAATGTTGCTTGCTATCATAAATCAAACTGAGTGTGTGTTTGTAGAGCAGAGGGATATTTCTGAGGATAATGGGAGATCTATTTAGTTTTTAGAATTATCTTGACTAGTCAAAATTTAAGGACAAAACATTCTTCCAGATACAGTGAAATATATTATTTATCCGGATCCTAACTGACATTATTTTTGTCTGGGCTATTTTCCTTTCCATTGTTAACAAAGGAAATGCATTGGTCTAAGAGGTAGAGAAAGCTTTGCAAAGTTTTAGGTTTACTAAGTTATGGTGGAAAACTTCATCTTCTCATTCATATTAACTTATTGTTTAATTGGTCATTTAACTTCATACTCTGGGAGCTTCTGTGAAACAGTATAGTCATTCATGTAGTTGTAAATACAGTTGTATTGCTGGAAAATTACTGGAGTTCCCAAAATAGAAAGTTAAGATTTAGCCTTAAGAGTTTTAGAAACAAGATAAACATAGAATTTCAGTGCAACAAATAGGTAGTATTGTACTGGAAAGAGTAAAAGAAACTCATAAGGCATTTTGTGTGTGTGGGGGGGGGGGAGGTCAAGTTAATTAGCTTGTTTTATCATAAAAATAATGAAAGCACTTTCAAAATATCAGCTATTTCTCATAAAAAATTAGACCAGGAAGACATTTTACAAGTGAACATAACGTTAAGGTCATATCTTTATAGTGAGTTAAAGTGGAATATTATGGAACATCTTGATGAGGCAGATTATTTTGTCAGTCATTCTGAGTAATTGAGGGAGGCTTGGGAAGTTAACATATAGGTAGATTCCATTATGACTTATGATTGGATGTGATTTCATAGAACTGATGTTTGTTAATATAACAATCTAACAAAAAAAGGAAGGAGCAGCATTTTTGCCCCAAAGGGGCATGTTTCCTATTACCACATGTTTCATCTCAGAGGTGAAAGTAAAACTGATGCAGAGAGAAGGTAAATAACTTGCTCAAGGTATATAGCTACTAAGAAGCACAACCAGAACAAAAAATGTCATTGACATAACAAATAAAATCCTTGAAATTTCTGACTCAGATTTATAAATTAAACTGGTTGCCAAATAATCTTCTACCATTTCTTTGGTGGAGAATATTACATTAGTCAGCTGCGTGTTGTTTCCTAGACACCTTTTCATGAGGAAGGTGGGCTTATCTGGACTTCATCTGACTCCATAGATGGTGATGGCTAGCTCATACAAGCAGGGCTGCCTTGTACATTTCTGGTATCCAGCTGCCCTAACCACATTGCCTCTTCTGAAACCTATTTTTATCAGGATAAATATCTAGATGTGGATTTGTTTTAGACATTGAGTATTTTGCTCTTTGGCAGGAATTGTGACTGTTAGCAATTTCAAACTCTATGTTGTAGTTTTACCTACATGAGAAAGAAAGTGTGGCTTCTTTGGGTGCTTAAGTGAATTCCCACATCCATGGTAGGCAAGCCTAGCTGTGTTCTTTGTGCAGACAGAATGTCCCCTGGGTCCTGCTGCAGATTCTCAGAATGTTCTAACTCCTCGTTACCACCACTATGGTATCTTGTCTATTCAGTTTGAACCTGGCTGGAGCAGGTTGAGCCGAGTGGGTGGGAACTTGATCCAGGTAAATAAACAGGATTAGATGGTGTTACCAGCTGAGTCGGCACTTTGAACAAAGGCTCAGGGGTGGGAAAAGGAAACTGGAGGAATTGGTGAATCTGTAGTGTCGATGGGTTTGTTTTAATAATGATGGGAGACTTTCTTGAAGGGGGGGGAGGGCTTAATCTGCCTTCTGTAGATGTCTGAAATCAGCCTGGTTTAACTGTTTCAAAGGAGCCAGGGTTTATTTGGTAAGGAACTGTGGAATTCCTTATCCATCAGGGAGGCATGAGTGTGGATAGGGAGCTGGCTGTCCAGTGGGAAATACATACAATTTTATGGTTAAAATAATGTGTTCACTGAGCAACCACAGAGTCAGAAAAAATAATCTTTGATAAAAAAGGCGTCCACCTCCAGACTTCAGATTCTCTTCCTTGCATAGTAGCAGATTTCAGTGCAACTTCTTCTCTAAGTAATTAACACATATGAAAGATCCATCAGAGGCACACACTGACTGAATGCATTAGGAGCCATTAAAAAAAAAATCAACAAAAAAGACAATATTTCCAGTATGAGGAAGTAGGTATGCTTGTATTTGTTCAATGACTAAGTTAATTAATTAACTGTTAAAAGTTTTTTAGATGTTTGTTCATCATGTTTGTCCATATTTCGTCGGCAGTAAAAGACAGAGTAAAACTCCAGCAACTATCTGCATGATGTAAATGAAAAGCTATCCTCAAAGTGCCGGGTGATATTTTTCTCTGAGATGACCTTTAGCAAGTGTCATGCTGTGTTCTCTAGAAGTTGTTAACTCTCATTACATACTTCACACACCCTCAACGTCAAGCTTCCTACATTATTTGTGACACGTCTCCAATCACAGAACGTTCTTTAAGTAATGCTCCCAACGTTTCAATCTTGCCATCTCTCATGAGAGTTTGACCCAAGCAAACATTTTTTCATAAAACAACAAACAGAAATTTATTTAAATCTGTATTTAAAAAACCTCATAAAATCTTTTATTTAAATGCTATTCAGAATGTAATGCAGTTTTCTGAAAAAGGGGGAAGGGAGCTAGTATTCACTGAGGGCCTGCTTTGTGCCAGGGGCCTGTCATGTTTTTTCCTAATCAATTCTCAAAACAAATTCAAGAGGTGGGTGTTAGGCTCTATTTACAAAAGAGGAAATTGAAAGTCAGAGGTAAAAACGCTTGTTCAAGGCCACATAGTTAGTTAATGCTTAGCAAGGATTTGAACTTGAGTCTGCAAGACACCAAACCTCTTCCTCCTTCTCTTACACTCTTGTCATTCGGAGGGAATTACCAAACTTTAGGGTGGCATGGACTCTACAGCTGCAAAGAGAAGTGTTAAAATATACTTATGTTCAGGAAACAACTAACTTAGTACCTAGCATTTCAAAACAACTGAAATCAAACAACAACACAAAACAAACACCACCACCAAAAACACCAGCCTAATGAAAGTCCTCATATCTTCTGCCAGAGGAGATTTGAGATGTTTTGTCCAGACAGTTTTAAAATACCAACAAGAAGTGTTCAACTATCTAATTTCAGAAACAAAAATATAAAATCATTAAAATAAATAATGTTCAGTCCCACACAATATCCAAAGAAAGGAGAGATTTATTTGAATCATTTAGTTTTCTCTGCCAGGATTCATGTAATTATTTAGCATTTTGATAACATTTTCAGTAACTTATATTCTGTTTAATAACAATCACACACGCTGAAAATTCTCAAAGTAACTATGGACACATAAGAAAAGTAAGCACTCTTGTGGGATGCTTTTTTTTCTTAAATGGATGATAATTAAATATTGTGTTAATAAGTATGCGAAAAGTATTTACCGAGTAACTGAGTTAGAGGCTTTTTATGTCAAGACCACACTGCAGTTGGTAAAAGGGACAAGGATCAGAACAGAAAAGCAAAGGTCAAAATCAGCAACAAAACTTTACCGCATAACCCCCATATATGAAAAAAGAACAAGCTATTTGACATTAAATGCAAAAGAAAGTTTAGTGTAAAACAAACAAGTTCCCTGGGGAAGGGTTAATTAAAGGGACATTTTAAACTGTGTGCATTCAGACAGGATCTCAATCTCACTAAGCACTGTGTTGAAGCTTTACATGGTTCTATTTCTGAAGGAGTCCATTTTCTCTTCATTTTTCTTTTTATGATGATGGCAGATAAAGATGCACTTCCGGAACATGTGCCGATACTGGAGGTTTTGCTTGAGAGGAATTAGAATTCTCTATTTCCAGTTCAAGACCAGGCTAACAGATGTTTATTTTCTCAGGAAAAATAACTTTTTGTGGACTTTTCTGGTCACTCAGTTTTTCTGTGTATGCTTTTAGCCTTTGCAAAGGCCACTGCTATCAAGAAATAAGAGATACTGTCATTGGTTCAATGAAGACTTTTACCTAACTGACAGAATTCAATTGTCTGTTTTTCAAGATTAAAAAAAAAAGTATCTTTAAAAATTATTATTAATGCTATAGAGATTGAATTAATCAAATTCCTAGGTTAATGATGCACTAATATTTGTACATTTAACTCTTTGCTCTTGTTCAACTTTACCCGTTCATTTCATCTGGCTACTTCCTTTCCTGTTCTTCCAAAAGTAACCAATTTAATGTAATCTATGCAAATGTGCATATGTGCATTTTTAATACAAAGGGAATATTTCCTCAAACATAAATTTGGGTGGTATTTTTTGGACTGTGAAATATTTACTGCTGTTTTAAAATTTCTTCAAATTTGTAAAGTAAATAAACTTATTTAATATAAAAAATAATAAAAATTACTCTTAATGCAAATTGTATGAAATATGAAATAGAGAGGAGTAAAATAAGGAAAATGTAATCCATGACCCTATCACTCATTATTAATATTTTAGGATATTTATATATTCATTCATTTATTATGTCTGTTTAGTCTCTCTCCACATGTACACCTCTTTCAGCACCTATTTTTTGCCAAGTACTGCATAGGAATGCAGTAATGAGCAAAACAGATAAAATCCATGCTCTCAGAGCATCCAGTGTGTGTTTTGGGAGAGGGCACAGGTAAATATCAACCAAATAGTCACACAAATATGTAATCGCCACTGTGATTTAGTGCTATGAAGAGAAATATATGACACGATGAAAGATATGAAGAGGAAATATCAGATAACTAGGAAGAAATAAACATATATGATAATGAGATATTGAGGAAAGTGTATCTTATCAGATAAGTTCCTCAATGAAGAAGATTTGAGACAAGATTAAGGCTGAGTGGAAAATAAGAAATAGAAAGTGTGGAGTAAAGAAAGAAGGGAGGAAAAGAACTTCCAGGCAAAGGGAACAACCTATGTCAAGACTCCAAAGGGAAATGCAGAAGGTGCATTTGATGAGCATAAAGAAGGTCAGAGAACCTGGAGCACAGAATACAATGATGAGGAGTTACCAGACACCAGACCATAGTTTTTCTTTTAGGTTGTTATCAATTTTGATCTTTATCGTAAAGGCAATGGAAAGTCATTGTACTGTTTTTGTTTTGTTTTGTTTTGCGGTACGCGGGCCTCTCACTGCTGTGGCCTTTCCCGTCGTGGAGCAACAGTCTCCGGACGCGCAGGCTCAGCGGCCATGGCTCGCGGGCGCAGCCGCTCTGCGGCATGTGGGATCTTCCCGGACCGCGGCTCGAACCCGTGTCCCCTGCATCGGCAGGTGGACTCTCAACCACTGCGCCGCCAGGGAAGCCCCATTGTCCTGTTTTAAACAAAGGGCTTATATAATGAGATTGGCTTTTTAAAACCTCACGCTGCTTGCAAAGCTGCAGGGGAAATTGGAGGAGAGGCCAAAATGGATTCAAGTAGAAAGATTTGTAGGTTTTGATAGTAGTACATAAGAGCTTTGACAGTTGCGTAGACCCGGCTGATAGTGGAGAGAAAGAAAATGTGGGCAAGTTTGAGAGATACCTAGAAGCTTAAACAGATAATACTGGTCACGGATTCGGTGTGAGAGGTTAGGGAGATTGCCTTACATTGACCCCTAAGTTGTTGGTTGACCTAACTCAAAAGAAGATAAATACTGTGACAGGACAGAGTTAAGGTAGTTGGGTTTGAGGGAAGTTTCTGAATTTAGGTTTGAGCATGCTGAGTTTACTGCTTCAGACTTTTACGAGGTATCAGTAAGCAATTGCATGTGGATGTTTAGGGTTCACACAAGTGGTCTATGCTGGTAAGATGTATTTGGGGTTCCTGGGGCAAGATGGTAATTGAAGCTATAGGTATGGCTGGCTATGCACAGCTAGTTTTTTTTTTTTTTTTTTTTTGCTTTTTAAGCCAATTCCTCGCTTAAAGTGATAGTGCCGAAAGAATAATGTCTAATAAGCTTGTGATCAGATGTGACTTAATTTTTTCCCATAGGAAAAAGGAGCTATAACTCTTCCTTATACACTAAAGTTTGGGTACAGGATGAAAACAATTAAGGTTGTTTTAAATATTTTAAAATATTTTTGTCCTGTTCTTACACTGAAATTTGATTACCTCATTTATGCTGTAGAGGAAATAGCACATGCCAGCTAGCACATACAAGCTAGAGCACATACTCTGTATAATAGTGACTTGAACACACAAGGAATTATTTTTCTTCATGTAAATAGAGTCTAGAAATTGCTTTCGGGGGTCAGTATATTGGCTCCACAGTCATCAGGGTTCTAGGTTTAGAACATGACTTAGGACCTTAAGGTTACCTTATGATCCAAGATGGCTGCTACACCTCCAGCCATCACACCTGCAATCCTGGCAGCAAATATAAAGCAGAAGAGAAAGGTACTGTCTACCCACAGCTACAAGGGAAGTTGAGAAATACCATCTTTTAAGAGGCTACTTTTCCATCTGAAATAATGTCTATTCTCTTCTGTTAGTGAGGAAGAGGGGGACAAGGAATATGGGTAGGCATAGCTTTCTGTCACAGAACATGTGGAGATTGGGTTTAATTCCAGGTCCTGCTGTTAATGGGCTTTATTACCTTTAAAAAGCCCTCTGTGAAGAATAAATGGCATACTATATGTGAAAATGTTGTTTAGTAAATGATATACAATCTTAGCCATTGTTATTATTTCCAAAGTGACTAGCTCTGTAGGTACTTGAAAAGTAGTTCAATCTTTGTTATAAATGTTGAAAGACTACTTGGATTTCAAAGTCACTGCTCTAGAAATAAAAGTTATTCTTTTAAATGTATGACTATTGCTTTTCCATAGCTATAATAAATATATTTTTGTATCTTGCTTTCCTGTTTAATATTACATTCTAGGCATTGCCCATTTTTGCATAATGCCCATAGCTATCAATTTTAGTGGCTGTATAAAACAAAAAAATCATTATTTTGTAAATTTGCTGTTATTTCAGTAATTTTTATGAGTGGAGTGAAGAGCCCACTTCATTTTTTCTTTGATTCATGCATTATTGCATTCTTTTAATATTCCAGAAAAGAAACTTTTATGGAGTATAATCTATTAACATTTTGAATCACTGTTGTACACTTGAAACTAATATACTGTAAATCAACTGTATCTCAATAAAACAATAAAAAGGCAAATGAAAAAATTTCAGGAAAGTATTAAATACTGTAGAAAGTAGGAACTTTTGTCTTTTTCCTCATTTTAAAGGGGTCATTTCTTTGGTGAGAGTTATTGATTTACTCCTATTTTCTCTAAACTGTAATCTAGCATATTTGTTAAATTTCAAGTTTGTAGCTTCTAATGAGAGAATCATTTAAATTTTATATATCAATGTGATATATTTTATTAATGGACTTCCTAATGTTAGATCTTTGTATTCTTAGGAGAAATTTACTCTCATAGATAATTTTCTTGCAATGCTATTGAATAGTTTGAAATAATTTTAATTATTAAAAAAATTTAGTTTACTAGTCTATTAGTTACTTGTGGCATGTAATAATAATAAGAACATATGTTTTTTACCATGTGCCATTTATGATTTCAGCATTTTATGTAATTCATTTAATCCTCTCAATAATTCCAGCACTGGGAATATTGTTATCCCCACTTTGCCAATGAGGCAGCTGAGACACTATTTCTACCACAGTGGAAATCAGTGTAAAATTAGCTTCATAAAATACATTGAGAAGTTCCCTTTTTTTTAGTGCTCTGATATTTCTTAGGGTATAGAGACGAGCTACTTCTTGAACATTTGAATGAACTCACCAGTAAGACCAAATTTCCCCACAACCTTTGGGGAGGAGATTCTTTTAAATTATTTCCATGTCTTTCATAGTTATAGCTCAGCCAACTTTGCTGCTTCATCATGAGTCGCTATTGTATGGCAGAAAGTGGCTACGTGTTTGGTAACTCTGGGTTTCTCTCAGGGAACACGGGATGCCAGCTTTGCTCAGCCTCCCTTGCAGCCAGTGGCCTTCCAGTTAGGCCAGCGGAATGTGGATGGAAATGATGTATGCTACTTCCATGACAGCCTTAAAATGGTCCATGTGACTGACTTCCATGGTTATCTTCTCTCTTGTCTAGATGGCTGTAAGTGGAGGAAGGAGGCTAAAGTCACTGCTTAAAGAAAAGCTGTCCAGGAGTCAACCAACGCACAGTCAGTTTGCCGTGAGTAAGAAATAAACCTTTATTGTTTTGAGCCACTGAGACACATTGCTTGTTACAGAAGCTAACGTTATTTACCCTAATATAGTTGGTAAATAAAAGTTTGCCAGAAAAGTGGACATTTTATCCATGCTTTCAAATTTATTAGCATGGGGTTATAAATTGCTTAAAATTTTAAGCCTTTGTGTTGTTACTTTTCTTTTTTAAAAAGTTATACTTTTCTCAATCCCAATTTTGTCTATTATTTTGCTTATATTTTCATCTTTTCACTTTTCTAAAGAAGAGATAATTTTAGTTTACTTTATTAGCTTTTAGTGTGAGGCTAGTATGGCCTGTATGCTTTCTTTTTTCTCCCTTCCTTCCTACATATTTAATGATATTTCCTTTGTGGCAGAATATTTGATTCATATTTTTTAGATATTCCATATAGGCTTGAGAGAATATGTGTATTGTTTATAATATTTGCCGATTTCAAGAGTGACTTAATTCTTTCTAGTTTAAGTGTATTATTCAAATGTTATGTATTTTCCATTATATTTCAGCATGTCAATATCTTTTAAAATTTCAACCAGTGTTTTAGTCCTTACTCCTGTGTCCTGGATTTACTCAATTTATTCCTTTATTTTTTAATTTTTTAAACATGTTTATTAGAGTATAATTGCTTTACAATGTTGTGTTAGTTTCTGCTGTATAACAAAGTGAATCAGGTATATGTATGCATATATCCCCATATCCCTTCCCTCTTGCATCTCCCTCCCACCCTCCCTATCCCACCTCTCTAGGTGGTCACAAAGCACAGAGCTGATCTCCCTGTGCGATGCAGCTGCTTCCCACTAGCTATCGATTTTACATTTAGTAGTGTATGTATATATGTCACTGCTACTCTCTCACTTTGTCCCAGCTTACCCTCCCCCCTCCCCGTGTCTTCAAGTCCATTCTCTAGTAGATCTGCGTCTTTATTCTTGTCCTGCCCCTAGGTTCATCAGAGCCATTTTTTCTTTTTTTTTTTAGATTCCATATATATGTGTTAGCATACGGTATTTGTTTTTCTCTTCTGACATACTTC
Organism: Delphinus delphis; assembly: GCF_949987515.2. Classification (NCBI taxonomy): domain Eukaryota; kingdom Metazoa; phylum Chordata; class Mammalia; order Artiodactyla; family Delphinidae; genus Delphinus; species Delphinus delphis. The sequence continues at coordinate 147,587,820 of NC_082684.1, forward strand.
ACTCTGTATGACAGACTCTAGGTCCATCCAACTCACTACAGATAACTCAATTTCATTTCTTTTTATGGCTGAGTAATATTCCATTGTATATATGTGCCACATCTTCTTTATCCATTCATCTGTTGATGGACACTTAAGTTGCTTCCATGTCCTGGCTATTGTAAATAGTGCTGCAATGAACATTGTGGTACATGACTCTTTTTGAATTATGGTTTTCTCAGGGTATATGCCCAGGAGTGGGATTGCTGAGTCATATGGTAGTTCTATTTTAGTTTATTAAGGAACCTCTATACTGTTCTCCATAGTGGCTGTATCAATTTACATTCCCACCAACAGTGCAAGAGACATATAATATTGTGTAAGTTTAAGGTATGCAAAATGTTGATTTGATACATTTATAATTTGCAGTATGATTGCAACTGTAGTGTTAGCTAGCACCTTTATCACATCACATAATTATCATTTTTCTTGTGGTGGGAATAATTAAGGTCTAGTCTCTTAACAAGTCTGAAGTTTATAACACAATATTGTTGTCTATAATCACTTCCCTATGCATTAGATCTTCTGGACTTACTTATCTACTAGCTGCAACTTTGTACCCTCCTATATCTCTCCTATTCCGCCACTGGGGAATCATTTTACTCTCTGGTAAACATCATTTTACTCTCTGGTAAACATCATTTTACTCTCGGTTTTTAATGAGTTTGGCTTTTTTTAGATTCCACATATAGCGATATCATACACTATTGGTCTTCCTATGTCTGACTTATCTCATTTAGCATAATGTCCTCAAGGTCTATCCATGTTGTTGCAAATGGCAGAGATTCCCTCCTTCTTATGGTTGAATAATATTTCATTGTGTGTGTGCATATCATATCTTCTTTATCCATTCAGCCTTTGAGGGACATGTAAGTTGTTTCCGTATCTCAGCTGTTGTGAATAATGCTGCAGTAAACGTGGGAATGTGTATCTTTCTTTGGTATCCTGTTTTCATTTCCTTTGGACATATACCCAGAAGTGGAATTGCTGGACCATATGGTAGTTCTATTAATTTTTTTAGGAACCTTCATATTGTTTTCCATAGGGCTATACCGATTTATATTTCCACCAACAGTACCCAAGTTTTTCCTTTTCTCTACATCCTTGTCGACATTTGTTATCTCTTCTTGATGACAGTCATTTTCACAGGTATGCCATGATATCTCATTGTGGTTTTGATTTGTGTTTTCCTGGTGGTTAGTGATATTGAGCACCTTTTTACGCAGCTGCTGATAATTTGGATGTCTCATTTGGACAAATTTCTATTTAGTCCCTCTGCCAATTTTTTTTTCCTATAGTATAGTTGATTTACAATATTGTACTGGTTTTGGGTATACAACATAGTGATTCAATATTTTTATAGATTATACTCCATTTAAAGTTATTAAAAAAATAATGGCTGTATTTCCCTGTGCTGTACAATATATCCTTGATACTTACTATTTTATACATAGTAGTTTTTGTCTCTTAATCCCATACCCCTATCTTTCCCCTTTCCCCACTGGTAACCACTAGTTTGTTCTCTATATCTGTGAGTCTGTTTCTGTTTTGTTATATATATTTGTTTGTTTTATTTTTTAGGTTCTACATGGAAGTGATAACATACAATATTTGTTTTTCTCAGTATGACTTATTTCACTAAGCGTAATACCCTCCAGGTCCATCCACATTGTTGCATATGGCAGAATTTCATTTTTAATGGCTAAGTAGTATTTCATTTTGCGTGTGTGTGTTTGTGTATAGCACATCTTCTTTATCAGTTCATCTGTTAATAGGCACTTAGGTTGCTTCCATATCTTGGCTATTGTAGGTAATGCTGCTATGAACATTGGGGTGCATGTATCTTTTTGAATTAGTGTTTTAGTTTTTTGAGGAAGCTCCACACTGTTTTCCATAGTGGCTGAAACCAACTTACAATCCTGACAACAATGTACTAGGGTTTCCTTTTCTCTACACCCTTGCCAACATTTGTTATTTGTAGACTTTTTGATGATAACCATTTTGATGGGTGTGAGTGGATATCTCATTGTGGTTTTAATTTGCATTTCTCTGATGATTAGTGATGTTGAGCATCTTTTTCATGTGCCTGTTAACCATCTATATGTCCTCTTTGGGAAAATGTCTATTCAGGACTTCTGCCCATTTTTAATCTGATTGGTTGTTTTTTTGATGCTGAATTGTATGATGTTTATATATTTTGAAATGTTAACCCCTTATCAGATATATGGTTTGCAAATATTTTCTTCCCTTCAGTGGTTGCTTTTTCATTTTGTTGATTGTTTCTTTTGCAGTGGAGAAGTTTTTATGTTTGATGTAGTCCCATTTGTTGATTTTTACTTCTGTTGTTTTGTGCTCTTGGTTTTATATCCAAAAAATCATCACTGAGAGCAATATCAAAGAGCCGCTTCCCTATGTTTTCATCTAGGAGTTTTAAGGCATCATGTTTTATGTTTAAGACTTCGATCCATTTCAAGTTAATTTTTGTGAGTAGTGTAAAATTGAGGTTCAATTTCATTTTTCTGCATGTGTTTATCTAGTTTCCTCAGTACCATTTGTTGAAGAGACTATCCTTTTCCCATTGAATATTCTTGGCTTCCTTTTCAGATATTAATTGTCCACATATGTGGAGCTTTAATTCTGGGCTCTCTGTTGTTCCATTGATTGTGTGTTTATTTTTATATCAGTACCATACTGTTTTAATTACTATAGCTTTGTAGTATAGTTTGAAATCAGTAAGAGTAGTGTCTCTAGCTTTCTACTTCTTTATTCTTATAGTTTCTTTGTCTAAGCCCAAAGTTGGCAGAAGGAATGAATTAAAGATCAGGGTGGAAATAGAGAACAGAAAAACAATAGAAAAGATCATAGAAATTAAGAGTTGATTTTCTCAAAAAGATAAACAAAATTGACAAACCTGTAGCTAGACTAAGAGAAAAAGAGAGAAGACTCAAATAGATAAAATCAGATATGAAAGATAATACAACTAATAGTATAGAAATATATAGGATCATAAGAGACTACAGTGAACAATTGTATGCCAATAAATTAGACAATCTAGAAGAAATGGATAAATTCCTAGAAACATACAACCTGCCAAGATTGAATCAGGAAGAAATAGAAAATCTGAACATACCAATAATGAATAATGAGATTGAATCAGTAATTAAAAAACTTCCAACACAAAATAACACTAGGACCAGATAGCTTCACTCGTGAAATCTACCAAAAATTTAGAGAAGAATTAATGCCAATCCTTCTCACACTCTTCCAAAAAATTGAAGAGGAGGGAACATGGGGACCCTTCCAAACTCGCTCTATGAGGCTAATATTACCCTAATATCACAGCAAGATAAGGAGACTACAAGAAAACTTAGACCCATATCCCTGATGAATATAGATGCAAAAATTTTCAACGAAGTATTAGCAAGCTGAATTCAGGAACATATTAAAAGGATTATACACCATGACCAAGTGGGCTTTATCCCTGGGGTGCAGGAATGATTCAATGTATTTAAAGCTCTATCCTTGTGCTGCATGTTCATGTAGTCTGTCTCACACATTTGGACCTGCATGAGAGGTTCTTTGGGATATAAAGCCTATGAGTGGAACGCGTAAGTACTGCCATATTGCTTTCCCAATTGGCTGTTCAAGTTTACACATTCACTAGTATTTTTGGAAGGTGAATTTCTTAATAAATTTTCCAATTAAAAAAAGCATTTTAGAGGTTATTTGAGGTTCTATACATGTTTTGGCCAGTTTTGGTATTTTATATTTTTCTACACATTTATCCACCTCATCTATTTTTTTAAAGTAGTTTTATTCATTATTCCCTTATTATTATTATATTTCTTTTGGGTCCATAGTTCCCCTTTTCATTCTGTATTTTATGCAGTAGTATCTTCTCTACTATTTTTCTTAACTAGTCTTGCCAAGGGTTTATCTATCTTATAAATCTTTTCAGGGAACTAGGTTTAGGTTTTGGTTTTGCTAAACTTTTACATGGATTTTCTTTTGTAAGGAATATCCGGGTGTCTGATTTTTTTCCTTAAACTTAATTGTATAACTTTCTTCTTTGTTGCTTCTTTGGCCTATTTTCTTGATTGTCTTCCAACTTCTTGAGTTGGATACTTCACTTATATTTTCAATAATTTCTTGTTTTTAAAACAAATATATTTAACGCTATAGAATTACTTCTATGTATTGCTTTCACATATAAATTTTGACATGTAGTGTTTTTATCACAATTCAGCTACAAGTATTTCTTTCTTCCTTCCTTCGTTTATTTATTTCTTCCATAAGACAAAGATTATTTGGTAAGATGCTAATTTTCAAACATACGTAATTTTTAGCTTTCATTTTGTTATTAATTCATATTTTTATTGCATTTTGTCAGAACACATTCAGTGTGTTCTTGATCCTTTGGAATGTTTTGAGTTTGCTTTTGTAGCCTACTAGCTATTTTTCTAACTGTTCTGCTGCTGCTCGAAAGCAAATCATATTCTTTGTTTGTAGGATGTAGAATTCTCTGTATTTCATACCTAAGATTTACTAATCGTATTGTTGACACCATTGATGTCTAAGACTATTTTAGTGGGCTTTATAAATTTTTGAGATGGGCATAATATTAAATTCTCCAAGTATATTTTCTGGTTTCATTCTTTTTAATCCTCTAGGTTTATAGGTTGTTGCTTAAATACATTTTGATATAGTCTGTATTGTTAAGTGAATGTTTGTTTATAATAGCTATATTATTGTCCCTCTTTTTTTCCCCTTGAATTTAAAATTGGAATTAGACTATCCCAGTTTAGATCTTGATTTCCTTAACACCTTCATGACATTAGGCAATCTACTTAACCATTCTAAGCCACAATTTTATCTTTACAATGGTTATTATAATACCAACCTCATAATGGTATTGTGAAGATTAAATACGTTGATACATCTAAAGCATTTAGAATAGTGACTGGTATATTCTAGTTCTCAGTTAATGGTAGTAATTAAATAAATATTAAGCATTAAGGTCAATAAAGCATAAAGGACAACTGAATAAAAGAACTAACCACTCAAGGGAGAAATATTGATAAAGTAAACATAAGTAATTTATTAAAATATGATTACAATAATAAATATAAAATAAAAATATCTTTGTCTTGAAAGTTTTCATATTTAAATGAGTTCACTTCAGGAAAAAAAAAGAAAAAAACACAACTGGAAGCCTAAGAAAGGCCAGGAAGCTGAAAAACAAAACAAAACAAAAAACTCCAAATCCCCAAGAAATAAGTGTATTAAATTTCTTGACTGGTAAGTGTGAGATAAAAGTTATTTTGTGTGTTTATGATAATAATGACTATAAATAACTATTTGTGAAAAAATATAAATCATTAGTAGAATTTTAAATGGAGTATCTTTCTTACAAATTACTGTAGAAGAAAAACTTCAACAAAACATAGTCAATTCCCCCCAACTTGTTGAAGAAGGGAGAGATGAGCCCCAGGACAGAGTCTTTGGCACTGTCACCAACAGAGCCACTGTTACCAACTCCTAATTGGTGCTGCATCACTAGGAAACATCTAGTTGTCAGAGGTTTTTCTCTAAACTCTCAAAAAGAAGGAACACTGGAGGGACACTGTCTCCTTAAGTTGTAATTTTTTAGCCTTGGGAGTTTAGAAGGGAGAGCAACAGAGGAGAGGATCATCATGCAGCCAACCTGTTTACACCGGGTTTAACAGTGCTTTCATAGTGCTGGGTGGTTCATGCCCATTTCTAAGGTGAAGGCCATGATTACTTTGAACCACGGTAGAGGCCAGCAATGCTGCCAAACATCCTATAGTGCACAGGACAGCTCCTCGCGACAAAGGATTATCTGCTCCAAATGTAATATTTTCTCTCATTATTTACTTCTCTTGGCTATGCTCATTTTTAAAGCACTTTATTTTGGCTTTCATTCTTATAGTTCATAGACGCAATGTCTTCTTGGATCTTGTTAATGACATTAATGAGGGATTGTTCAAAATATTATGTTGATTCTTGAATCAACTTTTTCACATTTCTGCTGATTTGAGTGAGATATATTTTGTATTTTTATTATTTCTATTGAGAATAAGCATCTCTAAATATATTTATTGTCATTGGTGTTTCTCTTTTGTGGATTGCTCATTGATTTTTCTATTGAATTTTTAAGTAATTCTTAAAAGTTTGTGCCACAATGTAGTTGAGTTCATTATTAATTAAGCATATTAAAATATTTTTGGGGGGCTTCCCTGGTGGCGCAGTGGTTAAGAGTCCGCCTGCCGATGCAGGGGACGCGGGTTCGTGCCCCAGTCCGGGAGGATCCCACATGCCGTGCAGCGGCTAGGCCTGTGAGCCATGGCCGCTGAGCCTGCACGTCCGGAGCCTGTGCTCCGCAACAGGAGAGGCCACAACAGTGAGAGGCCTGCGTACCGCAAAAAAAAAAAAAAAAAAAAAAATAATAATAATAATAATAATAAAATATTTTTTGTTTGGCTGTTCATCTAACTTTGTTCCTTTTGTCACTGAAAAGTTTTAAATATTAGTATGTGCAAATTTATCATTTATTCTCTTTTATGCTTTAAAATTCCTGTTTAAAAACTTTTTTCTAATTTCTATATGGTGAAGATAAGTTTTTCTTCTAAAACATTACTGTTTGATTATTATTAGGTGTGCAATTCATCTGGATTTCGTTTTATTTTTGTTTTGCATTGAGATCTAGTTTTATCTATTTTTATATAGATATAGAATATATACATTCATTAAATGTATATTAATGTATACATTTATTAAAAGTCTACCCTACCCAACATGATATCAAATTCTCACATATTCATAGATCTATTTCTAGGGAATCTATTGTATTTCATTGTCTATTTACGTGTCTCTATGCAAAACCTACACTATTTACTACAGCATTATGACAAATCATGAAATCTGTTAGAGCTGTGCAGCTGGGGGGATACTTGATCATTTTTCAAAATTGCCTTGACTTTTGCTTCCATATGAATTCTTAAATTAGCTTGTAATCTATTAGAAAAATATGTTGTTTTGTAAATTAAAATATAATGAAACTTGTAGATTAATTTGGAAGCAATTACCATCTTTATAATATCGAGTCTTGTCATTCATAAAGAGACCTATGTTTTCTTTTGTTTGTATTATCGTCTATGCCCTTTAATAGAGTTAGAATTTCCTTATACAAGTCTTTATGCATTGTTCGTTAGATTTCTTCCTAGGTACCTTAAAATTTCTGTTGTCATTGTGAATGGAATTTTTTTCTTTTTTCTTTTTTCTTTTTTTGCGGTACACGGGCCTCTCACTGTTGTGGCCTCTCCTGTTGTGGAGCACAGGCTCCGGACGCACAGGCCCAGTGGCCATGGCTCACGGGCCCAGCTGCTCCGCGGCATGTGGGATCTTCCTGGACTGGGGCATGAACCCGTGTCCCCTGCATCGGCAGGCGGACTCTCAACCACTGTGCCACCAGGGAAGCCCCTCTTTTTTCTTAATATATTTTATAATTGGTTATGAATGTGTCCATATATCTATATGAGCATAAATAAGTAAGAATGTGTATGAATCTTGCCAAGTCATTTAAACTCTTCAAGGTTCGGTTTCCTCATACATAAAATTGAGATTAAAAACATATTCACAGGATATGATTCATTAGAATTAAGTCAATTCTTCTAGGTATACGAACAAAAAAGATGACTAGCATTTGTTAATGTTTTTAACCTCCCTTTTCTATAATGCTACGTTTTAAAGAAAGAATGCTCAACCATCTAATATCATCACTAAAAAATATGTGAGAATTAGCTGGCTAATTTAGATACCACTTTGGGGATAAAAATCACAATTTGGCCTAAATTTATCCCTTTGCTTTCGGGAGGCAGCCCTAGAGGACTGATTTTAGAGTATTTAGAAGTGCCCCAGACAAGGTACTGGTGTGGGGCAGAGAAGATAGCTTTAGGAAAATTAGATCATCCGGATTCCAGTTTCCTATTATGCTATTAACTAGTTGATATTAGCCTAGATATTATATACCTTTGAGGCTTAGTTTCTTCTCTTGAGTGAAGAATTTTGATTATCTGTATGATTATTTTCAGCTCTTAAATTTTATAATTCTGTCATATCTTTTTCAAGAAATACCAGTGTAGATGTTTACAACTTGGGCCTATATTAACTTTTCAAACTTGTGACCTAAATGACTTTCTATAAAGAAGACAAAAGACCAATGTATTATGAGTCTTTTTATTTCAGCTATCTCAGATCAGAATTTTGGCAATTTAAAAAATCTAATTAATTAGCTTTGTAAAATGGTCAAAGTGTACCATGTAAATAAAGATTGTCAAGTTAGATTTAAAAAAAGACCCATATATGCCACATAGATGCTGTCTACAATGATCATACTTTAAATATAGTGATACAGATAGTTTAGAAGAAAACAATGGGAAAAGGTATACAACTGAAACCCTAATTTAAAGAAAGCTACACTACTATCAGTTATTGCAGACTTTAGAACAAAGAAAATTACCAGGATGAAAGAGGAACATCACATATTTATAACAGAGTTAACTCACTGAGAAGATAATCATAATCCGAAATGTATATGTACCTAACAACAGAGTTTCAAAATAAACAAAACAAACAGAAGAAATAGAAAGATAAATAGAAAGATTCACAATTATATTTGGCGATTTCAACACTCTTCTCAAAGTAACTGGTAAAGCAAAAAAGAAAGTCAGTAAAATATTGATGATCAGAAGAACACTACCAATCAACTTGACTATGATTGTTAGATTTCTTCATAGATGCCTTAAAATTATAACTTCTAACGTAAAATTATAACAACAAAATAGACTCTTCTGGTGCATATGGAACAGTTACCATACATATCTTGGGTCATAAAACAAATCTTATCAAATTTAAAAGAACTGATATCATACAAAGTATACTCTCTAACTTGTAAGGAAATGAAACTAGAAATAAGTAAGAGACAATATTTGGAAATTTAACAAGACACATAATTTGTAACTTATGAGTTAAAGAAGTCAAAATGGAAATTGGAAAATATTTTTAACTGCATAAAGACAAAATACAGCATACCAAAATTTGTGGAACGAAGCTAAAGCAGTGTTTAGAAGATTTGTGGCATTTAAGTGCTTATCTTTTAGAAGACAAAAGGTACCAAATCAATAATCTGAGGCCCCACTTTAATAAACTGGAAGAGAAAATTAAACCTATATCAAACAGATGGAAGAAAATAATAAAGAACAAAAGACATTGAAATTCTAAGCAGAAAAAAATAGAGAAAATGAAATCAAACCTAATTCTTTTTAAAAGATTAATAAAATAGATAAATAGAAATGGAGGAAACAGTTTCAAAATCTTTAGGAGGCCATAAATACCCTGATAACAAAACAAGACACAAACATTATAAGAAAAGAAAAATATAGATCAATAGAATCCATGAATATAGATATAAAAATACAACAAAATATTACCCAATTGAATTCATCAATATACAAAAAGACAATACATCATGACCAACTGGGGTTCATCTCAGAAATGCAAAGCTGCTTCAAGAGTCAAAAAATCAGTCCATGTAGTTTACCACATTCACGGACTATAGAAGACAAATTATATGATTATCTGAATTGATACAGAAAAAGCATTAGACAAAATTCAAAAGTCATTCTTGATAAAACTGTCAGCAAAGTAGGAGTAGGAGGGAACTTCTTTAAGCTGATAAAAGAAAACCTATAACTAACATCATATTTAATGGTGAAGGACTGAATACTTTCTCCCTAAGACTGAGAACAAGCCAAGCTTACTGCTCCTATTAAAGATTGTACTCAGTTGTAATATTGTATGCCATGAGAATAGGTTAAAATATGAAGTCAGTGTATTAACAAATGGATAAAACTAATGTAAAAAATAAGAACTGTGCCTCTTCTTCCTGCTTTATATTATATATTGTGGTGTGAATACATTATGGAGGGAATTCAGCTACACTAAATAGTTTGAGACCACTGAAGCCAAATTCTTTCTAGGGTCATTTTCAGTGCTACAAGTTGTAGTTGTATATGATATGATTAAATCTACATAAACAGTTTTTGCCTGTTCTCAGAAAGAAAAAAATAAAAGAAAACAAGGTACTGGAAGACTTAACCAGTGCATTAAAGAAAAGCGATAATATGCACACACATGAAAAGAAACAAAAATGCCTCTCTTTGACATGATTGTCAATGTAGAAAATCCCAAGGTATCTATAAAAAAGATCCTACAAATAATAAGGAAGATTAGTGAGGTCGTGGGGTACCATGCTAATATACAAGAATCAATTTTTATACTAAAATGAACAATTGAAATTTGAATTTTATTCTCAAATTACTGCTTACACTATCATACATGCACACACAGAAGAAATATTTGGTAGGATTTTTATGCTGAAAACTAACGTTGATGAAAGAAATTAACAAAGACCTAAATAAATGGAGACAAGGTACTGTGTTCGTAGATTGATGACTCAATATTGTTAAGATGTCAGTTGTCCCCCAAATGATTTGTAGATTCAATAAAATCCCAATCAAAATTCCAGTAGTGTTTTAATTTTTTTAAGAATGCAAAATTACTAGAACAGCCCACAACAATCTTAAGAAAAAGAACAACATGGAAAACTCACACTGCCTGAGTTCAAGACAACACAAAGCTATAGTCATTAAGACAGTGTCACACTGGTGTTAAGGAAGGGATTTCAGAAATAGAGATTTTAAAAATAGACCCACACACATTTGGTCAATGGATTTATGACAAAGGTGCAAAGGTAATTCATAGAAAGTGTAGTTTTTTCAATAAATGGTGTGTGGTACTGGAACAATTTGACTTCCCTGTGCAAATTAATTAGTAGATTAAAAATAATAAAAAAAAAAGACAGATAAACCTCAACCCAGACCTCACATCCTATAATTAAAATAAATAACCTCAAAATGGATCATGGATCATAGACCAAACAGTAAAATCTAAAACTATAAAACTTCCTTAATAAAACATGGGAGAAAATCTTTATGACTCTGAGTGAGGCAAAGAATTTTTAAATATAACAGCAAAGCCATGATCCATAAAAGAAAAATATGATAAATTACTTTTTCAAAATTTAAAACTTTTGCTCTCTGAAAGACACTCTTAAGAGAATGAAAAGAGTAGCCACAGACTGGGATGAAATACTTGCAAATCTCATATCTGACAAAGGACTTCTATACCCAGTATGCAAAGATGTCTCCAAATTCAACAATAGTAAAACAAAAAACTAGTTGAATAAATGGACAAAAGATCTGCAGACACTTCACCAAAGATAATATATGGATGAGAAACAAGCAAATGTAGAGATACTCAACATCATCAATCATCGGAAGACTGCAAACTAAAATAGAAAACTAAAATAGAAAAAGGGCTGACAGTACCAAGTGCTTCAAGGATTTGGAGCAATTGGAACTCTTACCCATTGCTGCTGGGAATGTAAAATGATACAATCACTTTGGTAAAAGTTTGACAGTTTTTTATAAAGTTAAATATATAATATGATCCAGAAATCCCACTACTTTGCATTCACTTAAGAGAAATAAGCACTTATGGTGACACAAAATCCTGTACACAAATGTTTATAACAGCTTTGTTCATAATCTTACAAAAACCAAAAACAATCCAGATGTCTTTGAACTGGTGAATGAACAGATGCTCTTTTGTATGCCCGTAAATGGGATACTACTCAGCAATGAAAACAGTTGATACATGCCACAACATGGATGACTCTTAAATGAATAATGCCTAGTGAAAGAAGTTAGGTTCAGAAGGTTACCTACTATCATGATTCCATTCCATGGCATTCTGGAAAACATAAAACCAGGGGGACTGAAAATAGAGCAGTGCTGCCAGGAGCTGAAGGTAGAAAAAGAGTTTGTTTACAAAGTAGTAGGATAATGGAATTTTGGAGGATGACGGAACTGTCCTATATTTTGCTTGTTGTGCCTGATACACGATTCTATGAATTTGTCAAAACAGAAACGTTTACCAACAGAGTTAATTTTAGTATACGCAAACTAAAATATATATGATTCTTTAAAAAGATCCCTAAGCATTACTTTCTTTTTCTACATTTGTTTCTAAGAAGTCATTCATTGCAAGATGAACCATTATTTACTATTAAAAAAGGAAAAAAAGCACCCATTAATCTATAGTTGGACAATGATTATAAAATGTATCCTGATTTCAAAATCGTCATAATGTGAAAAAAGTATATTTTAAAATATGTATAATATGATATTTACAAATTGGAGCTTATTCTCAGACTTCTATCCAGGGATATTTTCTGAGTCCTGCATAACTGATTATTTTTCATTATTTGAGTATGAAGATTGAAACTACTATATTAGTCCATAAAAGTGCTAGTATAGTCATCTTTATATAAGAGAAATTAAAAGGAGAAAATAAACCTCGCTTCAAACATTTTTTTAAAAAGGCCAAATGCAAAACATTAAGCTAGGATTGTCATTTATAAATGTACCTCATTTAAGGGAAATTCAATATATAAATTATCCTAGAAATAGATGAGTTAGAGCAGGTTGAGATGAGGACATCTGATTACTTATCTTAAATAAGAATTCATCAGAGCTCCTTTAAATAATAAATGTTTCACTGTGGTTTTAAACACCTCATTTTAGCCAAATTTGATTATCATGTGTTTCTTTGAGAACTTCTAATGTGAGTTTCATCTGTAGATGAAAAACAGAGCTTTGTCTTTGTGCATTTTATCTAAAATATGATAAATAAATTGCTTCACACTTTAATGGAGTCTAAAGTTGACAGAGATTGCTGTGAACTTCAGAGTGGTTACTAATTTGGGTATGCAAACACAACAAGCTTTGTTCTGGAGACAACAAAGACTTGTATCTTGGGAAAAACAACAGACTGCAGAATTCATAATTATTTCAAAATTAGGACTGATACTTTATGATATTAATAAATAGACTCAATTCATATCATAACCATTAGTGTTTGATATATATTGTGCACACACACAAAGACGGAATGAACAGATCCAATTAAACAAATACTGGAAAAACTACTTAGCTCATAATTTTTTAAGTGATCAATGCAAACGCAAACTGCCATTTATTCAAGGGTGTGCTGCTTTATGACATTAATGTGCTCAGAGCTCAAGTCAATGTTCTGTAAAATTGTTATAAATCTTGAATGAATCTTGCAAGAAAATAATGAAACCTTTTGTCATGTAAGTTTTTATTTAACTGTGTTGCTTGTCTATATGTTGAATGTTGAATTTTCTTCATGGCTTAACAGTATTCAGAGACGTACAGACAGGTAGATACATCAGCTTTTTTCTTATTTTAAGGGTAATTATCCTGTAATATGTGGCTTTTTCCATGAATACAACTCCTGGAAAATTTTTTTTCAAATTCTAATGAGATACTAGAACTAAACATTGTGAAGAGTGTTCTATCCAGTAAAAAGAGCCTGAATTTTTTATTCTTAAATAGTGGAATGATGTTGCATACATGAAATAAAAAGGCAGAAGATACAATGAAGTATTGCATGTGCTCAATATACATCCATTTATTAATGCATATGCCAGAGGATTGCATTGTACTATGCATTTGGAGACGTCATTAACAAAGCACTTGCTTATCAATTTAACATGAATTAGTGGATCTTACTGTCTGTGTTTTCACACCCAGTAACAGCATGGTTCTGAAAGTCATGATACTTTTCATTTCTGTTCTTAACATATCAGACCAGCTTGTTCACAAAGCACAGTCACTATAACAGGATCTTGTTCCTGCATATGTATGTTGCCCACTAACAGTTATGACCATAAGTTACAACTACAAAGTCCTGTTCTACAGCCAAGTACTTAGGTACAGATTCTAAAAAGTCAAACCATTAAAACAGAGAAAATGCAAATATTCATAGACTATTTCATATTCACACTCTAACCTAGTTATATTTTTATCTACCGAGCTGTAATAAGTTGTTTTCCTATTGCATTGTATGCATCTTGGGCTTATAAATAACATAAATTACAAAACTGTAAGCAATTTCTTCAGACTTCATTTTACATTTTTCACTAAATAGTTGAAGACGTGACATTTTGCTCCAGTGCAATATATAGTAATGCTGCATTCAGTAAAAACTGTTGAATATTTCTAAAAAGAGAAAAGCATTTAACTGATTATAGCACTCAGTAAATAAGGAGTTAGTCATAACTGTCAGAAGGAAAACACTAACAGTATAATTACTTATCATAGGTAATTTAAGAAACAAACCTTCCATCATACTCCTAAACCATTAGTCATATGACTTTCTAAAGAATGAAATTTGGTAAAGCCAAGACATAATGCTAGATGGCAAATGCTTCAACTTACCTTTTTTTTTTTTTTTTTTACAAATGTGATGTGACCTTGGCAGTTTTAAAGAACAAAGTTCTGTTGATATATCAAACACTGTTAACAAACTATTTAGCATTACTTTTTATAAGTTTGCTTTAAGAGCATTTCTTCACAGTGATTTCAGAAAGGCTGGAAACCAGTTGGCATAAAATATTTCCCACATTTTCTATTTTAATAGGTATGCAAAAATCATCACAATATACCTGCAACTATAAAATTACAAATGCTTTCTAGAAGTAACTGCATTTCTAGTCATGATATAAAAGGGTATTTGTAAGACATCTATAATGAGGTAAGTCTAAATAAAATAGAATTTGAGTAACAGATGCTTTCATACCTACTGGCCATATACACCAATGTAACAAGGACAACTAATGGACCAACTTAAGAGACTGTTTTTTAGTATGTTTAATGGATGAGAAATTGGTAATGAAATAAACATTTTAAAAGATGCTCTGGATATTTCACTTTACATCATAATTTTGGCACTTCATGGAACATTTATTTCTCAAAGACCAGAAGTGGTATAAAAGTTCCACAGGTTTTCCACATACCTTGTAGACATTGTTCTTGAGTACTGGCAAACACTGAAACGTAGTGAAATAAACATTCCCGTGTATTTGCACATGCATGCAGTAGTCAAACAGTTATAGTTTATGAATTCTCCTAGATGCTATCTTGCAGTGTTTGTTTCAAGCACTCTCTTCAGCAGATCTTGTTTCAGATTTAAGTTTTACAAATTCTTTAGCCACATTGTCACTGGTCCTCTGCGAGAGGATTCTAAGGATAGTCAAACCAGTTTCATCCATAGAGACGTTTTTCAATAGGGGATACCATGCCCCGTGGCTTCCTTTTTCTGCTATGTTCTGGAGCTGAATTACCGTCATTCCGATAATTCGATCTTCTCTGGCAAAGCAGTAATCTTTAACTGAAAGGTGAAGTTCATAGGCCCGTGGGCGGTTTTCTTTACTCAGAATGCTGTGTGGATTAAAAATATGGATTTTGAGCATTTTCAAATAGGGATCAATATGGTTCTAATAGACTGTTGAAAGTTTTATATACTGCTCAGAATATTATATTGGCAAATAGAGTATCATTGTCTTTGAACTCTGATGCAAATATCCTTTAAATTTTACTTAGATTGTATTTACATAGCTGTCACTCTGCAATCGAACTTAAAAACTCCTTCCTTCCCTAGATGGAAATAGGAAATCCATCTAAAAATGCTTTACTGCCCTGATGTTAAGGATATTAATAGAAACTGGAATTAAAATATTATGTTGTAATTAATCATTGCAGGCAAGGTCTCCCCAGTGATATAGGGGTAGGAGGCGTTACTAGGGGTCATGGAAGCTAGGCCAGGGGGGACGGGTACCGTTTGGAAGAATTTCTGTGCCATTTCAACATCCGTTATTACAATTTCCTTTCTTTACCTCAGACTCCTGGATACGCTATTATATCTAGGAGCCTTTTCTCAGGGGAATACACTGCACAGACTATCAAGCACTGTTCACAAGATGTTAAATTGCATAAAAATTTCCAGAGTAAATCAGTTCCAGCAGAGCCTGGTGCTTCAATGCCAGCTCTTTCCTATAGCAACAGTTAGACCTGTCAAGATTGGGACTGAGGATGGTCCACTTTTTTCCATCTCTTGACTACTTCCTTCCTCCCTAAGACTATCTGATCAGTCACTATTATCTCTTACCTAGACTACTGCAATAGCCTTCTAACTTACCTCTACTTGTTTGGTCTTGCCTTCCCTATAGTTACTTCTCTATACAGCAAACACAATAATCATTAATGATGTAAATCAGATTGTTCAAACCCTCATATGAAAATCCTTCAATGTCTCCTATTGAGCTTAGAATGTGACCCAGGCTCCTTTACCACTGACTTCAAAGCCCTGTGTGATGTAGTACCTGACCACCTCTTCAAATTCATCTTAGCTCACTCCCTTGCCCACTACATACTGTTTCTTAAATATGCCAGGCATGCTCCTGCTTAGAATCCTTGCACTCGCAATTTTCCTTGTCCTAAAATGCTCTCAACTCTCTTCCCTACATGACTGGTTCTTTATTTTCTCAGGTTCCTATTTAAAAGGCACATGCTCAGAGAGGCTTCCCTGAACACCCCGTCTAAGCAGCCAACCCATCACTCTATTGCATCACCCTGTTTTAATGCTCTGCTTAGTACTATCATATGATAACTTTATTTATTTATGATGTTGTTTATCATACGTTCTTTACCTCTAGAGAGTAACTTCCACGAGAGCAAAGTCCTCCTTCTACATATATCCAATGCCTATACTATTGCCTGATACATGGTAGGCACTGGACAAATACTAAACAAATGGAAGAGAACTAAAAACAGAGCCTTGTTCATTTGCCTTGGATCAATGATGAACAGGAATCCTTAAACCCATAGGTTTTGCTTTCCTTAGCAAAGCCCAGTGCCATTCCTACCCTGTGAGTCGCTCATAAGTGTAGCTCTACAATGCCTATTGCCTGGTTGAATAAAGGAGTCAGGTCATAACTTACAACTGAAATGTTTCGTTATATTTTGGTGACCATGTGTTGCTTTTTGTCTTTGTGCCTTGTTTTCTCTTCTTGTCTCCGAGGTTGGGTCCCAGCATACAAACTTCCACAAAGGGGCGGAACGTTGCAGTGGTCTGCCAGTTTAAGTCATTAATAGCAATCACTAAAAGCCAAAAGGAAAGAGACAGGAATATAAAGTATTAGCAAACCAATGTGTGGAATCCTAGACTCTCCCTTTGGTCCTTAGAGTGAATTTTTATTTTTTAAAACGATGTATGAAGTTGTAACTTGCATTTGATAGCACCCTAACCCCACTGACAAGGAAAAGCCATTTACTCTCTGGGCTGCACGCTTGATGGCGCTTTCAGCTCTAAGCCATGTGGCACTGGGATGGCAAATGTGAGCTGTAATTGAAAGGACAATCATTAATACTGAAAAGTTGTGATTCTTGTTTAGGTGAAAAAATGATGCTTTTCATATTAAAATTATATGTTCATCATAAAATATTTAGAAAATATACAGAAAATAGATTTTAAAAATATATAATTTTATCACTCAGAAGAAATGAGTTAATATTTTGGTATGATGTTTTCAATCTTTATATATAGAATGGGATCATAATGTATTGCAGTCTTATAAGTAGCTTTATTTTTTAAGCCCATCACGGGTAGCATTCTAATTTATTATATATTTTCCAACAGCAAATATTTCATTATATGTACATTTCATTCTATATTTACCCAATCACTTGTTGTTGCATATCATGGCGGTTTCCTAATTTCAGGCATCATAAATAATACTTAAATGAACATTCTCATACAGGTTTGCTCATCCTTTGATGATGATATCCTTAAGGAATTGTCTTACAATTAAAATTGCTAATGTAAAAGGTTGATAAAACTTTTACCATTTGATATGCATTGTCAAAATATTTTTCAAATATATTTAGTGACACTGGAATATATAGTCATGCCCACTTTTCTGTATGATTACCAGTACTGTATATAATCTATTATAGCCCATAGCAGTGTTACTTTTATAATACAAAGATACGTTAGGTAATGCAATTTTAAAATATGTTAGAAGGCCATGGTTTTGATTAAAGTAGATATTATTTAAAGTGACTAAGTCTATAATAATATAAAAATAGAACATGGTTCTATTGAGGAAAGTATTAATCATTAAATTATATCCTTGAAATGACCCCTCTTTTCAGATTGTGCTTTTACAATATAAAACCAATTGATTCAACCACCCATTTAAAAAAAATCAAACAGTTGTTGGAAATCACATAGAAAAAGTAGGTAGGTTATGTGGATAGTAAGAACATGCTGACTTAACATCTAAAATGTCATTGGCAAGTTGGAGCCAACCACAGCACCAATGTTCAATGTATATCATAGCCTCAACCATAGAGAACATGTTCAATGTATACAGTTTTGAAATGTAATCACCAATGTATTTAAACCATTTAGATATTTCAGGTAACATAGGTTAAGTACCTGTGCCATTCATTTGTTTCAGTTTTAAATCAAAAGTTCTAGATTCATGAAGACATTCCGAGCATGCCCTGAAATCATTTAATATAGATTTTTAAAGAGAGATTCAAGAAAAAACATTTTTGATATAATTATTTCCAGAGGTTAAAGTCTCATAGGCTGTTTTATCTACCTGGACCCGAAATATACCTTTTATAGTGACTTTATGCTCTCCTGTTCCTGGGGTGGCGGTGATGTCCACATGAACAGATATCTGACCCACTGAATCTCTGGAGGAGGGACCTGCAAATCAGCAAAAGTTTACTGGCCTGACCTTTCAGACCACTTAATAATGGACATCAGCACTCTGTGCACAAGGGACTGTAAAGTGTGATCATAGAAATAAATGGTTCTTTTCGTTAACAGCACATAATAGAATTTGATAAATGTTCACTAAATTAAATTTGTTATGCAGGTTTGAGGCTTGGGTATAATCATATTTAGCCCATTTAGCTAAACTTTCATATAGTACTCAGATACCTTAAGGCACACTCTTAGTATTACTACTGTTAAAAAAAAAGGCAGTTGCCTTACTAGGCACGTAATAAAGCTCTCCTCCATTGTTGCTTACGTACAAAGATGTATCATGCCTTTCATTCCTTTGTGAAGTGCTTTTCTTCAGTGTACCACACCAGAGCACCCAGGATACAAAGATGGCTCTACAGAGCACCTGCCCTCACGAGGCCCACGCTAGACCAGGGGAGAGCAACATATACACATATTGCTGCATATAGTGTGATACATTCTAAAATAGATATATTTACAAGGTCGACTGATGGTAGAAAAAGGACTAGTCAATTCTACCCTGATAAACGTTAGTCAAAGGTTAAGAATGTTGTATTGGAAAGTGCCTGTGATTTGGGGTCAGATAAGCTTGAATTCAAATCATAGTTACGCTGCAACTGGTTCTGTGATTGGAATTTGCTAGGTTCTCAAGTCTTGGTTTTCTCATTTGTAAAACAGGGATAACTACATCAACTTCATACACACACACACTTATCTATTAACATATCACCTATAAGCATGTATATTTTTTTCACAAATAAAAGCACATGCTCTAATTATCATTTACCTTGCCTTTGTCTTTTCACCTAAAAATATATTAAGAAGATCATTCCATTTCAGTATACATAAAGCTAAGCCCCATTCTTTATATAGTCTGGAATATCACTGCATTAACTACAAAGTCAGTGTCCCCTGAGTACTTGCTTAAAAATGAATCACTAATCTGCTTACTAATGAAAACATTAAAATATTTAAAACATTTAAAATAATGTTTAGCCTTTATTCCATTATACGAACATCCATTATTTATTTAACTACACTTTGGTTGTTTCTAATCTCTTACTCTTATGAGCAAAATGTAACAAATAATTATTTTTCATATTTACAAGTTTATCTATAGTATAATTTTAGAAATGGTATTTATTTGTCAAAGGTAGGTGGAATTCTAATTTTGCCCCATAGAGATTTTAACCATTTACAATATATATGAGAGTAATAAGAATCTTATTTTTGTAAAATAAATGGCTAGTGACCAAGCTGAAAATGAAAGGTTCTAAGAGACTTCCAATTTCTAACTTCAGGAAATCAGTGGATTTCAGCCAGAACCTCTTAACAGGACCTGCTGAGAAGAGCTGCTTCACCACAAGCAGCTCTCTCACCCACACCCCACCCCAGCCATTTGATAATAAAAGAGTTGAAAGATAGAAATGGATCACTTTGGGCATTAGCCAAGGGACTGTTCATTGTTCTGTGGGAAGGGAAGAGCGGAAATGTTTCCTTTTCCTGAGGTGAAGGAAAGAAAACGCCAAGAGAAGTACTCCTAGACTCCAGAAGTGCTAGCAAGATGAGCATTTCATTTTTTAATTGGCTGCCTACTTAGCAGACCTGGACATGGCCCAGTGAGGAACAGCAAGCCACAGAGTATGCCAGGACCTTCCCCTCTGCTTAAAGTCATGGTTGCTGAGAAATATGGCAGATGGCTCCTGAATGGCCTTGAAGTGCCAGAGTTGGGGACAAGAGAGGGATAATGTGATTGTAGGCTCTAGTTTTATCAGGGATTGTCACAGACGTGGTAAAGAGGCAGGCCTCTCAAAGGAATGTGCTATGCCCAGGTGAGGTGCAGCAGGAAAAAGTGGCCAGGTCTCGAGTCTTGGAAGAGTTCATCAGTGCCTTGGGGAACTATTTGGAAATAAGTTTCACACCAGCCAGTTCTATCAAGCAAGCTTGTACTTCCCCTAAGAGAAGGAGCTGGAAAAGCTCTACCACTAACTGAACAGACAATGACCTTTAAATAGATAATGACCACTAATGGCCACCATTGAAGTTTATTTATTTATTTTATTTTATTTATTTATTATTTTTGGCTGCATCAAGTCTTAGTTGCGGCACACGGGATCTTCGTTGAGGCATGCGGGATCTTTCATTGTAGCATACAGGCTCTTTGCTGCGGCTCATGGGCTTCTCTCTAGTTGTGGCCTCCATGTTTTCTCTCTCTAGTTATGGTGCGTGGTTTTCTCTCTCTGGTTGTGGCACGTGGGCTCTCTAGTTGAGGTGCACGAGCTCAGTAGTTGTGGCGCATGGGCTTAGTTGCCCCTGGGCACGTGGGATCTTAGTTCCCCGACCAGGGATTGAACCCACATCCCCTGGGTTGGAAGCTGAATTCTTCACCACTGGACCACCAGGGAAGTCCCCAACCATTGAAATTTAAATAGTCATCTTTCTCTTTTCTCTCTTTCCTTCCTCCTCAATATCAGGGAAACTACGTCCAGGAGAAAGAGGAAAGGTACACATTACAGAAGCTCATGTCTTCCTCCACCTCCTGCTTCTACTGCTAGAGTCACCATTTCCCCCTGCTTGTGTAGAAAGAAGGAGAGCTTTATATCCAATAAGTGATTAAAACTTTAATGTGAGCAGAACAAGGTCTTAGAACCTGAATAACTTTCTAATAGTGCAAGTAATTAACATGGTAGGTACCTGGGTGTCGATATCAATGAGGGAGGTGTCTATGCAGTAGAAAGTAGGGCTCATAAGAGAAGCTGATAACACTTTTTGGAAAAATAAAATAGTTTGATATCATTCCTAAACTGGTGACATATTTATGATATGAAAAATAGAATATATCTTACCATTATTCAAGTCTCCTTTTGTGTATTTCAATAATGTTTTACATTTTTCTTCATGTGAATATTAAACATTTTAAAAGCTTATTCCTAGTTGTGGTATCTCATCCTATTTTAAATGGGACCGTTTATTCCATTATATTTTATAACAGGAAGGCTAGTGATTTTTTTATTCAGCCAACTGAATTTTTAATGAAAGATTTACATTTACCCCTTTTGAGTAAATGAAATACAATCATATTTTCAGTGAATGACACTTCTCCTTTCCATTTTTTATACCTCATATTGTTTGCCTTGGCTAATTTTATTAGCTTATGTTTCTAATACTATATTCCATTGACAGTGTTAGACGTGGACATGCTTGTTAACCTCCATTTGGCTCTCCAAATTCATTTTCCACCCTTCTCTACTCTGCCCCTAGATGGACAATTCAATGGTCTCCTCTATACTGTACTGCCGCTGAGAAGTCCTGGCAAGGCAGGGGAAGGAGGGAGTAGAGTCGGGTCAGGTATTTATTTCTTTAGTCTCCTTCCTGTGGGGTCACCTTTTGCTGGCTGAATCCTGCAACCAAAAATCAAAATTCCCCTCAGCAGCCCTCAACAGGAGACAGTCTCTTTCCTGGTTTTAGGAGCTTCTTCCTCCCTTGTTATTTTTGTTGCAGGGAGGTTAGTTGACTATTTTTTCTGGTCTCTTTATATCCAGCACATACCTTTGTCCATGGTTTCTCTATTAAATCCTTCTCAAATAATCTTAACTGAGTGTGCCATCTGATTCCTACTGCGACCTTGGCTACTAGAGTTAACATCTTTGATTTGCTCATAACTTTAATGGAGATGCCTCTAGTATTTTCACAATATTCTTAGGTCTTGAGGAACACTGAGAATTTTTTTTGGTGGGGGAGACAGGACATAAAATACGGATACTCACTACTTAACTGTTATATCATGATGGATTTTACAGGGGAGAAGATGCTTAAGGAGACTCTTGAAGGTTGGGTTGAAATTCATTTTTTTTAGACAAAGGAGCAGAAAATAGCATGCGCCCACATGTGGATGCATAAAAGAGAATGTTGTGTCCTGGAAATTCGCAAGGAGTTCATTATGGGCGGAGCAAGCATAGATGGAGTAACAAGAGGAAATGTTAAGGAAAATGTGGGTCCTCTGAATGCCATTTAAAAGTTGTTAGACAAAAATAAATAAATAAAAGTTGTTAGACATTATCGTGGAGATACAGAGAAGTCTGTTAAGTTTTTGGCTATGGGTGGTATAGTCAGACCTAGATTTTGAAAGAATTTGTCTCATCTGTGTAAAAGATAGATCATTTTTATCACCCTATTCCCTTCTGGAAAACCTCGCACTTGCATCTTATTACATCTTGAATCAAATCCTAAAACCCAGCACCTTGCAAGGATGCTTCTGATGACCTTCCCTTCATCTGCACTTCTGGTCCACGCCGTTGTCTTTGGCTTCATTCTTCAAAACTTTCTTCATGTTTTCATCCACTCAAACCACATGTTTGGAACATCCTCCCTCCATTATCTTATGAAGCTCTGTCCAAACACCTCTACTGTAAAATACTCATCTTTTATTATTCTATAAAAATAATCTGTAGTTATATTCCTGATTTCCTCAAATACTATAACATAGTATAAAAAAACTGGGCAGTGAACTCAGACTTCCCTGATCATGAATCTGGTCTGTCACTCATTAACAGTTTAAAACTCCATAAACGTGCATTTCCTTATTTGTGAAGTGGGGATAAACACACCTACCTGGCAACATTATGGTGAGGCTAAAAAGGGAAAATTTTGAAAAATATGTAGGATATTATGTGCCTTGCACATAACAGCTATCTGGTAAATGGATCCAAGTTTATGATGATGATAATTCTTAATAAGAGTATTTCAAAGTTACTAAATACCTCAGAGATTCATAGAAAAATTATGGAGAAAAATCCATTGATGCTATAGTTATCTAAATCAAATACTGCAATAAGACAACATGAGTGACTGGAGTTTTCCCCAACAACTTTGGAATTCTGACTTTCTTCAGTAAGATTTTCTGGGCTGAGTACGCTAGAGATGGAAGGTTTTTAAGAGCCCTCATGTTGAATGTCTATTATGGAATGTTCTTCCCCACTATGATGTATCAATAAAACCTTTGGTTAATCAAGAATTCAGTGAAATGAGTTTTCTTGATTACTAAAGGTTTTTTGTTTAACTATTGCTGAAATCAGAGTAAATGAGAGATGGTGTCTCAGCAACACTGAAAATACATCCAGATTGTGCATTTGTCTCTGTTGTTACACCAAGGATCAGAGCCTGCTCAGCACCTGGGTTTGTGGTTAAGACTTTTATGTGTGGTCTTATTATGTATTACTATAAGCAGTAATGTAGCAATGGCTGGTTTCTGCCCAGAGTAAACATCTAGAAATTATGGTCAGGAAAGTTATTGATTTAACAGATTTGTAATTGAGAAAAGCCTTCCATCAGAGCACTCACCAGGAGGTACCATTTCTTCATCTGAGTTTCTAACCAGAAACTGTACCAAGGTAATTTAAAGGCTTTAACTCTGTTGTTATAGAATTTGATTTGTATTGGAGAATATATAAAAATTGAATTAGGAAAATATGTGGTTTCTCTTTGGTGCTCTTACTTATGGAGGAGAAATTTTATGCTGTTTGAAAACAACTAACAGCTAAAGAAATGTGCCTAAAGCTTTTTAAAAGGTACCTCTAAATGCATAGATATGCTTTTCCCTTTCCCAAACTGCTGCTCTCTCGTCCTCCACTTGTACATCCTAACTCTGTGCGTGTGTGTGTGTTTTCTAAAAAGATTTGGAGGGCTGCATTGGTGGGGAAAAGCATGTTAAAAATCAAACTTACGTACTCAGCAGTCCCTGAACAATTTTGTGGAATCTCTTGGGTGGAAACATTGACTAGAAAATACACATTTCCCTTTCTAACATAAAATGTGAAATTTACTGCTCAACCAAGTCAAACATAGTCTTGAGAGCTGCCTGCTTAATATGGTACAACCCTAAAAAAGTGGAATTAGGAATGTGACCGTCTTCTGACAATTTTGAGTAGATGCAACTAGTGCAAAAGGTTTTATCATTATTACAATTATTGCTTAATAGTCATGCTATTCATAATTGTCTCCTGAGAACTCCAGGTTTGTGTTTCCATGGCACAGTGTTTATATTATGCCTAGCACTTATGTTATGCCTAGTATTGTAGTTACTTATGCAGATATTTTTCTTCCTAACTGTATTCCATAATGGCAGGAAGCCTCTATTCATATTAATAATCCATACTTCTTATCTCTAATTCATACAATAAACGTAATATTCTTTTGATACATATTAAATGGCCAGTTTATATTTATTCATTAACATGCAAGCAGTCCTCACTTTGCACGGGTTTTCATGTTCCATGATACGCCTGGATTTCAGTGCCCCCAGTTTAGTTAAATAGCACCCATTTCCCACTGACACATTCAAATTTTAGTTACCATGGCCTATTGAACGTGTATCACTGCCTAAAGTACAAACTTTGCTGCTAGTTTCTTAATCCACAAATCATCATATAAGTAACAGATAGGTATTAGTCTCAGCAACCAATGACATCACTTCTCTTTTTTTTTGCTTTTTTTTTTTTTTTTTGCGGTACGCGGGTCCCTCACTGCTGCGGCCTCTCCCGTTGCGGAGCACAGGCTCCGGACGCGCAGGCCCAGCGGCCATGGCCCACGGGCCCAGCCGCTCCGCGGCACGTGGGATCCTCCCGGACCGGGGCACGAACCTGCGTCCCCCGCATCAGCAGGCGGACCCTCAACCACTGCGCCACCAGGGAAGCCCGACATCACTTCTTTTAAAGTCTGTTGGTGATTGGTCACTGTGCCCCTGTTCAGTTCACACATAGCAAAGTGTGTAGCTGTGTTACTGCCTTGTTTTCCAGTGATAAAAACCTGGATAATCAAAAGAGGGAATGAGCCAGAAAAGAAGAAAGTGCAACTAAGGAACAAAAAGTGATAACACTGGAGTGAAATTTGTATAGAATGTAAATGGATTAATAGAAAAAAATTACTGACCTTGTGAATGTTGACATTACTGCCCATGCCGGGCCCTAGAGAAGCAGACAAGGAACTTAATGAAAAGTGACCTTATTGACATAAATGAGAAAGAAGATGAAGATGTCCTAGTAGAGGTGACATTGGAGAAAAAATTCACATTAAAGGAACTCTGAGATATGTTACCGCGTCGAAAGCAGGAAGGATGAACTGCTGGTGACTGGTCCAAACTGTGGAATGACAGTTCACCAAGGCACAGAAAAGATGCTGCGCCTTATGGTTATGTGATGAGTGCTGTTCAAACTACACTCGATAAGATTTTAAAAAGAAACGAAGTGCTTTAATTCTCCATGTTTCTAATGCTTCCAATTACAGCATATTAAATAGATGTTTTCTCTTTTTTCATTTCCCTATACATTTATAGCTGACAGCAAAAGATTTTGTTTCTTTTGACAGAATGTTTTCAAAAGTCTTGGGAGAATTATAATTTTCCCCATTAATTAGCAAGATTGCTTTGAACAGTTTCAGTTTGCACAGTGATTTTTATGATTGTACATATTTGAGTTGATTCATTTAATACCTTTGCAGTTGCTGAAACAATACCTTTGTAGTTGCTGAAACTATGGAAGCTGCTTAATTCAGTCAGATGTGATTTACATCTGTGTTGCACTGTGCAATAGATTTTTCTTCCCATTTGGTGGGGCTGGTTTGCTATAACCTTGATCTGATCCATCTAACATTTGCATGGTGAAATCTGTTGACTGCCTATCCCTGAATAAAAATGGTATTGAATAGAAGCATCTTCAAGTTGAAGATGGTATATATCAATCAAGCAGTTATTTTCCAAAAAGAGAAGAAAAGGCAACATATAAGAGATTTCCACTTGTGACGGAATGAAATATGAAAATAATCTAATATGGAGCTTGTTATTGATCTATTTAACAATTTTTGAGCATTTAATGAAGATTTAATCAGAGGCTATGCCTGTTACATAATCTTGTCTATTCTAAATCCATAGAAATTAGGCTATTGTGCCTCAAATCAACATCTGGGTCCCTAGAATGTGTCCTTTGTCACCAACATTATTGGATCATGAATACCAAACTCTCTATTCAGGAATGAATAACGCTCATGTGAGTAAACATTGGCAAAGGGCAGGAGGATGAAAGAACTGATTGTTTAATTCGAAGTTCTCTTTAGAAGAGCAGCTTTTGATAAAAAGCTTTTTGATAATAGATCCTGATTAGTATCAGATTATAATATAGCATTATATAAGCACCCCTAATAGAGTTAGTCTCTCACCCAACATAATTTTAGTACATTCTGTGAATGAATAATTTAAAAAACATTTAGTAATGATTATTCATGTAATGTTTTAAATAATTACCTCCAAGTCTCTATTAGCATCCTGTAAAATATTAGATGAAAAGTATCACAGCTGCTCAAGTCATTTGTACAAGTTCACCAAACTGCTTAAGCCCCTGACAAAGGGGTTTGAATCAGTCCTCATGGGACTTTGCTGGGCCCCTCAAAGGAAAGGTGTGGTGAATTCATGAGGGATGACCACTCTGGCAATGTCATAGTTCAGTATCAGCTGACCTGCCCTACTTCTCCTCCCACCTTCAAGTCTAGGGCTCCAGGTGGTAGTAACTTACCTCCATTCAGGTTTCTAGGTCGTTAGATATCATCAGAGGTGGTAGGAGTAGAATAAACCAGGAAGTGGCTTGACTTAAGCTCCATTCCTTCTCTTATGCCTTTTGTGCTTTCCTCATGTTCCTTCTTGTTTGCTCATCATCTCCATGTTATTTAAGATTTATATTTGAAGTAATTCATGGTCATGATAACAATTATGGGTACAATTTTTGATTACTTGTGTGTGCCAGGCATTGTGCTGAATGCTTTAAGGATAAGATCTTGCTCTGATATCAGATAAAGGTATCGTGTACATTTTATAGATGGTGCAGTTGGGCATGGATGTTAGTTACCTGTCAAAGTCAGTAAATGGAAAACTGAAATTTGACCTCAGATCTCTGACATGCTGTGATGTTCATTGAATAGCTTCTCTTCTACTCTTTTCCCCTCCCCCTTCCTTTTTTCACATCAAAGAGGAGAAAGCAAACTGTCTTGGTGGTTTTGTTTTTTTTTTGTTAATGGCATTTAAAGTTGGTGAACTAAAAGGCAGAAGAAGATGTGAAATCTAAGACAAAGAACATACTGCATAGACAGAAAGCATCTATGTATCTTAAGGTTATTTTTGTGTGATAATATTTAGTTTTCATTTGCAGCTTTTTATATTAAGCCCCATGGTAATCATTCAAATGTATATTTAAATTAATTTTGTGTTCTGGGATGTTTATGGTTTCATAGCTCTCTGTGTTTTATCCTTAAACCTACTGTTGACTGAAACATCTTATATTGTTACTTTATATCCGTGAGTTTCCATGCTATAGCATGCTTAAATGTGTGGCTGAAAAATAAATCAGTGATTACTAAGATTTGAAATGTGTCAAATCCTGGAAGTAAGTCACTATGCTAGTTGGGTATCCTTTTAGAATTGTTTTGGAAAGTTTAGTTATCTTAACCTGAAATATTTTAGTATTGAAGAATATATAGTTTTAATGTTAGAACTAGAGTGGGCCTTGGAAACTATCTGATCCGATATCTTTGTTTTAGAGGTAAGGAAGTTGAGGCTAAGTGTCTTGTACAAATTTCCATAGCTTGGCAGTATCAGTGGTGGGTCTTGTTATTTTCAGTGAAGGTCTCTTTCCACTGACAAACTAGCTTGCCTCTAAAAAGGTCTTCTGGGGCTTCCCTGGTGGCGCAGTGGTTGAGGGTCCGTCCGTCGATGCAGGGGACGCGGGTTCGTGTCCCGGTCCGGGAGGATCCCACATGCTGCGGAGCGGCTGGGCCCGTGAGCCATGGCCGCTGAGCCTGCGCGTCCGGAGCCTGTGCTCTGCAGCGGGAGAGGCCACAACAGTGAGAGGCCCGCATACGGCAAAAAAAAAAAAAAAAAAGTCTTCTGGAATTCACATAATGGGACAGACTTTCAAAGAATAGTAGAATTTGGGAAGTAGGTAGGATATGGATATGGACAGTCACTGCTGTTTTTTCCTGGTGGAAACTCAGAAGTGGCAAAAATCAGAAAATTAAACTTTCAATTTTGACTAGTGCCTAAGAATTATTTCTAATCATTATCTATTTCACCTGATCTGTTAGCAGCTCTCTTTTAAGATCTTAATTTCATTAACACCATGACTACTAGCAAACACTACTACCTGGAGGAGAATGAGATGAGAAAGATTACTCTCATAAGGCAGTACGTATTCACACCATGTAAATCATTGTTGGTAGGAAGAGACTAGAGTAGGATACGTTTTGAGGGATGAGAGCTTTAGGTCATGTCTTTTCTTCTTGGTAGTCACTGAGGATGTCAATAAACGTAGTAGTAGATACTGAGCTAGTTTAGATAAGTGAAGTCAGGCTAGGGGCTATGCACCCCACAGCTTCAAATGATTGGAACTATCAGTAACCAAGGATTTTTGAGATGTGGCTAAGGGTAATCCAGTTTACTTGAATGTATGATGTGAACAGATCTTCTCTGAGGATAAATATACATATAAAACTCAGGGGCTTCTGAAAAAAAATTCTACAGCACAAGGAAAAGGTAACAATATCTCAAGTACTCAGGCAAAAGCCTATTGCTGGAAGTGATGCTCCTGAAGAAACCACAATGAAAACTGGAGTCATAATCAAATGCATAAGAAAAAGCAAATTTCTTGAGCTTAAAAAAAGCCCTCAACTTTTAAAGAATTCAATTTGTTTTAGAAAAATTAAATAGCACAAACTATACCCATGTATATCCAGGTGAAAAGGAGAAGAAGAGAAGGAGAAGGAGGAGAAAAAGAAGAGGAGGAAAAAAGGAGGAACAGGAGGAAGAAGAAATGTATCCAAGAAGAAAAGGGAAAGAATTTCAGCTGGCCTGTAGTTTTCCTCACAAAATAAAAATCAGAAGGAAATGAGCAGTGCCTACAAAGTTATGAGGGAGAGAGTCTATAATCATAGAATTTTAAATCTAGGAAAGTTGTTTCTATGTATGAATGAAACAAAATGTAATTCAAGAGCCAATAAAATTTATTTTACACACACACGTGTGCATGCACGGGTGCGTGCGCGCGCGCGCGCACACACACACACACACACACACACACACACACACACACACACACACACACACACACACACACACACACACACACACACACACACACACACACACACACACACACACAGAGTTTCCCCAGAGACTATGACTTGGAGACATATTTCAGCCAAAAGAACCTCAGACTGGGGAAGTTGTGTTGTAGAAAGTATGTCAGTAAGCAATAGCATGATTTAGATAAACTATGAGGTGGATATCAAATGGATATACCTTCCTTATTAGATTAGAATTTATTATGGCAAGCGTAGTCTTATTTAGTTTTATATTCCCAGTGTCTATCTCTGTGCATGGCATAGTGAAGGAGCTCCATAAGAGGAGAATGAACAGAAATTTGGATGATGTGTGGATTGAACAGGAAGGCAGGTGTTAGGAAGGGATGAACTCTTTAATGGGAAAGTAATTAAAAAGTTTGTTCTCTTCGTTTTAGTGTTTTAGTGTTGTGTAAGTGAATCAGTGGTAAAATAATGAAATTATAGGCGTGCTTAAAGCAGATTTGCCTTATCAAATAAATGGGTATTGATCTATGTCTGGCTTCCATCACACAGAAGTATTCTCTCTCAAGTTACCATCTTTGCAGGAAAAATGTGCAAATAAAAACAATTCATGTGAATAGATGACTATGGAGTTTAAATTTGCTTTGTAGCAGCTTAGAGATGCTCATGGCAATCCCTTCATTATAGAGGTTCTGGGAGTTTGGGGTTGTGGTTATTAGCTATGGAGCTAGTCTTACCTTGAGTAAAATTTCAAATTTTAGAGATTTTATACATATTTTGCTAAATATATTTGTAAGTATTCTTTTACTCCTATTTTAAATAGGATTCTTTTCTATTTCACATTCTAATTAGCTATTAGTTTTGTAAAGTTATGCTGTTGAGTTTGTATATTGATTTTGTAGTGAACGATTTCATGGAAAAGCCTTATCAGTTTCAGTAGTTTCCCTATAGAATTGCTTATGCTTTCTACGTAAATAATTATGTTGTCTGCTTATAAGGACTTTTATTTTCTTTTTCAATTCTCTTGTTTTTGTGTAGAGAACAAGATGATAATCTCCCTAATTAATTTTATATGTATATAACATTGAGACAAAAACTTAATATGGAGAGTATAAAAAGAAGACCTAGCTAAACTAATTTATATATATAATACAAAAATTCTAAATAAAATATTGATAAAATGCAACCCTATCACCAAGTAGGGTTTATCTTAACAAGAAATGGTTGTTTTAAACTATTATCCTAATAAATATCACTAGAAACTTTTCTCATAAATTCTGAAAAAGCATTTGATAAATTTCAGTGCCCATTCATGATAAAATCTCTTATTAGTTATTCAGATTTGAAGGATGGTTCCTAACTGTGATAAAGAACATTTCTTTTAAAACAACTGACCTCATACCCACATGTGAATCATTAGAAATTCCCTTTCAAAATTGGGAACAAAATAAGACTACGCAAAATAAGAATAAATACAGGGTCTGAAAGTTTATGTGGAGGCAATGATTAAAAACAGAAAAGTCAGTATGGCTCCTGGAAATGGTGACATTATTTTTTTTGCAATAACTAAAATAACAATTTAAAAATTATTTAACAAGAGTGTTTCTTGAATTAATTTGATAAGAGATTAAAACATAATAAACAAATAGTTACATGATTCTGGATGACAGTATATCATTCTCAAAGCAGCCAGAAAAAAAAAATCCCTGAAATAAAGTTAAAGATGTGATAAAACAATGAAATTTCATATAGGCATAAAATAATAATTACATGAAACATATCTGTAAACTTTACAGTTAAGACAAAATGTCTTAAGGAAGTCACTTACTTGCATATTTAGTTATAGACTTACTGCAATTTTAATCAGAATCCCAAAGACTTCAATTTTTTTTTTACAGAATCCAAAGCTCATGTGAAAAGCAGTGACAATAGAAACTAAGAACTTATTAAAAATAGAACTATTAAAAGTAACTAAGAATTTTTAAAAACACTAAATGAATAGTAACTAAGAACTTTCTCTCCTTAAAAAGAGAGAAATGAAAATGTATTATTCTTATAAAATATTAAAATACTTTATTAAGCAACAATAATTAAATCAGTCTAATCCTGGGCTATAAATGGTCAGACAGAATAGGATAAAAGGTCCAGAAACAGAATTCCAATATATTTAAGGTATCAATGGCAAAGGAATCATCAGTGGGACAGGGCAGAATTATTCAGTAATTGGTAGGAGAATAGGTTACTATTTGGAGAAAAACTTTATATCCTCACTGTATATCATATACCAAAAACAAATTCTGATATATTAAGTTAAAATTGAAAAATACAACTGAAAAAGGAAGAAAATATAGATGAATTTTATTTGATATCTGCATGTGGAAAGGTTCCTTGGGCTTAAAATTAAGGAAATAAATCACAAAGGCAAATATCTGAAAATATTTGTATATCAAAAGACATACTATGGAAGTAATCAACTGAGTGAGAAAATGTTTGCAACAAATGTTATAGAGGGTTACTATCCTTAATGTATAAAGAAATCACACAAATTGATAAACTCAAAGGCACCATTAAAAAATGAATAAAGGTCATAGACAATTCACAAAAAGAAATATTCAACTAGTTAACAAATATTGAAAATGTTTATTCTTTTGTAATCAAATTAATGTATATTACCTATTACATTAACAAGTATTTTAAACAAATAAAACCACCCAGAACTAGAGATTTTTGTGGAAAAATCTAATATTCTAATCAACTTTTGATTGGAACAAATTTATAGTTGGAAAGCTACTTGGGTATTACATGCCTTCTAGATATTCAGAACTTTGGATTCAGTAATTCCATTTATGGAATTCTATTCAAAACATAATTCTAAATACAGAAAAAATTTGCCTGGAAAATTTTTAGTAAATGTAATTTAAAATATTGAATGAAAATGAGAAATAAACTTAAGGATTTTGTAATTGGGGAATATATAAATTATGAATTATCTGTGTGATTGGATATAAGCATGACACATTGACAAGGAGTTATCATACAAAATACTTACGTTGGAATGCTGTATGAAAGCGATACATAATTTCCTATAAAGTTTCTGAAGTATTTAAAACAAACATAAGATGAAATTGCAAGAAAATATATCAAAAGTTGAATAATTTGTGAATAATCTTTTCCTTTTTAATACTGTTCTGAATTTTCTATTTTCCAATATGTATATATTACCTTTATAATCAAAATACAAGAAACCTAGTTAAAACAATGTTTTAAAACTTGTGTCAAGAAACTTTGGGGCTTCCCTCGTGGGGCAGTGGTTAAGAATCTGCCTGCCAATGCAGGGCACACAGGTTCCAGCCCTCGTCTGGGAAGATCCCACATGCTGCGGAGCAACTAAGCCTGTGCACTGCAACTACTGAGCCTGCGCTCTAGAGCCCGCGAGCCACAACTACTGAGCCCACATGCCACAACTAGTGAAACCCATGCACCTAGAGCCCATGCTAAGAGAAGCCCATGCAATGAGAAGCCTGCGCACTAAGAGTAGTCCCGCTCGCTGCAACTAGAGAGAGCCCGTGCGCAGCAGCGAAGACCCAATGCAACCAAAAATAAATAATAAATAAATATTAAAAAAAATTTTCTATTAAAAAAAAGAAACTTCGATTTCATACTGGCTAAACCACAAAATTTATCAATAACTAGGAATTTTTAACTCCTGATTACTGATTATAGAGTTTTGAAACAGCATATCCATATATTTTTGCAGAAGAGTTTGATAAGGAGATTAAAATTAGCTTAACCTTTCAGGATCCTACAAGTTCCCCCAGAGATTAATACTTTTTAAAAAACTCAACCAGCCTATGCATCGACCTTCTGACTTATTTAGATGTTATCTTATCCCTCATATTTAATCATCAAATTTCTTGAATGTACCATCTACACTTGCTCACTTATGTCCAAGCAAGTTTTAAGTCATCTCTTGTGATCGTATAGCATAACTCTACTGGAAATTTTGAGAGTCCCCAATGATCTTTTTAAACTATATAAAAATATATTTTTTCCAATTCCTTGCTATCTTCCATGTCCTTGGCTTTGACATATTTGAATACTTCCTTGTAGTCTTATCCCTCTTGACTTCCTTCACTGTCTACTTTCTTGATTCACTGTTTACTTCTCTGGTTTACTCCTTTTCTTCCATCTTTGTAGCCACCTTCTTTCAGCTTTTCCTTATGTGCCATTCCCCCATATCAGTCCTTGGCTCTCTCCTCTCTTTTCTCAATACTCCTTTCCATAGTGTTATAGTTTCAACTTTCATCTTTATTAAGTTTAAAAAATATATTTCTAGTCCTTATCCTCATCTTCCAAATGAACTCCATTTCTAATTGTCAAACAGATACAATTGCTGGATGTTTTCCCTCTTAGTTTAATCTCATCAAATCCAAAAATTGACCTATGGTACTCTCAAACCTACTCCAGTTCTCAGCTTCCCCATTTCCAACCGGATGACACTATTCTTTCTGCTATCCAAGCTCAAATCACTGAAAACCTGATGGAACTTTTCCTTTCTGCTTTATTTGCTGATCCTAACCAGTAACTAAATCTTTCCCATTCTTCTTCTTCTTTTTTTTTTTTTTTTTTTTTGCGGTACGTGGGCCTCTCACT
Source organism: Delphinus delphis (assembly GCF_949987515.2). Classification (NCBI taxonomy): domain Eukaryota; kingdom Metazoa; phylum Chordata; class Mammalia; order Artiodactyla; family Delphinidae; genus Delphinus; species Delphinus delphis. Next base: position 147,622,455 of record NC_082684.1, read on the forward strand.
GTTGTGGCCTCTCCCGTTGCAGAGCACAGGCTCTGGACGCGCAGGCTCAGCGGCCATGGCTCACGGGCCCAGCCGCTCCGCAGCATGTGTGATCTTCCCGGACCGGGGCACGAACCCGCGTCCCCTGCATCGGCAGGCAGACTCTCAACCACTGCGCCACCAGGGAAGCCCTTGCCAATTATTCTTTACAGAGTTTATTTGATTCAGTCTCTACTTCAACATTCTACTCTCTTAGTTTGTGATCTCATCACCAAATCTGGTATCTCTGTCACCTTCCAAAAAGTCATTTTGCTTTCATACATTTCTATTATATTTTATATCACTTAGCAGGACTAAACTTCCCAAGATACAAATTTCTTCCTATTACTCTTCTTCTCCTAGAACCAAGGCTTCCTGTTGTTTTGAGGGGAAATTCCACATTCCCTAAGTAACTCTTGGCTTTAGAAATTCTGCCTCCATCAATTATGATCAAATTCATCCCTCACTACACTCAACAGTATCCCTTTCTGCAAGCCTTCCTTCCATATATTTAAGTAGTACCCCCCACCTGAACTCTGCCATCTCTTTATGGCTTTCCAGTCACTCCAGCCTATATGGTTGACTGTCACTTGCATCCACTTCTGTGTTCTTATCCATACCACCCATTTTCGTACTCAATATTCTGCCTCATTGTGTACTCCTGTGTCTGTTCTATTGATTGATTGAACTTTATTGCATCATGAAGTTACACCAAGATTAAAATTGTTTCAATGTTAAATTAAAAAAAAACTATATCTAAATTTTTAAATAATATACATTATTGGCAAAATTGGTGGGATAACATATATAAAAAATTAACTGGAAAGCAAGTTTTGGAGGCAGCGTGCATAGCAAGTCTCTGGGCCACACTCCTTAGATTTGAATTCAGGCTCCACCACATATTAGCTGGGTGACCTTGGGTAAGTTGTTTAATCTCTCTATATTTCAATTCCCTCATCTGTGAAATAATAATAGTAGTACCTGACTCCTTCAATTGTTGTAAAGATTACATGTTATCACCTAAAGAACTTACAAAAGCGCCTGGCATATAGAAAGTCCTCTGTATTATTGTGGTTGTTTATTAGAATATTAAATCATTCCCTTTGACCTAGCAATTTCTTTCCTATGAACCTGTCATACAGAAATATTTGCATAGATACACAAAGAATTGTATGGCTAAAGATTTCATGGCAACATTTTTATAATGGCTAAAAAATTTAGATACAACCTATATGTTTACAAGTAGTAAAATAGTGAGTACATCATCATATATCTTATTATGAGATATTATGAATCCACTCTAAAGGGGGGAAAATCTGTATATAAGACATGAAAAGGTGTGTATGAAAAATCAAATAGCACAATAGTATGCATTGTGCTACTATTAAATGAGAGATCATTTAATATCATAGACTGCATTGCAGGTCAAAAGGCTAAAGAACTAGAGGCTAGTGTTCTAATAGGAAAATATAACTGTCCCCAACTTTGAGGCAGTTACTCTGCAGGAGGTGGGCATACATACACAAATTAACTCCTCTGCAGAAATGCACCAGGGCTTGGTAATGTATTGCTCTGAACGTTTTATCAAGAACTGGTCTAATCTAATGTAATTCGGCGAAGACAGCATAACAAGACAGAAGGAATTGTAACGGACAGAATGAATAACATTTGTCAGAAAAGAAACAGAATAGATATGGTTCCACTTCCCAGCAGGTACAGTGAACATAGAGAACTTCATGCAAGAAACCCTCTGTGTTTCCTCTTCTTCTTTCCTTTTCTTTACCTGCTTTAGTCTGTTTTGCTTACTGATCGTTATACAGTACTGAATAAGACTTTGAAATCTGGATATATAAAAATTGAGTTACTGTATAGAGTTTAAAAATAAATGAATTAAACATGGTTTCTTCATTTGGTTACTAATATATTAAACTGGCCACTTGGCTAGGTTTTGTGGGGGCAAAACCCCATGAAATGAGTGCACTGCATTTCCACCTTATACAGCAGTGGAATAAAATAGATACATAAATAACCCTACTTGAAGATTTTTGTAATTTTAAATCTGAATTTGTAATCTGAAAGATTTGGGTTTGAATTCTGGCTCTGTTGTTTATTAGCTTTGGCCTTGGGTGATCATTTTAATATCTCTGACACTTGGTTCAGCTGTGGAACTGAAAATAATCACATCTTCTTCATAAGATGAAAAGGACAAAATGAGGTAACATTGGCTGAACTCGCTGTCTAACATATATCAGGTGCTTGTAAATGTTAATTCCTTTATGTTTTTTCATTTTAATTTGGAAAGATCTATTTTATTTTTGGTTAAAAAACACATTTTATATGTGTTTATATAAAGTATCTTGAATATACTGATTAGATTTTAGCTTTGATTAATCTAGGCCTTAGATTTGATTAAGAAGAAATATTTTAATATCTACTCTTCAGTAATGCTATTTTCTTAAAAAAATCTTGAACCTCTGAAAAAAACTTGAACCTCAGAAAAGTGAAGAGAAATTGGCTTTTTTTCCCCTAGAGAATACATACTTTTTTTTTAAATTGGGATATAGTTGCTTTACAGTGTTGTTAGTTTCTGCTGTACAGTGAAGTGAATCAGCTATATGTATACATACATCGCCTACCTCTTGGACTTCTCTCACACTCCCCCATCCTACCCCCCCATCCCACCCATCTAGGTCACCACAGAGCACCGAGCTGAGCTCCCTGCTCTATACGAAGTAAGTCAGAAAGAGAAAAACAAATATCGTATATTAACGCATATATGTGGAATCTAGAGAATACACACTTTTGAGGAGACTTTATGTTTTGAAGTAAACACACATAAAAATACAAAACCAACTATTTGTCTGAAACCATCAGGAAAAAAGCCAAAGGCCTTAGAAATAATTCCCAGTGATTGTGTTCTTTATAACTGCCATCACTCTAAAAACTTCATAAGTTCAAACAATGCTGAGGAACTCCATTGTAGGGTAGAGCATTACAAATTATTTTTCTTTTTAAAGAAAAGTTTGGATCTGACTCTGAAAAAGGTCAAACATGCATGGAGAAATACAGAAAAGGACAGAGTTTTGAAGGAATTTAAATACTGGCTTCCAGTAATTTCCCCAGTCCAATACATCCCTGCACCCTGTGGCTCAGTTCTAACTTGAGAGTTGTTAGCATTTTTACAATTCATTTTCCTCTTTGTTTAAACTATTTAGAATTAAACCTCAGTCAGAGCCTACAACTGGTTGCATTCATGATGCAGAATTTGCCTTAGAACTGAATATCACTGCTCTAAAAAAAAAAAAAGTGAATTTCAATGTATTATCTTTTCAAGTAAAAACATAAATACAGGATGTGAAGCTGAGGTCAAAGGCCATTTCCTACAGGAAGCTCTCCTTGACCTCTCCACCAGAAAATAATCTCTCCTTGATACAACTTCATTTATAATCTGTTTAATGCTTTAGTATTTTCTACTTTGATTATAGTTATTTGTACACAAAATGCATATACTTCCAATTCAGTAAACTGTAAACTTCCTAAGGATGGGGATTTTGATAGATTCCTCCATGTGACCACCATGCTTACCCCAGCACTACAAAGTCAAGATGGCCTCAGTAGTGGGGCACAGCAGAGGGCATGGGAACAGGCTCTGGAGGATCTTGTAATAACCTATAACAGAAAATAATCTGAAAAAATATATATACATATACATAACTGAATCACTTTGTTGGACTCCTGAAACTAACGCAATATTATAAACCAACTATACTTCAATTAAAAAAAAAAGATTTAGAACTAGAGCTTATTCTGGGGGAATCAGGGAGACAGAGAAGGAGAACCCCTTAAGGATAAAGACATCAGTGATCCCCCAAAACTTCTACCACCCCAGTCAAAAAGTGTTTACAGCAAATATCCACCTAGACTCAGAGGTGTTGTAGCTGTTACTTTTTTCTGGTATAAGAGTACCTGCAATTTCAAATTCTTAGTTGTTTTCCTTAATTGAAAATAACCTACAAGTGTTAGGATGCATGGTTAAGCACAGTTTAGGCCATGGTAGGAAATTATGCATTCTTTAAAACTCGTACTTTTCAAGATTTTTAAATGACACGTGAAGGTTTTCTATAATATTGGGAAAAGTAGGCCATCTGATGCTATACAATGTGATGTTTACAAGGTCAGGGCATGAATGACAATGGGGCCAGTCAGTCCAGTGTAGGATTAAGAAAAGGCCAGCTCCATGAAGAGATGGGCAGGGGTCCAGGTCTCAGATCAATAAACTGAGGGTTAAAGCAGCAGAAGCAAATCAAAGGTCTGGAAACCTTGGTATCAGGCATCTGTGGCCTGAGGAGATCAAAGGACCTATGAATAAGTGGGAACGAACACTTGGAATTTGGTAATGAAGACAATGGAAACACTGTATTTAGGAAGTCAGGTAAAAAAATAAATCATGCTCACGAGTGAGGTTTCAACAAAGTGTATTAGAGCAGAGAAGGTCCTTGTGTTTTTACTATTCGTGTGTGAAAGTGTTTGGGGTGAGAATGGTTATAGGTCTGGATTGGAATATTAGCAAGAGAAGTGATTTTCTGCGTATGGCTAAGAAAGAGTTCAGTGCTACAAATAGGGTTCTGGTAGCAAATTAACTGTGGATTGATAAACAACCAGATAAGAATCTCTCAATATACAGAATAAGCAGGTTTCCCAAAGTTGCCAGTCAATTGATTTTATGAATATCAAGTATTTTTCTCATTAAATATACAAGAATCTATTCCTTCAAAAATACATTCCATATGATAAAAAAATAATACTAGAATTCTGAGAAAATGGCTCAAAACAGTGTCAGCCTAATTTCTGGATCTTCCTAAATCCATAAGAAGACACACAGAGCAACTACTTGGTGAAACTACAAACCCAAGGGAAACATTTACCATGTAACCGGTGCCAAGGTAGCCCATGAATCCCTAATCGTGAGAATGCAGGAGCCACCACCAACAGCCACTAGGCTTTTGTGTAACTGATGGTTGTTTGGAAGAGAAGCATGGGGACATCTGACAGATTTGAGAACCAGAGCGCCCCAAACTAGCCAATAGGTACTCACCAGATGGTCCCAGGGGCCAATTTGAGATAGCTGCTGGAACTTGGAGGGGAATTGCCCAATCCACGAACAGGAGAGGGCACAGAGAACAGAGTGAACATTGAAGGGGCAGGAACACCCCAGCTTCTATGCACTCTCTACACTAATCCTACCTATTGCTTTACCTAAGGGATGGAACTTGAGTCTAGTCAAGCCTCTGGACCCAGTGGCTAATTCGTAGGAACATAGAAGGATATGCTGAATCACACTCTAAATCTTCAATCAGGAAAATCCAGACTATGGGAGATTCTGAAATCAAGCAACCCATGTTCTTCAAAAGGTAAATTGTAAAGAAAAAAGGTGGAGGAGGAACTTACAAATTAAAGGGACTTAACAGGTATCCAATAAAAAAGTGTGCAAGGTGAAACGCTAGTGTCTAAATAAACTCTCTTGGGTATAAAACTATGAAGAGATGCTAAGAATTACTATAAAAGTCAAGACAGTGGTTACCTTTGGAGGAAGGCTGAGGGTGTGATTGGGACAGGGAACATGGAGATGCTTCTGTGGTGGCTGGCAAAGTTCTCTTCATTGACCTCTGTGGTTCTCACATTTGTTTTATGTGGTTCTCTTTACTTATTTTACAATAATAAAAAAAACCTTAGAAAATAAAACCTATTGATACTATAATCTCAAAGTAAAAATATTATAATATGCTATCTACTTGATGGCGGAACGGTGGTGGCCACTTAAAGGATATTCCTGTGCCTCACTTCTACGAGGTTGGCTGTGGGTGGGAGGATTTTCTTCCTACTCTCAGCTTGCTTTAACCCTGTCTCCCTTTCAGCCCAGTGAATCTAATCTATTGTTCTCAGTGAAAGCTAGAAACAATTGTGTTTATTACTCTGAGTAGTGTGTTAAAGAGCTATTATGGTAATTAAGGTGCTTCAGAAATAAAGTTATCCCCTCCAACTCCAGGCTGCACAGCTCCATGGAAACCACCTATGGCTTTGCTTCCTTTGGATGCTTTCTCGGTCCTCAGAGGCCAGTAAGGAGCTAGTCTGTTCTCCAGAGCTGTTAACTGATGGAGAAAGAATGCCTCTTGAGTGTAAGCCAGGCTAAACCAGACAAGAAGAGGGCTAGTGGGGAGGGCAGGAATAAGACCGGGGAGCTGGCTGTGGGATCACAGAAGAGAAGTAGGGCGAGGGTGTGAGTCAGCCTCTCACTGACGGGGCAGTGTGTGGGGAGGACTGCAAATCACTGCAATAGACTGCAAAACTAGGCACTTCTCATCTTCACTCTTTCTTCACCTTTTCCTGCTTCCACGTCTCCATTTTCAGGGGGAACAGGGCCTTAAATGGTTGGCAGTAGCCCTAGAATGACACCTGATTTTATTGTTGGCCAAAAAGTTTGTTCGGTTTAAAGTAAAAAAAAAATTTCCATTTTCACCAAGAACTTTATTGAACAACGTATTCATTAGCCGAACAAACTTTTTGGCCAATCCGGTATTTCCTTCTGCCTGCTGTTAAATTAATTGAACAGCCCTGACAGAACTCTTTTAAGGCGGGGCTAGGGCGGAAGGCAGATGTCCGGACCATTCTACCATACCCTCAAAATCAAAGAGCGTAGTGGTAGTGATCAGGGAAGTCTGGTACTCTGTGATTACCAAAACTTTACTACTTTTTTTCCTGCTGACAGAGTTGGTAAAAGCCAAAGTTAATTTTTTTTAGCTGCCTATATAAGACAGTGATACAAATAAGGCTAGTGCTACACCACTCTGCCCAATGTTTATGTCTTTCTTTTATTCTCTGCTTGTTGATGACTATACAAATCCTACTCATCCTTCAATGTCAAGCTAGGTCTTTGTTTCTCCCGTGTCTCCTCAACCCATTCCTACCATCAAATGTACTCTCCCTTCTCTAAACCGATAGCACTGCCCTGTAATGCTCTGATAAGCTTGCCCTGGATTATTAAGTAATTTTGTTTGTGGCCTATTCCCCCAGGAGGTTTTCTTCTCCTTGATATTAGAAACCCTATTACATTGTCCTCTGGATTCCCTGTAGCATGTAGCAGAGTTCCTGGCATATAGATTATCAAAATATGTTTGTTGTTTATTTATTTTACTGATATCCATTGCATGACATGCCAACCATTCCTTGGAACTAAAGAATTAATTGCTAGGAAGAATGCAGTAGTTCACTCTAATCTAACCTAATCCATTAGACTGTAGATGACCTAAGAGTAGAGGCTGCAGTATTCGGTGTTGTGTTGCTAACATCTAGAATAGTGCACGGTCCATGATAAACACTTAGCTAACATTAGTCCCATGAATGAATAAATGATCAATCTATGGAGTTCTCTTAAAGTATAAAAGAGGTGAGTTTTTTTTTTTTTCCCCCAAAGAGAGAGGAAAAAAAAAAAAAACTTGTATAAGAAAAAAAAAATACTGATTAGGTGAGGATGTTCCAAATTCAGAAATGTTGTTTATCAATAAAACACATAAAAAAATAAGGTACCAAAAAGTGAATTGTAGTGAGTATTCAGGTGTTACAGTTATTATGTATTCAGAAATATGAAAGTTCTATATGGACAAAGAAATCTAAGAGGCACTTTATAATCTAATTTAATCTACCTGAGCTCATCCTGTTCTCAAACTAGACCTTCTGTTCCTGACCTTCTGGCCTGCTCCCTCCATATCCTGAGCCCAGCCTAACTCTCTGCCTTTGGTGATATGATATTGTGTTCATAGAAAGTCCTTGCTTCTCTAAAGCATATGCCTCTATCAAGATCCATCTCTAGACTTCTCTCTTTCACCAGTGCTCCTTGGATAACAACTCTATCCTTCTGGGATTTATAGAGCCTCGCTCTAATGAGATGAAGGAGCAGTCCATGCTAATAAGAGCTGCTTTGAAATGACCCTCTAACGGTCCCATGCTTACCTGTTAGCTCTGGTAGATTAGAACAAGACTTACTCTGGTAGGAATGGTGTCCATTATTCTCCATGGCTCAAAGCATTTAATAGAATAAGAGGTTAATAAACGATTATATGTCTGCTATGTTACACCTATGAAACCTCTTCCTAAAAACAAACAAAAATCATCAAAACACTCAACCACTTTAAAAGCAAGAGAGGAAATTAATCGTTTCAAGGTCTCTAACTTAAATAGTATAGATTATGTGCTCTTCAAGTTTACTTGCAGTGGTTGGGGAGAGACAAGAGAGAAAGAATGAGAGGTCCATTTTTTCTTTAGGGTATAAGTAATCTCAGGAAGAAAAGGAGCAGATAGCCTTCATTTCTATTCAGGACAGAAACATAGATAAAATAAGCTTAACACATATCCAGAGAAAATGTGTCTAGATGTGAGGAAGAACTTTTCACTGTACAAGGGATTGAAAACTAATTGGGCCACCTAAAGGAGATTCTCATAAACAGTGTAGACCAACAGTGTTTCGGTGGTTTAAGCATTTGATTACTGTAGGAACAATTGCTCTCTTGAGATTCTCCCAGGGCCCTGGATCCATAATGGTCTAATATTATTGGAGAATCTTATTTTTCAAAACTTGGACAGTTTTACCAGAGTTAGAGAGAAAGTTCTTACCTGTTATATACTGTTGTAGATAAAAACAGTAACAATGACTGCAAGGAGATACTGAAGAAATAGAAATTACATTGGTGGTTTATAAAAGATACAACGCCAAAGCGAAAGCAGGAGGAGTCCAATGCGGAAGAAATTGCTTAGCTTTTCTCTTCTTGATCTGAACCTCTGAGGCTGGCATAAATGCCCATGGGTAGTAAAGAATGTACTGGATGTGGAAACTTGAAGCAGGGATTTGTGTCTTAATCATTAGTGATGGGACTTTGCTTGCGTCTTTTCACCTCTCGGAACCTCTATTTTTTCATTGATAAGATAGGAATGACAATATTTCTCTACCTATGTTTTTGTGAGGATCAAGTAAGATCATGAACACAGATATATTTAATAAACTCTAAAATCTGCTATTACTGTAAGGTCTGATTATTCTGAGAGGGGTTAAGCGGGAAGAAAGGATTTGGTGAGAAGAAGAATAGAATGGACTGTTTTGTTTTTTTTCGCACTAGCACGATTGCTGATTTTTCATTCAATAAATATTGAGCACCAGGCGCCCGGGGTACAGCAATGAACAGAACAAATACCGCTGCCGTCATTTTTGAAAGAAAACAAACTCTAAAAATTCATGAGTATGTGTGTATGCGTGTGTTTTAGTTTAATCAATATTTATACATGGCGTTATGAGTCATCTATACCAAATGGGCTTTGTAAATATAAGAGATTTCCATGAACAAATACATGTGGAAATATTGCACACTAGGTCCTCTTCTCAATGCATATTAGCAAGTTAAAAATGAGGGAAAACTGCTTAACTTTTAAGACAGAGGTCACAACACGAATTTGACTGCATAACTTATTTTTTCTTGTTTCTGGATTTTTTTCCCTCATATCTTCTATCGTCATGCTGAGGAACAATTAGAAAACACTAAAGTATTCTTTATCTGGTAGCTCTTAAATAGAATAACTCAAGTGGCCATTTTTTTTTAAGCCTAACAGCCCAACGACCCCTGCATCCTCTCAAAGGCTAGCCTCACTGCAACACAGCAAACATCTACTGTGTGTCTGCCCGGTAATAAATTTCATGAATGACATATGCAAGCAGCCAAATCCTTCTAAAGACAGAAGGAAAAATTTAGGAAATTTAGTAGAAATTATAACACCAAATTGAATTTTACAATACTTGAGCTAAATCAGGATACATTTCCTAAATTCTTTTAGGAAAACTTTAATAAACTCTTCCTAGTGCTGCTTCCTTTAGCTTGATTCCACAGAACGTCAATCCACCCAAACCATACATAGAATGCATGGAAATGTCCCTGGAGAATATAAAACTGTAGGACTGTATTCAGGTAGCTTTTTACTCTGAATTTCTATAATCCTCAAGCAATCTTCTAGAACCTTAGAATTAAAAAGGACCTTAGAGGTTAAAATCTTCCATTCATCGCAGCAGTCCTTTCTACAATATGCCTGGAAAGTCCTGACCAGTCTTAACCTGGCTATTTTCTATCATGCAGACATTACTACATAAGAAGACATCCCATTCCTTACGTTTTTCCTAATATTAAGCCAAACTCTGCCTTGCAGGAATACATCTAATACCTCAATTTAAAAAAATCATTATTTTGCTCCATGAAAATTAGATATAATTGAAAAATGGCTTATATTATTGGCTAGACATAATAGTATTTTTATACAGTCAGAATCAGAATTTTATATAATGTATCTGCTTTTCTAACGTTTAGAATCATCATTAATGTAAGCAGTTTCCTGTGATATTTCTGATGTAATGTATTAACACATCATTCTGTAATTTACGCAAATAACATTTGGAGTTCTTTTTATGTGTTAGGCAGTAGATTGCCAGTTCATGAGAAGATCAAAATCCAATTCTTTTTTTAAAAATTATTACCTTTCACACAGCTTGGGCACTTGTGCCCCCTTCTGCAATGCTTCAGGATGTGACGATTCTCCATGCCTAGCAATTCTCCCTCTCCTTCCATACATCTTCCCCCAGACATGTCTGTGGGGTTCATAAACAGAGAGCCCCAAACCCTGGGCTAAGATGAACCCCTTGTGTGTGGAGGGCCTGAAGCAACAGAAACTCTGGTCTGGAGGTGCTGTGGATGCCTTTCTACCAAAGGATGCTGGGTCTTAAACGGTTTGTCCTCCAGCTGTTGTCTCCTAGTGAACCTGGTAGGATTCCTCTGGCTCTTGCCTTTCTCTGGGCACCTAGTTCTGTGTAATGTCTCACACATGATCACACTACTTGTCCCTAGAGACCTTTCTTGTTTGGCCTCTTGAGTTGTTGTTGTGCTTGTGTCTGCACACGTGTGTAAGCAGAGGGTAGCTCTTCAGAGTAAGTCTGGACCTAAAGTCATTTGACATATTTTTATTTAAATTCCCATTCATAGATGAAAAAAAAATCCACAAAACCAAAAACACTATAATTGGCTTGCCTCTGTGGTCAGCTTTCTACGGGGACAAATTATCTAAAATTCACAGGGAGGCATGTTTGGCATGTGTTACAGGAAAGATTCTTTCTAATGTAACATTTCTGGGAGAAAGAATGCCCACAGTTGTATTAAGCATATTTATATGCCACGAAAAGGCAACATTTTGGTAAATATAATCTCTAAAATGGAACTTACACATATTTCTGGTTTGAACTTTCATGCTAAGTAGCTCAACCCCAGTACAATTCAGCGAGACTCAGTCATGTTGGATGTTTGACCAAAACTGCCAGTTAGTTCAGTCAAAACACTAAAACCAAACACTCAGTAGACAACTATAATTGCTACTGAAGATGCTTTTTTTATTGAAAGTTCTTAAAGCCATTTTTATATTTAATATTTGTTATGCTGTGAGAAAATCTGTTAGCCACCTAATCATTTTTTCAAGAGATGGAGTGAATAATAAAAGGAATAGAAGATTATCTTTCAATTATTTGGCTACATTTCTATACAATATCAAGTACAAATCATTCAAAAATTGAGTCTGTTCAAATGAGCCAAAGAATGAGACAAATAGAACCTGTCCAAGAACTTTAAATTATTTCTGGAGAAAAATGTTATACACTTGTGACGTACTTGCATCACTAAAACCACTCTTAGCATAAGGGCTAGTAGATAGATTTCCATAGAGTTTTCTTGGCAAAATAAGAGATGAAAACACAACTGCCTTAATTTAAACAAAAACAATAAAATATCACTAGTTCTGTAATTAAGAATCCAGTTATAAAGTACTTATTAAGTATTAGGCATTGTTTTAAGAGCTTTATATATATGAATTCATTTAATCTTCTCACCAACCACACTGGGGGTACTATTCTTATCCTCATTTTACAGATAAGGGAATTGAGGCAAAGAGAAATGAATAACTTACCCGATGTTACATAGTTAATAAATGGCAGAGCCAAGTTTTGAAGAAATAGATAATATGACCATATGCACAAAGGAGACTTCAATTTGCTTGAGAAAATAAATTAAAAATATATTAGCATTTCCTTCGTATTTGAGCAGATAATGCTTTGGGTTCTAGGGCTAATTGCTGAACCATCTTATCTAGGGATTTCATCTCTCTACAACTTTGATTCTGCCTGATCCAGGAATTAGACAAAATCCATCTTCCTGAGACTACAGTGTTTCACCTATGGTCAGTGCCCAGGACCAATGTTATTAGCTTTTGAAACTTGGTATAACAAATATCCTCCCTAGGAATTTGGTTGTCTGGGGAAGGGGGCAGGGTGACATATGCCTCCTGGGATGAACCCCATCCTAACAGAAATGTCTATAAATTGAGAAGTAGGGGGAGGGTACAGAGGCCTTTAACACGGAAGTTATAAAACTACATAATCTTTTAAAACATTGCAAATCCATACTGTGTCCAAATTGCCTTTTACACCAGCCATTTTCAGTAAGTTGTATTAATTGCTTGCTGGTTGTTTTTAAGAACTGGGAAGGAGTGTAGAAAACCCTGTTTCCCACAGTAGACTCTGGGCACGTAGGAAACTTCAGACCGTATAAATATTTCATGGGTTTTCTGAATGACACTGGTAGAAGGAGATTCTGCCATCTGATATTCTGTCATGTCACTTCATAGCTATCGTATCAAATCAACATGACACAAAAGTCGGAAGTTGAAATCTAAGTTTGAATCCCAATCAACAGACTAACACAATTTACAATGGTAGTAAATGATTGCTGGAAGGAAACAAATTATCTGGGTAGCGTCTAGCCATATGGTGTATAAAATGAATCTATGAATGATTAAATGTTGAGTGAATGAATAAGGGAACTGATGAAAAGTGGCTGTGCTGCTGGTAAATTAATGTTGACTGATGGCTTTAACAGTCTGTCCAACCTAGTTATATCCCTCAGTAGGTGATTCTTCTGTACATTCACCTTTCTAGTTCCTGTCTTCCCAAAGATTGGGAGGAAAAACTATTTTTTATCTATACTTCCCACACACTCCACAGTGCGAGGGAAAAGATTTAGGCAATATATAAACATCTGTTGAATTAATGTCTAGTTACCCATCTCGGTCACTGTTGTATCCACACAAATAATAAGAGGTTCTCTTAGACTTTATTACATCTTAATTCTGCTGCTCACATAGATTAGAAATGGTAGGCTAATGACAAGGCGTAATGACTATGGGCCAAAATTGGTTTTACTCGTATGTCCAGAGCATTACTCTAAATGTTAGAAAATTCAGCTTTCTGATAAAAGCTTTGGTTAGTGGGCTGGTTAGTGAAAAATGTCCTGTGTTTACAGTTTGAAAAATTTGGAGTTGAGCCCAGTTCTACTACTTAATATTGATGTGACTCTTACAAGTCACCCAATCTCACCCTGAAGACCTGTCTTCTCATCAGAGAATGCGTATAGTCCCCTGTTCTTTATAGGATCACTGAGAGGATCAAGTAGGATACACAGGTATGCTTTGTATAATAGACATTGGGACCCTGTTTGTCTAGGATTCACTAGCCTTCCCATCTAAATAACTGCAACTTTTTACCTGCTAATTTCCAAACTGGCCTACTCCAAAGGAAAAGAAAAATTGACATTCTTCATTTGCATTTCCAGTACATCCGTCTATTCTTTTGAATTTCTTCATAGTGGCTTTCCTGCCTTTCAGCACCATTTTCTTTCCTTTCTTGAACGATGTAGGACATGATGCCTATAGTTTTGCTCTGCTTAGTTTGATTCTACCTTGGGGGTTATTATTGCTAAGGGGGATGCTCTATCAAGTTACCTTGTCTTCTCAGTTAAAGAGAATTCAAGGTGTTTATAAACCAAGGGAATGAAATGACTTCCAGTGGAAAATGAAATGAGGCATAACCACACATAAGACAACCATGCAATTTAGAGCTAGAGGATCTAATGTATTCTAAACCGATCACAAAATTTTACATTATAAACACATACGTAAATGGCCAAGTTTTCCCATAGAAATTGGCTTTTCAATCACATCCTATTGTTCATGAACAAAAACTGAACTGAAAGTAATTGAAAATAACCCCTTTTGTATGGAGTCACAGGCAGGAGTCAAGTTTCTAGGTTCTTCCAGTATACTAAAAAGGCAATGTCATTTGATGTGAAAGCTAAAATATGAGGAGAATGTGAGGAAAATATGCAGGCCTGAATGTCAACTTTGGCCCAGAAGAAAGTGTTTTTGTTTTCTTTCATAAAGACTTTTCTGTATCTTACCTTTTAGGGTGTGTGTGTGTGTAGTCTACATGAGGCTCTTCCTTTGAGGCTGTAAAGCACATACTTTCATTTGGAAAAAACCATTTTTATTGACTCCATACTTTCTTCTTATGCTTCTCCAGTGCTCTTATCTAGAGGTTTCAGCCTGGACACACTAAAAAAATGGCCTGAAATTATTGTTTGCAGCCAATGCCTTGAATGAGCTACAGGTGGTGTCATTATAGGGCGTGCCTCTATGTAGGGCTTAACAACAGTTCTCAAAGTGTGGTCCCTGGACCAGGAGGCATCAGCAGCTCCTGGGAACCTGTTACAAATGCAAGTTCTCGGACCCAACTCCAGACCTCATGATTCAGAAATTGTAAGAATGAGGCCCAGTAGTCTGTGTTTTAATGAGCCCTGCAGGTGATGCTCATGTGCACTGAAGTTTGACAACCACACATTTATTGTTACAGAAACCCCCAATGAAGTAATTAACGCATTTCTTAAGTACATGTAAATGGTCAACACCCTTAGGTCTTTCGATGGTACTGAAGGCCATCACCCAGTTTACCAGTAGGCTAATAGCAGTGGTGCTCATAATTCGTATTTTGCCTAGTTGGCCCTTGTCACGAGCATGATGATCTACCCACAGGACTCACAAGGAGCCGTAAACTTGTCCCTTCTGAAGTGCTCAGACTCAGAGACCTTTGAAGGTGCTAGGAGCAAAAGTGCTTAAATGGCACTGATATTTACCCTGCCCTGATCACCTTCTGTTTCCTGGCCACGGCTTTTCCTCTGAATGGTGGCTTGCTCCGTGATTTCGCTTATCCTCCCTTGCTCTGTGCCCTTCCTCAGAGCTTGCACCCTCTCCCCAGGATTCAGGAATCACTTCCTGAATGTAGTTGAAGTACCAACCACTCTCTCCACTACCTTTCCCATCTGCCCAGTGGACACAGTCCCTTGTATGTCCTGCTATTAACACTGACATAAATAAAATGGAATTTATCACTTGCATCAAAACAGCTCCCCATCAACACTTCTACATTTTGCTTAGCGGTAGGTTTCACTGATCTACAGGTTACCTAAGTTTACCACTCTATCTCCTTTGTTTGCTTTATTTTGTAATGACCTGTAGTTTCTTCCTTCGTGATGTTTCTCATATTCATCCCTTCTTGTCTGTTCCTGCTATTACTACATTTAGACTGTAAATATTTAAACTGCAGAACTATTTTCCAAGAGGTTCCCTTCCCTTCCCTCCCCTCTTCCTCTCCCTTTCTCCCTCCTTCCCTTCCTCTCTCCATCCCTCCCTTCTTTTCTGCATTCTTTCCTTCCTTTCTTCCTTCCCTCCTATGCAAAAGTAGATGGCACAGCATGAGTCCTTTAGGTTAATCTGTTGACCTCTCCTTTCTTCTGGGCCTTCTAGAGATTGACTGCAGGTCAATCTCTACACTCCTGGGTCTGACATTCAAAGCTCTCCAAGTTCTGATCATAACCTATTTCTTCCATCTCCCCTCTATTCACTCCTCCCTACAGACCCTTTACTCCGGTGGTTCTCAAACTCAGTTACCTGGAGGGCTGGTTAAAACACAGACTTTTGGGCCTTAAACCTGGAGCCTCTAACTCAGCACTGGGGGTGAGGCTTAAGATTTTGCAATCCTAACAAGTTCTCAGGACCAAATGCTTGTGTCCTTTCAAAATCCATATATTGAAGCTCTAACTTCTAATGTGACTGTATTTGAAGACAAGGCCTCTAAGAAAGTAATTAAGGTTAAATGAGGTCATAAGAGTGGGGGGAGCCCTGACCCAACAGGATTAGGGTCTCTATATGAAGAGACACCAACAGAGTGTGCTCTCTCTACCATGTGAGGACACCAAGAGATGACAGCTACCTCCAAGCCAGGAAGAGGGCTCTCACCAGAAACTGAATCTGTTGGTACCTTCAGCCTCCAGGACTATAAGAAAATACGATTCTTTGGTTTAAGCCACCCAGTCTGTGGCATTCTGTTACTGTGGTCTAAGCTGACTGACACACCGGGAGCCCTGACACTGCTACTCCTGGGACTCCACATTGAGAAGTACTTCTTCTTGTAGATGTGGACTCTGTGCCTTGCAGACACGCCCTCCTCTTCTCCTCTTACCTGAACCTCAGACATTTGTCAAAGCCCACTTTGAGCCACGCTTCTCTGAATCCTCCCAACTCTCCTGCCCACAGTCATTTCTCCTTCCTTGAAAGCCCTTAGTACTTGGTCTTTAGATTCACCTGGTATTTAGCGTAAGCTACCTTGTGTGATGCTTTTTCCCTCTCATGTAGTTGTTTTTATCTTCATTGTAAGCTCCTTGGAGCAGAGAGTTTTCCCCGTGTCTCCTACCAGCATAGCGCTTTCTGCATATACCAAGTGTTCAAAAAATATACAATTATTTGACAACCATGGCATATATGGAGAAGAAGTTCACAGAAACTGCAGGTGTGAATCCTTCATGTCTCAGTGTGGTAGGTTTCTCAGTCACTCTGAGAGCCCCCTGGTAATGAGGTACAGCTCACAGAGGAGCATGTGATTGACTATTGGCTTCCTTGCTCAGACAGCTGCATCCTAAGACAGTTTCTCTCTGTTCATGTTTGTAAAAGAAAGAGGTACTTTTTAGACAGTGTGTCCAATATCAGTGATGCACTAAAAATTAACATTTATTGAGAGATTGCTGTGCACTAAGCACTTCACGTGTATTACCACTGTGATCCTCCCAGGACCCAGTGGACTTTGGAATTGCTGTGTTATCCATTTTACAGATGGGAAAATTGAGGCTTAGAGAAGTTAAGTGACTTGTCTCAAGGTCATATAGCCAAGCAGAGGTAGAGCAGATGCTTGGGCCATGACTGCATGGTTCCCCATTTCCCTGTTTTAACCAACATACCAATTTCTTGCCCCTTCTTCTCCATAAATAGAGACCTTCATGCCAGAGGTTTATACAAGCTTGACTTTCAACCTTTAAAGATTGAGATTTACTATTTCCATTTTACTTAACACGGTTCTTATTTCTTTTTCTAAGATAAATCAAACACTGAATAGCAAGGGCTTAACTTCTAGTGCCACGGGATAACCAAGGGAGAAAACATCCCATATCTTTTCTTGGAAGTTAGTTATAAAGGGCACATAGAGGTTGTAAAGCAATAGTCTGCAATTTTCAGTTAATGCTACTGAACCCACTGGTCACAGAAACCTGTTCTCAATGAATAAAAACAGATGTTATGGCTCAGAGGATCCAGAGAAATTGTCTTGTGTTTTGCTTTCTTGACTCAGTGATTTGAAGAATGTTTTTCTGACATCTCAGTTTGTCAGCATTTCCATAAAATTCCCAACAACTCATTCTAACCTCTGTTTCACTTTCTAATCAGTCCTAAAACAAAAATAACTATAACAAAAACATTGAAGAATATCATAATTACCCATAATAAGAAAGTGTTAGATAATTTTAAGAATACCTGTTTTATCACTGATTTAGCATTTGCTTAATTTTAATCAATGCATTACAGAATTACTCTGGTCATTTTCTTCATAAAATAAGATTGATAAATAATTAAATTACATATACACATATAGCATATATATGTTTGTAAATACAACACGTATGTGTAGTTCATACTCTGTAAAATTCTCCTACCAACAGAGCAATTTTGAGATCCTTAGAATCGTAAGGAGAAGGTTTAATTGGGCTGTTTATTTCATCCCACAGATTTAAATCCAAGGCCCTGAAAGATATTAAAACCTACCACGTTGAACTGATTATACCTTGGTATTCAATGAAACTAATTTACTTTGCAGATCAAAGTGTGTTCTCCACATATTTCTTTTAAAATTATGATTCAACAGATATGCCTGGACATACTTTGATAATTTGAAAGTGCAGAAAATTATAAGCAGGCAGAAAAAAACCAATTTCACCACACAGAAGTAAATATTGCTTTATTTTAATACCCTATAAAAGAAATTTATTATCCTAAATTTCTATCAATTTGACAAGATTTATTTCACCAGCTCATGCTTATTAGAGTGCTGAATTACATCTTGAACCTACTCGCATGTCTCCATAGTTATTCGCACAGCCTAGCCTCCAACCTGGCTGCCTTCTTTTGTCTTGTCTCCCTTCAGTCTTTTTCTGCACACTGTACCCTTGCTCAAATCACTTCAATGGCATCTACTGCTCTTGGGTGAAATGCCCATCTCAAAAGAGCACCCAGAGGCAGCGTGGAATATCAGACCAATAATCTAAAGACCTCTGTCTGACTTTGCAGGGCTGTTCTCAGACTCAGGTGAGAAAAAGGTATTTGAAGATGCCTATAAACTATAGTAAACTCCAAGTGTGAATGGTTTTTCTTAGATCTTTGAATGTAATGCCAATGTCAAGTGCTTTTTGTTGTTGTTTGTTTTTAGAAACAAAATTTTTATTTAATTTTTTGGTTTAATTTTAGAAAAATATGCACATTACTCATTATCAGAATTGTTTAAATCCAACTTAGCCTTTAAGATGCAACTAACAGAGTACTTAAGTGAGAAAGCAGTGTTCTAATACCACTGGTATTCTGCATAGTCTTGGAATGAGATCTAGCTCTCACCCAATTGAGAAATGAAAAGATACCTTTCCATTACACACAGTTGTATGGGTAGTGTTATGGAAAAATTAATCTTTCAACTAGTTATACTAAAAAATGAATGAAGCAATAATGAAAGTACCCCTTTTCTGACCTAGAAATATGCATACTTAGATAAGCGCACAAAGAATGATAATTTCCCCATTACATGACATACAACAAACATCTGCTTAGTCTGTGCTATGAGGGCTCTTAAACTTTGCAAATGTCACCAGTGGCTCCCAGTTGTCTCAATATGATTTCCAGTTTTCAGACATGAAACTGAGCAAGATAAACTGCATTATGAGAAAGTGGGAGCTGGGATTTTGTTGACTTGGCCAGAGTATAACGGAAATATTCTTGTGAGTGAAAAGCTAATACACGCTTCCGTTCATTCTGGGTAGCTCAGTCATCAAAATGCAATGTTTTCTGTTTCTCATTCCAAAGATAATTATTCTGATGCTTGATTTGTTTATTTTAAAATGTTAATCTTTGATGACCTGAGTGAAAGAGTTGGCATGGAAGAAAAACCTAGCAAAGCCATGAAGATTTGCCTTTGTATGCATTGGGGTATCATTAGCAAACAGATGGAAACTCAAATTAGGGTAATTTTGGTTGCTTTAAGAAAAGGACAGTTTGTGAAGGTTTAGGTGGCGGGTTGAGGGATAGTGGGGTTGTTAATATCCATAATCCCTAAAGCCTGAGGGGCGGAAGTCATTACTGTGGTCCACAAGGAGAGTCTTCTAGGGAAGGCAACTTTGAGAGGCTTAGAGTCAAAGGACAAAGTCAGCTTGAATGAATGGATCATGCCCAGAGGGAGCGGACAGAATGAATACCTTACCTAACTCTTTCCTCCCCCAGAGCTTTGCAGGGGCTCCCTACTGGCTGAACCCAATGGGAAACAAGGAGTAAGAGAGTCTATTGTTGTAATCAATGCGCCCCAGCCCCAGGGAGAAAGTAGGGTGGATTAGAAGGGGCAAATGGAAGATATTCAGCACAGCCTTTCATTGTAGTTTTAACTAGCATCTAACACAAAGGCTGGCACATGGAAAATGCTCCTAAAAATGAGTCAAATGCAAGGGTATATGAATATATCTGTGACAGTAGTGTATTTCATTTTTTACTGGTTATGTTTAAGTTCATGTAACAGATTGAATAACACATGGTGATTTCAAGAGTTTAATACAGATGCGAGATCTTATTCTCTCCATCTAACTTTATATAGCCCTTTGTATTTCTCCAGTGCACTTACTATCTTCTACCTTGTAAAGAAACTACTAAACACTATCAGCCATCAAACTGTAAACTTCTCTCTCTCTCTCTTTCCTCCCTCTTATCTCTCCCTCTCCCTCTCTTTTGGGCTGTAAATATACTTGCTTTCAATAAAGATTTGTAATGGCATCAATTCAAATATGAGGACTGTGTCATATCACACAATTAAAAATTTTCTGCATTTAATTTCCCAGCATTTATTTTTTCTAAAATTCACTAACGCACCTACTTTGTATCCGGTACTATACTGAGCACTTAGATTTGAGGGATGAGTAAGCAAGGCCCTGTCTTGTAGGATTTACATTGGGAGAAGAGAGAAATGTAGATTAGCACTCATGATATGACTTTATGTGCAAGGGGAGTGTTACAAAATGATCTTTCTGCTGGTGGGGGACAAGGGTGAGAAGAGTAGAAAAGAGAAAGACCAAAGCAGCAACAGCCTAAACACACACACACACACACACACACACACACACACACACACACACACACACACACACACACACACACACACACACACACACACACACCTCTCTCTCTCTCTCTCTCTCTCTCTCTCTCTCTCTCTCTCTCTCTCTCTCTCTCTCTCTCTCTCTCTCCAGAGGAGTGAAGGAAAGCAGGACGTTCGGGGATAGAGTTTGTTGCTGATGTGAAAAAGATACCAACTGAAAGATTATCTCCGGAACAGAAGGGAGCTTTAGTCTTACCAAAATGAGAAGTAAGAAGTATGAAGTGTAACCCCAATTAATAAAAACTATGGAGAAGAAAGCGCGGGGTGGGTGTAGGAAGTAATAATACATTCTGCTTTCTTTGCTGATGAAAATAAGTGTGAAATAGTGGGAAGGGCGTTGTCTCTGCCACTTATCTATATGACTTTAGCAAGTTTCTTAATCTATTTGTGACTCATTGCTTAACCGGACAAGCATGGATGAAGTTACTCACCTCGCAGGACTGGTTGGGAAGACTGGCACAGTGGTGGACAACTTGCTTTCAGTGCCCAGTACTGCTCAGCATTACTGTAACCCTTATCTAACACATTTCTACCTTGGGAAAGGATTCAGTGTGCTCAGACCGTATCACATCACCACTCGTACTAAAGTTATTTGTGTACAGCTTTTTGACTGCACTGAAGAGCCTCACCCAGCGTTGAATGTCATCAGACCAACTGCAATATTTGAAGAGCCAAATCGCATAAATTCTCAGTTTTTCCACTGCATAAGAAATCTAACCTCTTGTCTTAGAAGGCAGTGCTAGCTAGTGGAATCCCACTGTCCCAGGGATAAGACAGGGGCATAGACGTGTTGGAGGGGATTCTGGTGATCTCTGAAAGGCTTATTAGCTAAAATGAGAGACCACTTCTGACTGTGCTTTCAAATCAGTATTAAAGTGAAGATGGCTAACTGAACTTTATTTAGCCTGAAGACATTCCTCAGCATTTTCTCCCATAGGTGGCATCAAGGTGAAGTTTCAGCTGTGGCCTTTGGCCTAAAGGCTAATCTCTTTATTTTGATGCCAGCTCTTCTGCCAACTAAATATTATTAATGTTAAATTCTACATTTCTGATAAGAAGAGACCTTTTCTACAGTGAACCACTTCACACGGGGTTTCTTTTCTTCTTATGGACATATCTTTTGTAATTTGAAGAACATAATTAGAGACAATTAATGCTTTATACATAATGAATGTATTGAAGCATATTCGTAGATTCAAAATGTGAGTCAGTAGCTATCTGATTTACATTTCAGATTAAAATATATTATACTTTACTTTAGCAGGAAACAAGTTATTATAATGACCAAAACAATCTGATTTAAATTTTAAGAAATTTCAAATAAGCAAGGACTCAAAGATATTGCTCATAAAAAGTTAAAAAGAGGACAGATTATAGAATAAAGACATTTCACTTCATATATTTTAATATATACAGTCTTTTTTTTGCTTTATGAGCCATTTGTAACTTAGACATAAAAAACCCCCTTTGTCTTTAAAGCTTTTTAGATTTAGGTTCCTCAAGCCGTAATAAATGCTCAGGTAAGGAAACAGTATGACACAGGATAGGTCAGCAATTAATCATTCTGTGCCTCATTCCAAATTGTGTTATCCATTGAAAAGAATTCTACTTAATATGTTAAAGTTTTACACATTTTTCACTGTCTGCTACTGCATGAAATATTCAAAGAGCCCTTGGTATAATGAAATAGCTGTTAGAGAAGCTTTTTTAAAAGTGATGATGAATATTGTAATTAAGATTCAAGAAATGAATTTTGTACCAGCTTCTAAAACTGTAAGTAACACATTTTTGAGAAACCACAATAAAAAAGTATAAATTTTCAAGCTAACTACCCAATTTAGGCCATAGGGCCAACTCCAAGGGAAGAACATGGTAATTACTTTAAATATTAAAATAATTTCTACTAACGTTACACAAAATAGTTAACAGTGCAAGGAACTCTAAGGTACTTTTAAACCCTATTAGTGGTGATATGGTGAATTTTGCTTTAAAAGCAAAATAAACATTTTTTCCTCATAAAAATATACTGTGGATATGCTTGACATGTTGGGATTTTAAAATTAAGAATGCAAGCATATTCTTTCCTGGACAGTTTCTGAATCCAGAATGCCTTCCTCTTTCTACCTCCTCATGACTCAGTTTTTCCACTGACTGTTCTGCCTTTCCGGTCTTCCAAGGCAAATTTTTCCCTCTTCTAACATGACATGTTACATCACTTCTCATGTTGTTTCAGTCTAGTATTAGAGCAGGGTGTCCCAACCTCAGCACTATTGCCACCTGGAGACTTTAGATAACTTCTTGTTGTGGACTGTCCTGTGCACTGTAAGACGTTTAGCAGCCTCACTGTTCTCCACCCACTAGATACCAGTAACATGACCACCACTCCCAGATGAGACAACCAAAGCTCTTCAGATATTTGTAATTAATTGCCCTGGGGGGACAAATTCACCTCTGCTTAAGAACCACCATATTAGAGCACCTGGTGTTGTACATAACACTATGTTTAGCTTTGAATATATGCCCCATGGTATGGGACTTTATTCAGAGGTGATGCTCAGTAAATAGTTGTTAAGTGAATGCAGCATAATATGGTTTTTTCTTACTGCAGTACCTTGCTAGACTAACAAACATGATACTCTTTAAAATCGAACTCTCAGTTTCACTTGAGGACTTAAGAATACTTCTCTATCCATTTGGCATTTGTTTATTTTCCAATATTTGGAATAGAAGGAGGAGAGAAGACAGTGTTTTTCCAAACTGATGGATTTCATTTGAACTCTGTGCTCATAAATTTCTAATGAAACTCTATTCCTTTTTTTTTTTAATTACTGGAGAAAGAGGAGATCTAAATCTATTCTAAAAAGAGATCAAAGAAAGAGGAAAGGAAGGTGAAAATGGAGAGAATGGAGCAAGGGAATAAAAGAGGAATAAAATAAAGCATAAGTGAGCAATATACAGCAGGTTTTTCTATACTCACAAGCCCATTTATGTAAAAACTGAATTAAAAATATTTTTAAAGAAAGTATGTCTTCCAATTTGAAGACAGTGAAAAAATAATTCATTAATTATTCATTGTTTTTTCCCCGTATATTTAATGTTACAATTAATTTGCTAACACAGATCAGGAAAAAACAGAAAGGAGAAAGAGATGTGAAAGAACATTTTAACAAGAGAGAGGGAAAGAAGCAAATGGAGTAAGGGAAGATTTTATGAGAATATGAGAACAAAATATGGATGTTTTAAAAAGCACAGTTAAATTTCTAAAGGATTCCAAGTTCTTTTATACAACATGTTGATTAAGTAACACTTGAATGATGATTCATTAATACTTGTAGAGTATGAGTTAGAAATGAAGGAGACAAAAAATCAGTTTGATTTGTCAGTCATAAAGTAAATGAAATATGTAAAATTTGTTTCCAAATAATGTTCACTACTTTACAAGCTGAGTTTCTCTAATTAGTTCTGTATTCTTAACTTAAGAAATCATGAGAGAAAAAGCTCAAGTAATGGGGAAAAATTCATTCAGGGTATTTGGCCTTTATAATTTAATTAGCATCAAGAAGATGCAGGCATCATGGTTAAGTGCACAGGATTTAGATCTAGAGGAGCTGACCTGGAATCTGGATCCTCACTTTCCAGCAGTGTGACACTGGATTTGGGTTCCCCCGGGAGCAGAAAGTTGAGACAAGCATTCCATGGTAAATGGTCCATCTGGGAAGGCATCCTCCCTGAAGGGATGAAGCTTCATCTCACAGGGGAACTCTGGAGTTTGCGTAGAATTCATTTTAGAGTTGTCCCAACTGAGGAAGCTGATGTTTTGTCTGTTTTTTAATCTGCCAGCTTCCTATCTTTCACTGGTTGAGGGCTGCTTCCTGGGGGTTAACTGTCTGACAGCCCAGCTTACCCTGAATGGGGCTCCTCAGGCAGAGGGTAGCAGGGGTTTGCAGTGTGTAGCACCAGCTCCCATTTCAAATTTTATATTTGAAAGATACCATAACACCAGTATGGTCTTTCTAAATTATATTAACAAAATATAAATTAGATTAACAAAAATTGAACAATAAATATTCACG
Organism: Delphinus delphis; assembly: GCF_949987515.2. Classification (NCBI taxonomy): domain Eukaryota; kingdom Metazoa; phylum Chordata; class Mammalia; order Artiodactyla; family Delphinidae; genus Delphinus; species Delphinus delphis. Next base: position 147,647,295 of record NC_082684.1, read on the forward strand.
GGTATTTGGTACTGAGCCAAGTTCTAGAAAATTACTTGAATAATTGCAACAATATTTACACTGGAAACTGAGACTTCATTTGGTCATTTTGGACTCTTCCTGATACTAGGATAGCAGGTACAAAAAAGGGAGAGTTGATCCTACTATTAATTGTAAATGTGCATCTGCAGGGAGGATACCAGAGGAATCCAAGGGGTGGCACCCAAGTTCCTCTCTTTCAACACACCCCATGTCAAATGTTCATAGAAGAGTAGAGCAGCCCATGTAAATAAGACCCTCGAGAATTCAACTTTTCTATGTTTCTCTGTCAGTTAAAAAACCCTGGAAGCTGAGGTTCTTTAGAAGCCAAAGGAAATATGGGCTGGCCCCGGGCATTTGGAAGTCATACATACCAACCCATGACTTTACGGACTGTTATAGAAATGGGAATTGCATCCTTTAATATGTTCTATTTGGGGGTATGTCATACAGAATTCTAACATTCAGTGAATTTTCCTCTATCTATCTCTCCTTTCCCTATTTTATAAGGGCTATGGTGCTGTTGCTAACTTTATTATTCAGTCTATGGTAATGAGTATTGCGATAGGATTTGTGATAGAATTGGAAGAAAGGAATTGGATAAAAACTCAAACACTGCATCCATTAACTGACAAGACTTGGCTGGCCTCTGTTTTTGATTGAACAATGGTTATGTTCTGTTAGCAGTGTTTCTTCCTCCTCCCCTCCCCCCAGCTTGAAAGTATAAGCAAGTATTTGAGCAGGTAGAAAGGAGAATTGTAGAGAGAGGGCAGGTGACAGTGGAGAAGTCTCCATTATCACCACAGATGTGGAAAGCATATATGAGCTGTGGTGGGTCCCACTGGAGGAAGCTGGGCTGCAGCCTTCTGGCTGGGACCCCATTCCAGACGGCTGGACACTAGGAACAGACACTCAAGGAGCAGGAAGCCACAGTAGGTGCTGCAGGAGGCAAGAACTGAGGGCTCCCTGAAGGGAGCTGAGCAGATAGGAGGATCCCTAGCACGGGGCCCTCAGGAAGCAGGTACTGGACGCAGCTGTACAGGGGGCATGAAAGACATCGCCCTCTTCCCCTTCAGTGTCTGCCCCCAAAACCCTGAAGCAGAGAGGAGTCTAGAAGATGATGGGGATGGGGGAGCAAAGTGCACCTTCAAGTCCCCTTCACACCTCAGGTCCTTTGGGCCTGATCATGCTGGGCTGGGGGGCAGTTGGAGGGATGACAAGGGAGGGAGGGAGGAGATGGAAATAGTTTCCACCCAGCATGGTTGAAGGTAACTATCAGAGAAAAGGCAACCCATTTCATATCCGTAGCCTACCAATTTCAATTATGCCAAAAAAAAAAAAAAAAATTGTGTACTTAGAAAAAGCCAGAAAAGGGAAGTAAAAAAAGAAAAAGAAAGACCAAGATAAAAATAAGTTATGTTGTCAGGGATTATTAGGATTATGAATCCTCTTATTCCCTCCCGCTATTTATTTTTGATGTTGCCAAACAATTCATACAAAAGAAAATCAACACGTGTGCCAAATTCCATACACCACAATTGATACACATATGGGGTTTCTTTGGTGTAACATCTATGTTGAAACATGGGGTTGTGTGTATATACACATAATGTATACCTGTAAAAGCAGAGCTAAGTTTTTATACACTCACATTCTTCGGGAATAAAGCAACGACACTATTCTGATAAGATGTGTTAGAACTGCATTCATATTTACACAGTTTAGAAAACCTTGAGGGATCATGGGTTCAAGGAGTAATGTATATCTTGACAAGGCTTTATGACTCAACTCTTTTCTCCTTTCTGGAACCATCCTAAAAATGTAAGCTGGGTTTGAAGATCACATTAAAAGGAGCATAGCATTTAGTCGGATACTGTCAGAAAGCACAGAGTATAATATTAAAGACAGGTCAAGCACCTACCTAGCACCTACCTACCTTGGCATTATCTTCCATGTAATTAGAAAAATGAAAATATCCATGACGAAACATAGACAAGTCTGGAGCATTCTCATCCGAGGAGAAAGATCCGTATGCTTCCTTTGAAGGAGCTCTCATGAATGAAGACAGTGTCCTCTTATTTCTTTTTATTATATCTGGGAGGCAATTTATTATGTTCTAGAGTTTGAGCCTGCATATGGCTTTTTTTTTTTTTTGACTCAGAGGGACATTTTCAATAATCTCTCAGAAATGCCAAATCTTAAATACATGGAATTACCAAAATATAATAAATCACAAAGCAACTTGAAAGAAAGGTTGTTTAACAGTAATATCCTAGAAGCTTATGAGGTGGGAACTTTGCCACATGAAACAGATCTGAGTTTCCAATAAAATACTTGGCTCTTGGCTCATTTCAAAGTAAAAGTTAAAATTTTTCTCATATAAAATTAGGATTAAATGAGTTTGCCCTCCTGAAAACCCGACAGCAGGAGATTTTTGCATTTGAAGTCAGGATTTGGGGAATTATGCTCTTACTTTGGAAGTTACAAAGACCAACAGACACTAACTCTTTTGTTCTAAATTGAGAATATCACAGTTATGGATATTCAAAACTAGGGTTTACTAAATTTTATGAAATTAGAAGCAAGAGCAAAGGTCAACCACTCTATATAGTTTTAGTATTGAGCATATCCCAGTGTTACTGAAATTATAAAATAATTTGCTAAAGATTGGGCAATTTTCTATGAATAATAATTACCCATTCTTATTGCTGCTTTAATTTATTATAGTCAAATTAGAGATATTATTTATAATGATTTCTATGTTGAAGTTTAGTTGTGTTCAGTTTACTTATTCTCACATCCAATGTGTTACTTACTCTGTGAGGTTTGAGTGTCTATGAATTTCTTTATCAAGGCATCAGTTGTTTGGGTATAAAGACTGAGAGCGTATCTCAGAGACTGAAGATCTGGGCTTTTCTCCAAGAAATTCTTTTTCAGGCCATTTCCTCCTGCATGAAAGTATTGCTAAAAAGAAAAAAAATAATGTAAGCAGAGGCATTTAGAAAGAAGTATTAGATGAGGGATTTTATTGCCATAATCGTGAGGCTCAGATGGAATAATACAGTATGATCAACATGAGGTAGATACAAAGAAATAGCACCAGCTGGCCACTGCCAAGTCATCACCACGTAGTTCAGGTTCCCTCAGTATCTCTGAAGTGTTGCTCTGCATCACAGACATCAGATCCTCACAGCTTAAGACTCTTCCTCTCATTCAACACTTAAGTTAAAGAAATGGGATCATGAAGATGCAGTGGCCAGCATGCTTACAGAATGCCAGGTTTAGATACTGTGTCAACTTGGTTGTTGACTTCCGTTTCCAGAACATGAGAAAAACATCCAGGGTTGTCAAATTTCATAAAGAAGGTATCTCCTGGTCATGTATTTTCTAGATACTAGTTTGCAATTCTAGGACAGGTGCCCACTGCTCCCATCTTCCCCATGATCTAATCACACAGTGATGCACACATAGGCCAACCGTGAGGATGCACAGTGGTCCTTGGAAATGCAACATCTCCTGAACCTTGTGTCTGAGAAATGCAATGAAACAGAGTTTCTTTCTTCTTCTTTTTTTGCTCTTGTCGTCCAGCAAACTCAAAGCATTGCAATATTTATAGGTAAGGTAACAGAGAACATATATATTTGACAATAAATGAGGTGATTGAGGGATATGAGCACTTCTAATGCTGCAGGTATTAAGCACAGACATCACTTTGGAGGACTCACTAGAGATACGTGATAGGACTAAGGATGTTATTTCCCAACCATTTAGAGATGATAATGTGTTTATAGTGTTCTACTAATGTTAGATAAATAGTTCTCTCTCTCTCCCTGTACCAACAAAGCTAAACTACACCCTCATTGCAACCTGCCTCGTACAATCTAGGATTCTCACAGAATGGCATGTTTTGGAAAAGCTCAACAAATGATTCTGATACACTCTCCTAAACGGATATATGTTATCCCTCTATCCCATTTCTTAAAAATTTCTGAGGTGAAACATGTCAGTGAACTGAAAATTCATAATTGTCTTAGTTTTCTTCCCTAAGTAGAAACACATTCTGAGCATTTGTAGGCATCTGAGTGTAATTTCAGAGACCGTAATGTAGAGAAGACTAAGGGCACAGGCCTGAGGAAGTAGGCAATGGTGATATGATCTGAAGAAAGTTTGTTACAACTGCAGACACCCTCCTCCCAAAGAAAAACCCATGGCCACTTACAGTTCCTTTCCACTCCAGCTGGGCGCACTGTGAAAACACAAGCTGCACCTAAAGCTACCTATGGTTATGAAGAGGAGGCACAGCAAAATGGGAAGAGCCTTTTCTTATTTTTGAAGAGTCAACAAAGATGTAATATTTAAACTTGTTCTATACCTTGATCTTCTTATATAAATGTTAAAATATTTTCACATGTAGAAAGTATTTATCAAAGACTGAGAGTCTGGAATTGTTTCAGGTGCTTTGGTGGATGAAAAAAAATATCAGAGTTCCTTTCTTTAGGAAAGGTGATATGATACTTAAAGTGGAAAAATATTAAATGAGTGTATTGAAAGGGGAAGGTTTCACTTGGACTTGATTGTTTTCCCTGGAGGAGTGGTGGGGTGAGCTCTGGAGCTCTGTTTACGTAATGACCCAGGGAAGTATCAGATGAAATAATATACCCTAACTGTAAAGAGCAGTGGGATAAACTGAACTAGGACTAGGTGGCATCTGTGGAGGGGAAGGCATTCTCCCTCTCAGTGTTTCCCAGACAAACTTCAGTTTTGTCAAACCTGAGCATAAGTGCTGGAGAATTAAATTAGTGAAGTACAGAAAGAATAACGAGCAGCAGCTACAATGATGTTTCACGATCTCCTGGCAACTGAGAGTTGTTAGAAATGCAAATTAATTATTTCTGGTGGGATGCAACTGATGACTGTTTTGTGGCTAGATCTGTTTTGCCTCTATTTGTAAATTTATTTCAGCTTTCCTCATTGCTTATCTTCATGTGTGGTTCTTGGATATCTTCTTTGAGCCAGTTATAAGATCTTACTGGTTCCCTCATTAATTGATGAGTTAAATAATATTCTGGACAAGTTTTATAACTGCATGAATGTCACAGTTATACTCTAATTTTTTAAATTAATTTTTATTGGAGTATAGTTTATTTACAATGTTATGTTTCTGCTGTACAAAAAAGTGAATCAGTTATACATATACCTACTCTTTTTTATATTCTATTCCAATATGGGTCATTACAGAGTACTGAGCAGAGTTCCCTGTGCTATACAGTAGTTTCTTATTAGTTAACTATTTTATATATAGCAGTGTGTATATGTCAATCCTGAACTCCCAATTTATCCCTCCCCCCTTCCCCCTTGGTAACCATAAGTTTGTTTTCTACATCTGCGACTCTATTTGTTTTGTAAATAGGTTCATTTGTACCATTTTTTAAAAAGATTGCACATACAAGCAATATCATATGATATTTGTTTTTCTCTTACTTCACTCAGTATGACAATCTCTAAGTCCATCCATGTTGCTGCAAATGGCACTGTTTCATTCTTTTTATGGCTGAGTAATATTCCATTGTATATATGTGCCACATCTTCTTTATCCATTCATCTGTCAGTGGACGTTTAGGTTGTTCCCATGTCCTGGCTATTGTAAATAGAGCTGCAATGAACATTGGGGTACATGTCTCTTTTCGAATTATGGTTTCCTTTGGATATACGCCCAGGAGTGGGATTGCTGGATGATATGGTGGTACTACTTTTCGTTTTTTAAGGAACCTCCATACTGTTCTCCATAGTGGCTGCATCAATTTACATTCCCACAAACAGTGTAGGAGGGTACCCTTTTCTGTGTTTTTTAATCACAGTTTCAATTTCAGTACTTGTGATTGGTTTGTTCATATTTTCTAATTCTTCCTGGTTCAGTCTTAGAAGGTAGTATCTTTCTAAGAATTTGTCCATTACTTCTAGGTTGACTATTTTATTGGCATATAGCTGCTTATAGTAGTCTCTTATGATTCTTTGTATTTCTGCGATGTCAGTTTTAACTTCTCCTTTTTCATTTCTAATTTTATTGATTTGAGTCCTCTCCCTCTTCTTCTTGATGCGTCTGGCTAAAGGTTTATCAATTTTGTTTATCTTCTCAAAGAACAAGCTTTTGGTTTTATTGATCTTTGCTATTGTTTTCTTTGTTTCTATTTCATTTATTTCTCCTCTGATCTTTATGATATCTTTCCTTCTGCTACCTTTGGGTTTTGTTTGTTCTTCCTTCTCTAGTTCCTTTAGGTGTAAGTTTAGATTTTTTACTTGAGATTTTTCTTGTTTCTTGAGGTAGGCTTGTATAGCTATAAACTTCCCTCTTAGAACTGCTTTTGCTGCATCCCATAGGTTTTTGATCGTCATGTCTTCATTGTCATTTGTCTCTAGGTATTTTTTTATTTCCTCTTTGATTTCTTCAGTGATCTCTTGGTTATTTAGTAACGTATTGTTTAGCCTCCATGTGTCTGTGTATTTTACGTTTTTTTCCCTGTAACTGATTTCTAATCTCATAGTGTTGTGGTCAGAAAAGATGCTTGAGATGAGTTCCGTTTTCTTAAATTTATTGAGGCTTGATTTGTGACCCAAGATGTGATCTATTCTGGAGAATGTTCCATGTGCACTTGAGAAGAATGTGTAATCTGCTGTTTTTGGATGGAATGTCCTATAAATATCAATTAAATCTATCTGGTCTATTCTGTCATTTAAAGCTTGTGGTTCCTTATTAATTTTCTGTTTGGATGATCTGTCCATTGGTGTAAGTGAGGTGTTAAAGTCCCCCACTATGACTGTGTTACTGTCGATTTCCTCTTTTATAGCTGTTAGCAGTTGCCTTATGTATTGAGGTGCTCCTGTGTTGGGTGCATATATATTTATAATTGTTGTATCTTCTTCTTGGATTGATCCCTTGATCATTATGTAGTGTCCTTCCTTGTCTCTTGTAACAGTCTTTATTGTAAAGTCTATTTTATCTGCTTATGAGTATAGCTACTCCAGCTTTCTTTTGATTTCCATTTGCATGGAATATGTTTTTCCATCCTCTCACTCTCAGTCTGTATGTGACCCTAGGTCTGAAGTGGGTCTCTTGTAGACAGCATATATATTTATTTTGATTTTGTATCTATTCAGTGAGCCTGTGTCTTTTGGTTGGAGCATTTAATCCATTCACGTTTAAGATAATTATCGGTATGTATGTTCCTTTGACCATTTTCTTGTTTTGGGTTTGTTTTTATAGGTCCTTTACTTCTCTTGTGTTTCCCACTTAGAGAAGTTCCTTTAGCATTTGTTGTACAGCTGGTTTGGTGGTGCTGAATTCTCTTAGCTTTTGCTTGTCTGTAAAGCTTTTGATTTCTCCATCGAATCTGAATGAGATCCTTGCTGGGTAGAGTAATTTTGGTTGTAGGTTCTTCCCTTTCATCACTTTAAGTAGATCATGCCACTCCCTTCTGGCTTGTAGAGTTTCTGCTGAGAAATCAGCTGTTAACTTTATGGGAGTTCCCTTGTATGTTACTTGTTGTTTTTCCCTTGCTGCTTTTAATAATTTGTCTTTAATTTTTGTCAGTTTGATTACTATTTGTTTCAGTGTGTTTCTCCTTGGGTTTATCTTGCCTGGAACTCTGTGCCTTCTGGACTTTGGTGGCTATTTCCTTTCCCATGTTAGGAAAGTTTTTGACTATAATCTCTTCAAATATTTGCTTGGGTCCTTTGTCTCTCTCTTCTCCTTCTTGGACCCCTATAATGCAAATGTTGGTGCATTTAGTGTTGTTCCAGAGGTCTCTTAGGCTGTCTTCATTTATTTTCATTCTTCTTTCTTTATTCAGTTCCACAGCAGTGATTTCCACCATTCTGTCTTCCAGGTCACTTATCCGTTCTTCTGCCTCAGTTATTTTGCTACTGATTCCTTCTAGTGTATTTTTCATTTCAGTTAGTGTATTGTTCATCTCAGTTTGTTTGTTCTTTAATTCTTCTAGGTCTTTGTTAAACATTTCTTGCATCTTCTCAATCTTTGCCTCCATTCATTTTTCAAGGTCCTGGATCATCTTCACTATCATTATTCTGAATTCTTTCTCTGGAAGGTTGCCTATCTCCACATCATTTAATTGTTTTTCTGGGGTTTTATCTTGTTCCTTCATCTGGTACCTAGTCCTCTGCCTTTTAACTTTATCTAAGTTTCTGAGAATGTGTTTTTTGGTCCACAGGATGCAGGATTGTAGTTCTTCAAAAGCTCAACTTTAAATAGGGTTTCTCCATTGGCCTCTGTAGCAGCTTGCACATACTGATTAAGTTGTTAGCTGTCTGTTTCAGAGCTGTTGCCTTGTCCTTTTATTTTCAAATACTGTTGATTTGGCTCAGTGTTGGCAGGTAAATGTAATGTCTCTAAGGCCAACCACGCCAGCTGCAGCAGATCATTGTAATTTTGTTTCTTGTGCCATGTTCTATCCTTTTAACTTACAATTGAAACTACCTGCAACTGGTATGACTAATCCAGTCCAATTAGAATTTTAGTATTTAAGAAAGTTAATATTTTCATCGGTACTTGTGTAGAGGTTGAAGGATTTCACATTATTTTAAATAATTAAAAAGAAAACTAAATAATTGAAATACAGTATTTTAACTTAAAAAGAACTAATCTCCCTGTAGGAATATTACCTGTTTTGGCTTGCTACATTTTCCTACACTTTGTTAACATTTAGTTAAATAACGAAACATAGAAGCAAGGACACTGATTTTAGAGTTTGGAATCTTTTCTCAGCTCTGCCAATTACAAGCAACTCTGTGGCCTTAGGCAAACAAGTTAAACCTGCTTAGCCTCTGCTTTTTCATCTGTAAAATGTGAATGATCATTCTTGATGTACCTAACACCCAGGATGCTTATAAGGATCAGGAGAGAGAATTTACCTATATGAAAGATGACTGAAATAATGCAAACACTATTTCAGTCTATAGTCTACAAATTCCATAGCATTCTCTTCCTTCAGTTCTCACTTTCTCATGTCCAGCTCATTTGCTTAAATTCAGCTAAAGAGGAGTTAAGGATCATGTCTTTGGCAGCCTGGGTAGCATCTACTGCTTCGATATAAGAATATCTTTCTCATGAAGTCTCTGCCTTACAGTATTCCCTTTGCTGGGCTCCCAGCAGACACTGAATCACTAGCTCTTGAGGCTACAATTCTTTTAAGTAGTACTCCTCTTTCTCCTGAATTCCTTTTCAGTCAACATTACGGTTAGTGCCTTGTAGTATAGTCAGGGCGAATTTCAGAATCAGAAAAGATAAGAGGGTCTCAAAGCAGGTAAAGCAGGTGTTAGCATGGGGACCCCAGAGAAAAAGTTGGGAAATAAGGAGACTGAAGACCTGACCTCAGACTCTGAGGTTCAGAAGGACCAGGGTCAGACTCTGGTCCTGGAGAACAAGATAATGATGTGGATCCATTTGCTGGATGTTGGACACCAGGCAGTAGTTTTTTCCTGAAGAGCAAGGCAAGGGTCTGGTGGCTGAGGCTGAACTAAAATATCATTGGATGACCTGGGAAGGAAAATGGGATAGTTGAGCTGTCAACACGTAGATCAGGGGGATCTGCTTGGGGATCAGGATTGTCCCAGAGTTTGGGCAGAACTAGTCCTGCAGGAGGTGGTCATTTGTCCCCACCAAGAAGAATTAGAGAAACGCTGGGGTTAGGAACAGGAGCCAGGCCTGTCAGTACATTGAATGCCATTCTCTATTTTCACAGAACATATTTTTCTTGCGCTCTCTCTTAGAGTCATCCATTGACCTTATAAAATCCATGAAGGGCTGAATTCTGATTTTAAAAATCTTACTTTTTTTTTTTTTACGGTGTGCCTCAGAGTTATTTTTTCTACTATCACTTCCTTATTTGTAGCCATTAGTGCTTCTATAACTCCATAGGGTCAGTCATTTCTTATTCATATTTTTGAAAATTATTTTCAAAAAGAACAGGTTTTTTATTTTTTCTTTTTTCATGTTTACCATTAAAAAAAAGATTTTGCAAAATGTTTATACTTCCAGCCCATACTCTGGCTGCATCTTTAGAAACTCCATCACTGTCATCTCACTGCTGAAATTCACACTTGCCACATTCCACCAGGTGTCACAAAATAGTCACCTCACAAATTTCATTTTGCAGTTTTTGACACTGAAGCAGCAAAAGATGTCCTCTTATTAAATGCTGAAACTACAAAAGTCATGAAGTAATAGTGTTTTGAAGGTGTCCAACTGTTATACAAATAGAACTCTGTTTTAATGACTACCGTTGCAGTGTCTGTTTCTATCCAGTGAGATTATTCTGTGCTTGGAAAATGGCTTGTGGTAGCTCACAGTTCTTTGCTAAACTATTCACACATCCTTCCCCAAGTGAAGTATTGAGACATTGGACACAGTCCAAATTTAGGAGATGAATTAATTTTTCACTCTTTAATAAACTTTCACATATAAATATAAAATTTATGTATATAAATCTATAAAGAATCACATGAAAACAAAGAACTTCTAAGTTATGTTTTGAGATCTGCCTATATTTAGCCCACAATCCAATAACTTTTGGTTAACCTCTGGCTATGAAAAATTGATGCACACAATGCAATGCCTTTGCGTTTTCAGCAGAAAACTAAATTATTGTCCTTACTAAGAGAGAAGAGAAAATTGATCTTTCCAAAACCATTTCAGCAAGCATAGAAAACACAAACGGAAATTCTGTTAACCCTAAATCCCCTGAAGTATCTATTTAACTGGGCTTTGGGGGTACATGTCTTTCTTTGAAAACACCTGTTAAACATAGATTTCAAACACATTTTCTAAAGGTAGAAAAAGGAAGCAACTCTAAGGGCAGAGCAATATGGATGTAATAATGACATAGTATGGCCTAAGTCTGACACACTCCCAGAATGTATGTGTACAACTGTCTACTGTGTCTATGGATGGCACAGCTCTACAGACATGCATATGGGGGTACCTTTCTCTGAGGGTACACAGAGAACTCTGGATCCATATCCAGGGACACTATAACCTTACCTTGATGGTAGCCAGGACCACCTCCATTATAGTACACTGTCTCGGTGTCAGACCCTTGGTATCCTCTCGAATCATGTGCTCCTGGAAAACAAGTGAAAAACTGCTTATAAAATTACCAGTTCATTTATTTAACAACTGTTTTCAAACAAAATCTGTATATAATCCCTGTATGCAGATATTTCCCATTTGAGATATCTTTTTCATATGAACACATTTTAGAGGATGATTTTGTCAGATATTTACTAAAAATCCATTTTGCCAAAAGAAGGAATGCTTTTGAATGTTTTAATTTTAAAATGCTTTTAAATGTTTACTTAAAAAGCAGTGCTTTGATTCATAGGTGGCTTTATTTTTCACCTGCAAGCCAATGGTAGGGGAAAGAAAAGAGATAAACCTGCAAAATGTGTGTCCAAGCTTTTCCATCTTAATTCCTGCTTTCTGTTCTGTCACACAGAGGAAGGTCCATCATGTAAGGGATTTAGGAGGTAAATTTTAGCCTCATTCAATTATCACTGATAAAACCTACTTTAAGTATAATGCTCCCACTTTTTCTTTCTCGGATACCCTTAATGCTTAGTCATTACCCGGAAAATTCCTAAAGAATTAACTGATTTCGGCTCTGGAGATTTTGTATATTTTAAAGTCATTTTTCAATATTTTAGAACTTATTTCCATATTAACAATGCATTTTCCTCATTGTTCACTATGAACTCTCTCTTTATTTAAAACTATTTTAGGGAAATGATGGTAGAAAGTTGAAGACAACAATAAAGGAACTTTGTCTAAAAGAAAAATTTAGAAATTCCTGACCCCCATATTGATATAATCTCCCCAGGGCGTCCACTATTCTATGTCAACAACATTCAACAAATATTTATTGAGTGCTTATTATGTGCCAGCACTGTTCTAGGTGACAGATATATTGTTTCATGAAAGACAGACTTTTATCCTCCTGGAACTTAAATTCTAACTTATGTACGTGCCTCTTTGTGAATTAGAAGGAAAGCTGATGTAGCTCTGAGAATACATGACTTGGTCAAGGGATCAGTGCTGTTGGTTAGTAATAAAAGGTGCCTCTTTTTCTACGGGGCACAGCTGCACATCAATACATGTGGCTTAGCAAGTGTTGCATGGTCCCTAAGTCAGCCGTCATTCACTCCCTTAGTGGGACAGTTTTGTGCAATGTATGAATTGTACAGTCACAGACAGTGGCTCATCCTTCTATTCTAGCCTTTGTCTTACTCTGTCATTTAGTAGAGGCCATGACTTTCTGAAGATAATCTATATGTTTTACTCACTTCTGCAGACTTTCAGTGCCTATCTTGGCAATTATCACCTGCTAGGCCCTCAATATGTTTTTCGTAATTGAATTGTACTTCTTCAGCATATGCTAAATGATTCAATATGCTTGAATGGAATCACACTCCTTTGAATATTGTTGAAAACATGGTATAATGCTGGACCCATGATATACAATTCTGCATCTCACTGCCTCTTTCTCGGATATAGGGATTTCAACACAAACATGAGTCCATTTAATATTTTAAAAATATTTAAAAAATGGTTGAGACCCAAAAAAAGGATGGAAATTTTTTGCCAAATTATAGAGAGAAATGCTTTACTTTATATTAAATAAATCTCTCTGCCTTCATCAATCTTGACTGGCTTTTTGATGAGGTCAGATTATTTTTTAATAGATGCTATAATACATAATATATGTTAGAGCTATAGAAAAATACAATTCTTGCAAGAAATGATTTTCTGGGATTTAGCAATAGCTCATTGAAATAAGGTAGTCTCTGAAAAAGTCTTGTAATGAGTTACTCCTTGCTTGCATAAATTCATAGTCTCAGATGTATTTTTAGTAACTGGTTTTGATATTGTATCACCCGTTCATAAAGATGTATTCATTTTTTAAAAAATGTTATGCCAAATAAATCTGATCCCATAAAATAGTGATAAGTTGGACATACTTAATATACATACATTATAAGTTCCAGAGGATGAAGTAATATAGAATATGTCAACATCTGAATAAATGTTTGCTTAATGAATTAATCCTAAATCATAATCACATGCAGAAAAGCAATTAGTTTCCCTCATTGTTCTATTTTCCTTGTTCTTTTAAGTAAGGTAGTCATTTGTTAATATTTCTATATAGGATTTCTGAATTTACTCATCAATACAGTTATTTCAAATGATGCTTTTCCTGTGGATCAAATATGCTTTCAAATTAATACATGAAAATGAAAAGACCCATGATTTAAAATGAAAACATTGAAAGTGACATTCTAGTAAAATATGGGAAAACAGCTTCATAAAATTTGCAGTTCTGCCTAGAACAGAACATAGGAAAACATTCTGACATAAATTGTACCAATGTTTTCTTAGGTCAGTCTTCCAAGGCCACAGAAATAAAAGGAAAAACCAAGAAATGGGACCTAATCAAATGTACAAGCTTTTCAGCCACATAGCACAGGGAGATCAGCTTGGTGCATTGTGACCACCTAGAGGGGTGGGATAGGGAGGATGGGATGGAGATGCAAGAGGGAGGGGATATGGGGATATACATATAGCTGGGTCACTTTGTTATAAAGCACAAACTAACACACCATTGTAAAGCAATTATACTCCAATAAAGGTGTTAAAAACAATAATAAAAAACAAACCAAAAAATGTACCACCTTTTGCACAGAAAAGGAAACCATAAACAAAATGAAAAGACAACCTATAGACTGGGAGAAAATATTTGCAAGTGATGTGACTGAGAAGGGTTAATTTCCAAAATATACAAACAGCTCATACAACTCAACAATAGAACACCAAACAACCCAATCAAAAAATGGGCAGAAGAACTAAATAGACATTTCTCCAAAGAAGACACACAGATGGCCACAGGCACATGAAAGGATGCTCAACATTACTAATTTTTAGAGGAATGCAAATCAAAATTACAATCAGGAATCACCTCACACGGATCAGAATGGCCATGATTAAATCTCTACAAATAAGAAATGCTGGAGAGGGTGTGGAGAAAAGGAAATCCTCCTACATTGTTGGTAGGAATGTAAGTTGGTGCAGCCACTATGGAAAACAATATGGAGGTTCCTCAAAAAACTAAAAATAGAGTTGCCATACAATCCAGCAATCCTACTCCTGGGCATATATCTGGACAAAACTACAATTCAAAAAGATACATGCACCCTTATGTTCATTGCAGCACTGTTCACAATAGCCAAGACATGGAAACGACTTAAATGTCATTGACAGATGCATGGATAAAGAAGATGTGGTACATATATACAATAGTACTACTCAGCCATAAAAAAAGAATGAAATAATGCCACTTGCAGCAAAACACGGCTGGAACTACAGGTCATCATACTAAGTGAAGTAAGTCAGAAAGAGAAAGACAAATACCATGATATTGCTTATATGTGGAATCTAAAATATGACACAAATGAAGCTATCTACAAAACAGAAACAAACTCACAGACATAGAGAACAGACTTGTTGCCAAGCGGGGGTTGGGGGAGGAATGGATTGGGAGTTTGGGGTTAGCAAATGCAAGCCATTATAATATATAGAATGGATAAATAACAAGGTCTTACTGTGTAACACAGGGAACTATATCCAATCTCCTGCGGTAAACCACAAAGGTAAAGAATTTTTAAAAGAATGTATATATATGTATAACTGAATCACTTTACTGTATAGCAGAAATTAACACAACACAATAAATCAACTTCAGTTAAAAAATTTTCAATTCTGTGTTTTGGCTAGAGTTTTAATTTTTTAGATAACAATATAGAGGGCTTATTGCTCTGTAATTCAAATAATAACAACTAAATGGACCAAAAATTTAAAAATCAAGGGACAATAATTGGAAAACATGATTTAAAACTAAGTTATTTTTCCATCACCTATGGATAACACGAATCTATTTTTAGTCCTTCAGATTATTTCAGTCTTAATGAATTTAACTCTTTTAGGACATTTTATTCATAATTTGCTTTTAGTTCATTATAATCAAAAGAGAATTCACTGAATTGAGGAAATTTTGAGGCCATGAAGGGACCTAAAGTGTGATGTTTTCTGTGGACTCTGATTTTTCCCAGGTAGCGTGCATATGCCCACTGAGGATCCGGTCTCTCCCATTTAGTGTTCATAAGATTTGAACGGGCTGCCTGCACCCCCAGCTCAGGGGTGGGTGGGTATGTGAATTAAGCCAAATAGCATATGCCATTCCCCAGGCCACAGTAGTTGGCTTGGGAGTGGTGAAAATATTCTATTAGAGTTGATGATGTGCCAGTGGATTTTGCTGGAATTCCTTGCACCAAGGGGGGGGTGGGGGTGTTGTTTTTTTTTTTTTTTAATACAAGATTTCAAGTTCAAAAATGTTAGATATAAGCAGGGAACCATCTTACAAACAGGAAGGGAGGTTTGTTAAAGCAGTAAGTCAAACAAGGAAAGAGCAGAGTTGAGAGACAGTGAGTAACTGGGTTCTGTAACATTGTTTCACTTCCTAATCAAGCAGTGATGGAAACCAGAGTTATCCCAGGAGTATAAAGTTTCATGGAGCAATGAATTCCTTTCTTGCTTTTGTTAGTGTGGCTTTCCATCACTTGAAACTGAAATAGTTATAGCTGATATAACAAACATTCAGTTCAGAAAACTGAAGCTGGGGGAGATGGAATATGTTTCCCGATGTCACACAGAATGCTAGACACATAGCCAGGGCTATTTCTTTTGTAATAAGCCACTGTGATGTTTCACTTTCATGGTTTTCTATGAGAAACTTCAATACTATATAAATCCATTTTTCAAAGTAGGGACTAGAAATGTCAGGGAGGTAATAAGAGGAATGAAGAAAGCAATGGAGATCAAGATCCAAAACGATAGTTTGACAGTGACATCTACCTTCTACTTTCCCTCTGAACCACCGACATCACTGAATACCTGTGAGAATTTTATGTCATGGTTATGTCTTCTAAATGGATTATTGGCTTTTAATGTTTTTCTGACAAAGGGGATAATGAAGGTGATATAATAAAGTACTGACATTATAGGGCACCTATTTTATCTCAGTAAGTAATTATACAGTCAAATGGATATCCTTTGCCTGTGTTGTACACACAAAACAGTGCCAGTGATACCTAACCCTGAGCTGCCAGCTGGGGGAGGAAGCAAGATAACCTCTGTGAGTGGGAGGTGGCATACTCTTGACAGGCACCATGCAAAGATAATGCATGCATTAGTTCATGTATCCTCACAACAATTCTCTGAACCAGGTGCTAACATTGTCTGGATTTTACAAATGCCAAATCTGAAAATGAGGTTAAATACTTTGGGCAGTATCACATGCTTGGAAGCAGCTGAGGTAGAATTTGAGCCAAGGTGGTCAGTATCTGGAACCCACCCCCATGCTATACTATATTCTAATAGGTAGTAATGGAACAGGAACAAATATTTCAGCTACAGGCACAATGTTGGCCTATATGTAGTCCACTGATACATGAATGGATAAAAAACGTGGTATATACTTACAGTAGAATATTATTCAGCCTTTAAAAGGAAGGAAATCCTGCCATGTACTACAACATGGATGAACCTGCAGGACATTATGCTAAGTGAAAAAAGCCCGTCACAGAACTGCAATATATATTTTAACCAATCAAGTTCCTATTCTAGAGGGGAAAAAACCTGAGGTTCCCTGCACAACTGCAAAGTCTTGTGAGTCTCAAGCGATAATAAAAGGTAAGGTTATTTATACAGCAAATCCTTGCTGTAATGGGGTTGATTATGTCGACGAGTTCAATGTCTGCTTTGATGAGTTTATTTTCCCGCATTAGGTTTCTTGCCTTAAGAGTTCTCTAGACTTTTCTGGATTTCTATGAAGCATTCTTTGCCTTTATTCATACAAAGTCAGTTTACTGTAGAGAAGAAAATATGCTCTCTAATTTAGTCTAATTTAAAGCAGTAATGCTTCATGCTTCAACACAAAGTCAAAAATTCCCAGTTGCTCTACGAATTGGAAAATATGAGAAATACGGAGTGTGGGGAGAAGAAGACAGTACAATTCAGTCCCTAAATTTTGATCTGATTCATTCTTAAAGCAGATTGTGAGATCCCAGACACACATTCTCCTATAGTCCTGCCATATTCAATACCATTACTAATAGGAGGTTGGTTTCTCAGAGTTGTAGTCAGCTCATTACTTTTCATAGACAACTAGTAATTGCTTTATTCTTATTACCTTCAGTTTGGATAGTTGTCCCAGATCTTTAGCTGCAATGAAAATCATCTGGGGTCCCTAGAGACACACACATAGAAAAGGAGAGAAGAGGACTCAGTCATAACTTCGGTAACGCTCAAAGTAGAAATGTAGTCAATAGACAATGTACTCTATTTTTCTTATTATATTTGTGACCTTAATGCCATAAGCCCTTGACTGGTCTATTTTACAACTTGGATCAAAGACATCTAGTACTGCTGGCAATACAACTATCTTCATAGGCATCCTACTTCTGGAAGTTTTAGTCTGAGTTACTGAATGGGTTACTGCTAGTGTATCCAGCTTAGTGTAGTGTATGTATGACCTCAGAGAGCTTTATCTTTTCTTTCTTTATTTGTAGCAGAGGCAACTACTTCCCTCCACTCCCCACCCCCCAAAATTAATCTATGCAAAATGTCAAGATCCACAGCTGAAGAAGGTGGAGCTAGTCCACCTGACATGCCATCCAATCTCTCAGAGCCCTGCCCTCGTAACTCCTCCCTCAGCCAGAGGTTTTCCCTAGTACCCCAAGGCCCTGGGGAGAGCTTGAAAAACATCAGAATAAACATCAGAAGCACTAGTAGAATACTCAACAGTAGCCTAGAATGTTTTCACAATAAGGAAAACCAGCTATTCTGAAGTAGCAGTCTCCATGTTTTTATTGGAGCCTGTATATTCATTGAGAAATCCATACTTGGAGATCTTGATGTTCGAGAAAATTGAGGTGATGGTTAGCTTTCCTAGGGAAGATCTTATATCAAAAAATGAAATGTCATATACAGCATTTCTGCTATTATAACATAGATGTAGTCTTGAAAAAACTTATATTCTATAAAATTGTGCATTAGAAATAGTAGGGCTTTTGGGGAAAATAGGAGGGGGCAGTGCAAAGTCCATGCAATTTTGTTACCAAAGAACTATCAAAAACAATAACTGCTACTTTGGGAGACAGCATGAACAGCTCAAAGGGAGCTCAGTGAAGCTGGGGGCTACCTCGAGGGATATTAAAAATGTAAAAAAAACCCCAAACAACAGCACAATAGAGTATAACGTGGGCTGAGACAATGCCTGCAGAAGTGGAGCTCTGAGCACAGGGTAGCCTGCCATGTGTGAGAAGCTAGGTGCATGTATCTGGATACAGACCAATGTGCAAGTATGCCCCCTTCCTCTTTTTTATCTTTTTAAAAACAGGATGAAAGGGCTCCTGCCTATGTAGCAGCCAAGCTGAGTGCTCTTTCCTTTTCTGCTGAAGTATATACTCTTCTGTTATATTCCCACGCCTCTCACCTAGAAAAATTTACTAATAAAGCAACCCAACCTGCACATTGCACTGACATCATTCCTCTATTGGCAAATTAAGTGACAGGTCACTGGTGTTACAGAAATGCATTACGTGTTATAGAAGAATAAGGGGTGTGTGCGAATGTGGGGGGTGTGTGTGTGTTTCTGTATGGGATTTGGCTGCCCACACGTGTAGGCTATAATGATTATACCATACACTCATGGCATGAAGCAAAACTCAAAGTGATTTATATTTAACACTCACTGTCTGGCCGTAAATCAACACAAACATATGAATCTTTGCACCTTGGAACACTTTACAAGAAAACATTTTCTATATAATCTCACTGGATAAATATGGACTGAGTGTGCATGATTAATGGTGTCAATATATATTTTAGTTTAGTTTACAATTACTCATTATTGCATCAACTTATCGTCCTCAGTCACAGACAAAAAAATTATTCCATAGCAGGTGCTTGTTAGGGTTATTTCTTTCCTCGCTTGGCTCAGGATACGCTGAGTTAGCTGGACAGGGTATCCACTTGACCACTGTCTGACTTTTGCTGCCAACTGATCTTTCTGGTTTTGATTTCACTGTGTATGATACAATCACATTCTTCAAATGCACTAAAAGATGTCTCCTGTATTAACCACGAAGTGCGAAGGTGATAGATAAAAGCAAAAGGGAAAAGTAAAAAAAATTCCAGATAGCAGTGTTGGCTTTATCTTCTTCAACTGTAAAATTGCAGAAAGAAACACAGCGGGCATATTCTATCAAAAATGTATTTCCCTGGGGTGGGGGTGGGTCATAATAAAATTAAATAAAAATTACATGTGTAGACCAGATAACTCTACAAGTTGAACTTTGATACATTTGTTTTTCAAGAGATAACGTTTGAAATGTCAAGCCAGTGTGAAGTATGACTGCTATTGCCACTATTTAAAATTGATTTGTGATGGGGGTGCGGGAGGATTGCATTGGGAGTTTGGGACTAGCAGATGCAAACTATTATATAGAGAATGGATAAACAACAAGATCCTGTTGTTTAACACTGGGAACTACATTCAGTATCTTGTAATAAGCCATAATGGAAAAGAAAAAAATTGATTTGTACAAGGTGATGTCATTGGAATGATCATTGCTAAGACACTGTATACCACACCCTTTTTCCCAAAATGAATTTAATTACTATTTCATCTGGATCAAAACCATTCATTGAAACAAAAAACAATTAGATGGGCTATTGAAAATATAATCAAATGTTAGTTCGAATACTTACTGTTTGATCTGTCAGAGGAGGGAGGACAATTTGTTTTTCTATTTTGTTGAGAACTAGCTTCCACAGTTCTTTCAATATTCGCTTCAGGACTGTTTTCTCACAGATTTTTGCTGAGAGACTTAATCTGAAATGAAATAAAACACACAATCACTTCTAAGTCTCTTATTGAGGTATCATTTGAGTGATCAGAAATTCACATTTTCAGCACTGATATTCAAATACCTGAATAGGTCTTTATAATTTTCAGATGCTAAATTTCATTTCATTTACGGAAAAAAAATACATAATATCAAAAATCTGTTTCATCATATTATACATCATTAGGTAATTCACTGTTTGGTAGAAAATGAATTCAGAGGATTTCCTTTCTTAAATTGCATCCTAAACTGACATCAAGGCTCCCAAAGTACACAATTTTTACCTGCATTCCAGACTTGTATTTACTACATGCTCCATGTTCATGGTACAGGCCAAACACCAAAGAAGCACATTTTCATCACTATCTGGCACTGGACCAACATAACAACATGGCAAACATGCATATGATTTCACTCAAGAGCAAAACTTTACCAACTTTATTTTCCAGGTTTATTGAGATACGATTGATATATAACATTGTGTACGTTTAGGGTGCACAAGATAATGATTTGATATATGTACATACTATGAAACAATCACCACCATAAATTTAGTTAACATTCATCACCTCACATAGTTATTTTGTTTTGGCTTGTGATAAAAAGTTTTACTCATAGCAATTTTCAAATATATAATTTAGTATAGTTTCCTATAGTTACTAGTTACTATACTACATATATCTCAGGACTTATTTATCTTATAACTGGAAGTTTGTACCCTTTGACTCCCTTTACCTATTTCCAGCCAGCACAAATTTGTTCTCTGAGTTCAGATTTTCTAGATTCCCAATTTACCAACTTTAATAGGTTTAAGGTATTTCTTACAAATTCTTCTCATGGTGAGATAGTGATGGTAACATCATCTAGCATTTATATAACACTTTAATTTAGAAACCTCTTCTGCAGATTTCTCATTTATTATATGAGTATCTAGTATATCCATTTTAGAAATCAAAACCCAGCTCAGAGACATTGGGGAACTTGTTTAAGGAAGTGAGGCTAGTAAGTGAGGGCCGAGAGCCAGTACATTGTCCAATGCCCCATGCTACCCTTGGTAAATGTACTTGTGTGTGAAGGCCCAGCAATACATGAAGGCACAGTGCTGCATAAAGATTTACGGAATGTACCATAATATGATGCTGAACTCTTCGAGACTCCTTTAATAAGAGTTAATCAAACCTGTTGCACAGAGGGCCAAAGGTGGGGGTCATATATTTGAAGGTAGCCTCATGGACTTTCTATAGTGCTACTAAGTACTCTGTACTTTTGGACTCAGAATTTATAAACTGGGTTCTGATAGAACATAGGGTGGAAACCAGATGATGTGTCATGGAAGAACAGCAGAACCTACCCTCAGAGAAATTCCTAGGATGATTTAAGACACAACAAACCTGCCCATTTTACAGCAGATGTGTCATTTCCATTTCCAAAAGGTCTGAGTTTAAAAATTGATCTTGTTTTTATGGTCAGCTGATGTACTTGGCATGCTAACTAACCCTGTTTAAACTGGAGCTGAACCAATAGGAATAAAATTGTTGACATGTTTGCGGCTCTGCATGGGATTTCTGCTGGCTGGAAATGGCCCTTATAGCTTGTTTTATAGAGTGGTGAGGTCTTGATGGAGAAAATGGAACATAAAGAAGAGGCTGCACAAAGAGAGTCTATACATTTATAATATAACAATTTTTAAAGGGATTGTCTCAAAACCACCTTGAAGACTTACTTTGGCCCTTAATCGTTCATTTTAAATAACAAAAAATAGAGGGGAAATCTAGCAACTGCTTCCTTAATTTAGTCAGAGTTAACCAACTTGATAATGCAAGCTGAACACATAAATTTTGGAACCTGAGCTATCTATTTTGGCTGACCACAGAACCAATTAACCAGACCATTTTCAAATGCCATGTAGACTAGCTGCTAATATGATTTCCTGTCACACAGTTGATCATATTCTCATGAAAACATATCCAGCTGCTTTTCCTACCCCCTGGAACGCCCATCCCCTATGTCCATACATCTAAACCCTAACTGCCTTTAAAGAAGACCCAACCCAAGTGGAATTTCTACTGACCATCTGAACAGGAGATTATTACTTTACACCTTATTGCATTTATTCTACTTTTCTTATTTTTTCTTTCTAAACTCTTAGCTCCTTGAGAACAGAATTAATACCTAACTTTTTAAAAAAAGTCCTCTAACAAGTGGCTTTATGGCTGTACATTCTGTATTAGCCCAGAAAATTTCCACAACTCTCCATGCCTCGTATAATATCTCTTTCCAAAATTTTAAAATCTTTTACAATATTTTAAAGCTCATTGATGTTTTTCTATTTTTCTATACTGTTTCTTTCTACTAAGAATTAGAGGAAATTACATATATGATGATATGATAAAGTATAATTAGAAAGAGAAAATAAGACTGAGGAAAATAAGAATCTAAATATCCTGAAAAGAAGAGCCAACCCACTTTATGTATTAGCTCTGTTTTATAGATGATGAAATGGATTCAAGGTCCCTCAACTAGTAGATAACTGTATTAGGATAACTTCAAACTTTTTGTATGTTCCACAACTTTGCTTATAGCATATGCAAGAATAAATAGTTTTGTCAATGATCAATGATGTATCTCCAAACTGCTGCCTGGAATTCCAAATAGGAGTTCCAGTAGGAGTTTTAAGAAGATCAGGATTGCTTTGTTCTGCCCTCTGCTCACCATCACATTCACAACTAAATGGTAGTTTCTGTGATTCAATTAAGTCTTGTCCATAGAAAAGAGCCATATAAGATGACACAAGTTTCAAGGGGTTATATAGGAAATGAGGTGATAAAAGTGTCTATTAGGAAACTAAAGATATGAAGACGCCTTTCTCTCTTTCTTCCTCTTCTCTCTCTTTTCTTCCTCCCTTCTACTTTTTTCTTCTACGCCACTTGACTACCTGCTTCCTGCTAAGCTACCTAATTACCTATTCACCTATCTTCTAGATATTTCCCCATAGCAGACAGAAAATAAGACTTAATTTTTCTACCAAATACTAAACCTAAAGTGATAAGAACATTAGTCTTACTTACGCAGTAAGGTTATAAGCAAAGGGAAATGGAATTAAGGTAGAAGTCATAAATATATAGAAGAGGTTCTCCTTACTAATTCCTTCTTTGTTATCCTTATCTTTAAGGAAAGGTACTGTATCCCTCTTATTTATCTTGGTCTCTTTGGCGTTAATTAATTTTCCACAACAATATTAAATGAGGTAATATATGTAAACTAGTAGGTATAATACTGGTCCCATGTAGGCATTCAAAGTTATTTTTTGCTTTTCTACCTTCAGTTCTGGTTTTAAGTATCACCATTTAAGAAATCATACCTCTTGCTGCTTAGATCAATGGTTGCCAATTGTGAACACACTTTAAAATGGAGGTGCCTGGACCCTACTCCAAACTTACAAAATTAGAACTTCGAAGAGGAGGGATGGAACAGAAGCAAAATAAACCAACCTTTTTGGTTCAGAACACTGTCTTAGTTGGTCATAAAGACCTTCATTCCCACCCACTCCCACCACTACTGGACTGGAATCTCCATGGAGTCAAGGACCTTGACTCTCCATCATCACTGTCCAGTGCCTAGATTAGAGTTTGAAACAGGTGGACACTCAGTAAATAGTTATAGAAGGTGGGGTGAGGCAGCAATCTACTTGCCTCTGAGCTGAATTAACTGTAGTCACATTTGTGCTATTCTCTTCTTCAGGAGGTTTCTGACATGAAATCAGATATTCTGGAGTCAACTCAGTCTTTCTCCATGTCCAAGAAGTTGCAGAACAGTATGTTATCTGAGAAGCATGAAATCCTAAATCTCTCTATGCCTCAGAGCAGCAACCTCCTTAGTTATCCATACTTATTTCCTCTCCATTTTTCCTTTTCTGTACATAGTCATTCCATCTAGTAATGAATTAAGAGTTTTTCTTTTTTAGTGAATTGATCTATTTCTGTAGAAGCCCTTTTAAAGCTGTCCTACATAGAGGAAGATATGTTTTTTTCTCTCAAATCCATATCAGCCAAATTGAGGGCAGCAAATAAAGAGGAAACTGGGTAGAACACTTACATTTTGTCCAAGAAGTCCATGAGAGGTCTTAATACAACCTCTGCATCCATGGCTGTACTGTTCTTATTAGATGCGGTATTTCCAGTTGCTCTCATTTGATTTAGTTCAAAACTCATCTGTTTTATGCACTCTTCAATGATAAGCTGGAAACTGAAAATAAAGAATATAAATTCTGGAATAAGAACAAACATTTACGCCTTCCTTTGCCTGTGTCTGTTAAATTCACCCCAGGGAGTTTGATCTGTTTGCAATGGTGTGATAGCCCTTGTTCATTAGTTTTCAAACTTACTGTTTAGCTGCAAAAAATTTTGTTGCAATGAAAGCTTACTTAGAACGCTTATATGTAAAGTAGGTAAGACTGATGCTTTTCAGGTCGAATTAACTTGAGTGGGAGATCATTCGGCTCCCATCACTCACAGTAATAGCTGAGATGTCCCTCTGAGCATCTTTTGGAAAAATGACTGTGAGTGACTCTTGCATCTGGGTACACCTTCTTCACTTAGCCTCTGGGACTCCACACCCTCTTTAGCTTTCCTCCAACCTCACTAGCTGCTCCTTCTCCATTGTCTGACCTCTAACTATTGTAGTAAGGTTGCCAGACTTAGCATATTAAAACACAGAATGCCTAGGTAATTTTAATTTCAGATAGTGAATAATTTTTGTGTAAGTATGCCCCATATGATACTTGGGACATATTTATACTAAAGATTGTCCATTTTTATATGATGTTCAAATTTAATTGGGCATATGCTGTAGTTTATCTGGCAACCCTACATTGGCAATCCCACCTCTAGGCTCAATCCTTGGACCACACCATTTCTCCATCAAAAATCACTTCCGTGGGGCTCCCCTCGTGGCACAGTGGTTAAGAATCCGCCCACCAATGCAGGGGACACGGGTTCGAGCCCTGGTCCGGGAAAATCCCACACGCTGTGGAGCAACTAAGCCCGTGCGCCACAACTACTGAACCTACGCTCTAGAGCCTGCAAGCCACAACTACTGAGTCTGTGTGCCACACCTACAGAAGCCCACAGGCCTAGAGCCTGTGCTCCGCAACATGAGAAGCCACCACAATGAGAAGCCTGCACACCGCAATGAAGAGTAGCCCCCTCTCGCTGAAACTAGAGAAAGCCCGTGTGCAGCAACGAAGACCCATGCAGCCAAACATACATAAATAATAAAATAAAATAATTTTAAAAAATCACTTCCTTGGCAATCATATCTAGTCTCATGATTTTCTTACCGTCTGTATACTGGTGATTGCCAAATATACATCTATAGATATGACTTCTACTCTAAAATACAAACCATTTTTAAACCGCCTATGTAGCCTTTTTACTTAGAAGTCTAATGAATTCTTCTCATCCAATCTAATGAAATTTTCAACCTCTAATCTGTCAGCAAATCTTTATAAAGTATATTAAATCTGAGGATCTATTATTACTTCCACAAAGCTACTGCAGACCAAGCCACCATCATCTTTCACCTGAACTTGTGTAATAATTTCCTACATTATCTCTCTGTTCAACCCTCTACAGGTATCTTTTAAAATAGAAACCAGATCATGTTCCTCTCTTGCTAAAAACCTTCAATGGCTTTCAGATCCACTGGGGGGAAAAAAAAAAAAGCCTAGAATGTATTTCATGGAGTTAATTAAATCCAACATATTCTGGCCCTGGAAACTTCCCTGATGTCATTTCTTGCCACTATTCCCTCTGCTTCATTGCAGTCCCACCACGGTAGTCTCCCTGGTGTCCTTAGAATTCTCTGAGTACACTCTTATCTCATGGCCACTGTTATGTTCCCTCCTCCATGCAATTTCTCATGGGTCTGTTAGTCCCTCACTTATTACAGGCATAAGCCAAATGTCACCTCCTCAGAAACGTCTTTCATAAATACTCCACCTGAAACGAAATTCCTATCATTCTCCATTTCCTTACAGTTCTTTATTGCATTCTCCATTATTTGACACATTACATAGTTTTTATGTATTTGTTTGTCGTCTATTGCTCCAAATAGAATATAAGCTCCATGAGGGCAGGACTGTTTTTTTCAGTGTTATATACCACACCATGAGTTCCTCAAGAAATATTGGCTGAATGTATCAATGGACCATCCTCCTTCCACCCACCCCTATTAAACGTGTTGAACAGATAAATGACCTGTTTAACAACACCCCATGACCTCCCCCACTTAAACCCTATGCTCTACATGCCTATAATGCCCCACCAACCCCCCAAAACAAGACAGGAATATATAAATACATAGAATTTAATTAATCTATCTGACAGCGTGAACATTTCAGTGCTCAAAGTAAGACAGACCTAGAAAATAAACCCTAATCGTACCAATGACTTACTTAGACATATACCACTTATACAGACAGACATCTCCCTAGATCTATCAGCCATTTCATTAAAATTTTAATACTAAATCTAACATAAATTATACAGGATAACTATATACATGTTACATCATTATATAAACACAACTTGTTAATGTAGCTTAAATTCTAAAGCAAGGCACTGAAAATGCCTAGATGAGTTTACTAACTCCATAGGTTTGTTCCCAGCCTTTCTATTAGTTTTTAATAAAATTACACATGCAAGCATCCGCACCCCAGTGAGAATGCTGTCTAAATCATTACTGTTAAATGGAGCAGGTATCAAGCACACTAATGGTAGTAGCTCATAACACCTTAACCACACCCCTATGGGAAAGAGCAGTGATAAAAATTCAGCCTTAAATGAAAGTTCGACTAAGTTACATTATCTAGGGTTGGTAAACTTCGTGCCAGCCATCTTGCTCATATGATTAACCCAAATAAATAGAAAACCGGCGTAAAGCCTGTTAAAGAGTAATAAAAAATAAAGTTAAATTCTAACTAAACCCTAAAAAGCCATAGCTAAAATAAACTATGAAAGTGACCTTAGTATTTCCTGATTACACGACAGCTAAGACCCAAACTGGAATTAGATACCTCGCTATGCTTAGCCTTAAACCCTAATTATAATAAACTTATTCACCAGAGTACTACTGGCAGCAGCTTAAAACTCAAAGGACTTGGCAATGTTTCACACCCCTCTAGAGGAGCCTGTTCTATAATCAGTAAACCCCGATAAACCTCACCAAGCTCTGCTAATTCAGTCTATATACCGCCATCTTCAGCAAACCCTAAAAAGGGATAAAAGTAAGCATAAATACTATACATAAAAAGTTAGGTCAAGGTGTAACCTATGGGATAGGAAGAAATGGGCTGCATTTTCTGTTTCGAGAATGTACTTCTCACACATGAAAGTTTTTATGAAAACTAAAAACCAAAGGAGGAGTTAGTAGTAAATTAAGAATAGAGTGCTTAGTTGAACAAGGCCATGAAGGACGCACACATCACCCATCACCATCCTCAAGTATTATAACAACTTCCTATAACCTATTAACAAACACCAAGTTTATGAGAGGAGACAAGTTGTCAGGGTAAGCATACTGGAAAGTGTGCTTGGATCAATCAAAGCATAGCTTAAATAAAAGCACCTCGTTTACACCTAGGGGATTTCCTAATCTATGAATACTTTGAACAACTCTAGCCGAAACCTCCACAAATTTTACTAACACAAGCAAATTAAATCAATCGTTCACTCAGCATTTAAAGTACAGGAGATAGAAATTTAAAACAACCTTTGGCGCTATAGAGAAAGCACCATAAGGGAATGATGAAAGAAGCATTACAAGTAATAAAAAGCAAAGTTTACCCCTTTTACGTTTTGCATAATGATTTAACTAGTAAACATTTAACAAAGAGAACTTAGCTAAATACCCCGAAACCAGATGAGCTACTTATGAACAGTTTGTAGAACAAACTCATCTATGTAGCAAAATAGTGAGAAGGTTTATAAGCAGAGGTGACAAGCCTAATGAGCCTGGTGACAGCTGGTTGTCCAAGAAAAAAATCTTAGTTTAACTTTAAAATTACAAAAAAATTAGAAATTTTAATGTATTTTTAAATGTTAATCTAAAAAGGTATAGCTTTTTAGAAATGGATACAACCTTATCTAGAGAGTAAATAAACAACACCATAGTTGGCTTAAAAACTCCACCAATTAGGAAAGCATTCAAGCTCAACAATAACTTTATCTTAATATCAACAATAAGCAAATCAACCCCTAGTTTTACACTGGACTGATCTATCAACCAATAGAAGCAATAATGTTAATATGAGTAATAAATATTTCTCTTTGCGTAAGCTTACATCAGTAACTGATATTATACTGATAGTTAATAGCAAATAAACACAATCCAACATTAAATTATTAAGTACACTGTTAACCCAACACAGGCAAGCACCCAAGGAAAGATTAGAAAAAAGATTAAGACTGTGAAGAGTAAGTCTTAGAATTACTGTTTTCATTCTTCACATCCTCTACACCAGGTTTGGTGGTTCCTACCGAGGGAGCAGCAAATAGTAAGAGATTTAAATAGTGGAGACCTTCAGCATATCCACCATTCCTCTATGTTGTCTGTTACTTTCATATCTCCAACAATAGGAGTAATTATAATATACATTCAGGCAGGCAAGAAAAAAGCCAGTTAGGATAATGGGGGTAAATAAAAATTTGGGAAATGATCACATCATGGGAATGGTGATGAGAAGGAGGGAGTTGATTTTAGTATTGAAATCAAGTCAGTCCCATTCCTCTTTCTCCACACACAATGATTACACAGTTCATGTTATTTAAGAAGGATCCAAATGCAACAATTCCTCACATTTTATAAAGAAGTTTAGGAAGTTTCACTATATAATGCTGTCATTATTCATTAAATAGAAATAATATAGATATTTATTAATGTATGTATGCATTCTACAAATGTTTAATTAATACTGTGTGCCAGTCTCAGTTACTAGGATACATCAATGAACAAAACAGATAAAAGTCCTTATTCTTTTTTTTTTTTTTGCGGTACAGGGGCCTCTCACTGTTGTGGCCTCTCCCGTTGCGGAGCACAGGCTCCAGACGCGCAGGCTCAGCGGCCATGGCTCACGGCCCGGCCGCTCCGCAGCATGTGGGATCTTCCCAGACCGGGGCATGAACCCGTGTCCCCTGCATCGGTAGGCGGACTCTCAACCACTGCGCCACCAGGGAAACCCATAATTCCTTATTCTTATGGCACATATTTGACCCTTTATTTTTGAATTTACATTATAAAAATATTATAGTCTGTTAAATATTTCATTTTTCTAGTTTTTGGTTTTGCTACCTAATATGGGAAATCTTTGATGTATTTTATTTTATTATTTATTTATTTATTTATTTATTTATTTATTTATTTATTAACATCTTTATTGGAGTATAATTGCTTTACAATGGTGTGTTAGTTTCTGCTTTATAACAAAGTGAATCAGTTATACATATACATATGTTCCCATATCTCTTCCCTCTTGCGTCTCCCTCCCTCCCACCCTCCCTATCCCACCCCTCCAGGCGGTCACAAAGCACCGAGCTGATCTCCCTGTGCTATGCGGCTGCTTCCTACTAGCTTTCTATTTTACGTTTGGTAGTGTATATATGTCCATGCCACTCTCTCACTTTGTCACAGCTTACCCTTCCCCCTCCCTATATCCTCAAGTCTGATATATTTTAAATTATCACAACTTGGGTGTTTTTCTCGCTCCTGATACAGCAGGTTTATAAATATTGGTCCGTATTTCTGAGCATGTAGTCAAGGCCTGATTCTACTTCCACCATTGTGTTGTGGCTGTTTCTATCTTTGGCCCCTGACTTCTCTGTGACTTTCTTTACTAGTGATACCACCATTTTTGTCCCTCTGCATTTGGCTCTTTG
Source organism: Delphinus delphis (assembly GCF_949987515.2). Classification (NCBI taxonomy): domain Eukaryota; kingdom Metazoa; phylum Chordata; class Mammalia; order Artiodactyla; family Delphinidae; genus Delphinus; species Delphinus delphis. Next base: position 147,677,273 of record NC_082684.1, read on the forward strand.
ATCCTTGGATCTCAGTTTGCCTCTGTGGATGTGGTTCATTTCTTGGCTCTCTGTGTATTTATCTCATTCAATGGAATATGCTGTTTCAGGTTTAGGTTCAAAGGAAGCTGAATGCCTAACCACTTGGCTTTTTTCTGGCTGGACCTGCCTTTGGACTTTTGTCAGGTAGTGGTTGGGGGTAAGGGTGGCATTGGGGGTAGTGAAGAACACCCAGGCTTCAGATGTGAGAAGGGGGTGATGGTGGTGGGTGTCTTTAGTGAAGGGTAGTGGTGGTAGATACTTGGGGCAAGAGAAAGGAAAGGTAAATAATGTTGGAAAACTTGACCTAGTTGATTTACTACTGGGCATCAGTTTACTGGGCTGGAGGATAGACTGAGCAGAAGGTATGATACTCATGATCCAAAAATGTACAAACAGGTTGTTACAACAGACCCATATGGTAAACACCCACCAGAAGCCAGCTCTGTGTGGGGAGATGAGGCATATGGAGGAAGGATTACCAGAGAATAAAAGAGAATGACCTTCTACCTTAGCATGAATCCAGGGTGAGTCAACACCTGCATTTGACCCGAAAATCTTTTGTCTCTATCAATTTTTGGTAAATTCACCTAAAGAGTCTTTTTTTCTATCCATTTTATAGTTGAAAAGTTTTTATTAATCAGCAGTACCAGGTAATAATGACAGAGTCTGTGAGCACTCAAGATGCCAAACACACAGAAGAAATCCTATGAAATATTCCTAAATTTTTAATCTACTTAATCCAGCCAGCCACTGGCATCAAAGATATCATTAAAAGAAATGTAATAAATCAAAAAAACCAAGCTGCAAAATGCGTGTAAGCAGAAACCTAAGTGGCACAGGTTTTGAAAACGTTAAGAACATCCTTAAGATATCATTGAAGTCCTGTTGCTGAGTCTCAGTTCCCAGGTGGGTGCCCTTTGCATGTTATCAGGAACCTGGGGACCCGGGCTTCAGATGTTTGCTTTGCCTCTGTCCTGGCTTTCCTGAAAAATCACCCTACCAGCTACATAGGGTAGAATAATTTAATTGCGGGTTTTAATAACAGTAGATGAAATGGATTTGGGGCAATTAATTATGCACTTAACTTTAAAACTCTAGATCACTAATTTAGACTGTAAGAAGGGTGGATTCAGTTTGACTTCACAGCATAAAGTCCAGCATGAAATTATCCAGTTTGACTTCACAGCATGATCACACTGATCATTATGGACTTCCCACCTACCCTGAGTGTGTGATGCAGACCTGGTTGGCAGTATGGGAAATAAATCTATGGCAACAAAGATATAATAATTATTCTTTTTATAAGGAGAGCATGACATGTGGGCTGTTTACTTCAATAATCCTAGCTCTCTTAGAGCTATATTTAAAAAACAATGAAGAAATACAAACAGGGTAACGAGGAGTTTCAATATCTAGGTTAAAATAGCTGACTTCATATGACTAAAGTACTTCAAGTGCCCTCCTAAAGGCATCTCTCCTTATTTCATAACTGAAGCTTGCTAAGTTTTTCCAATCATAATATATATTTCAGCCTTTGTAACCTGAATATTCCCCAATCTTAAACAAAACAGAATAAAAAGTACTTGTTCAGGGGATGATTTGGATACATTACAGAAAATAATTTGAATATCCTTTTTTTATTTAATTATAGTTTCTATTCTGTTTAATCATCTTATTTCCCGTAAGGTTCTGAACACCTCTAGCTATTCCTGACCCCTTTTATCTCCCTTAACTTTGCTAAATAATCTCTGTTTTTGCCTTTGTAGCTGAAGGCAACAGTCCTTCTGCTAATCACATATCAACTTACAACTAGAAGAGAGGTAAGCGTCTAAGTGTCACCCCAAGTCAGAGCCAACGAGCCCCCAAATCTCTGGGACAATGTCTGCCTCTCCAACTCCTTGTAAGCAGAAACTTCAAATTACTTATTAACATTTAGGCCAAGTATGCAGGATCATCCAGGTCAGCTAACAACACAAAGCAGAAGGCAGAGCTACGACCCTAAAAGCTCAATACATCAAGACTGCATCTGGCCCAGCACTTAAACTTTGAGAGGGGGTTCCATGAAAATAATGAACACACCTCTGATACTGAAGAGAAGTCCAAGCATAGGATTTTTCTTTACTTTGCCTCATTTCTACATTTGAGAAAAAATATAATACTTTCAGTGTCTTTTTTGTTTTAGTCTTTCGGATTTAAGAGTGGCAAAACTAATCAATGAATGTGTGTTAAGCACGTATCTTTCCAAAACACACTAGTAAGTGATGACTGAGATTCAAAGAGATAACTAGCCCTCTCCATAAGAGTAAATTTCAGTCTTATTTGAGAACTGAAGACATAGCTTCAAATAATAAGTCAACATTTATTGAACTAATATTTAAAGCAAATTCTGTATGAAATTAATGAACCTCATCAAAAATGTGTTTGATTTACCATTGCATTAAAAACAAAAACAAAACAAAACAAAAACCCCCACATAGGAATAAACCTACATAAGGAGGCAAAAGACCTGTACTACAAAAACTATAAGATGCTGAAAGAAATCAAAGACCACACAAACAGGTGGAAAGATACTGTGTTCTTGGATTGGAAGGATCAATACTGTTAAAATGACCATACTATCCAAGGCAATCTTCAGATTCAATGCAAACCCTATCAAATTATCAATGGCATTTTTCACACAACTGAAACAAAAATTTTTTAAATTTTTATGGAAAAATAGCCAAAGCAATCTTGAGAAAGAGCAGAGCTGGAGGAATCATGCTCCCTGACTTCAGACTATGCTACAGACTATACTACAAAGCTACAGTAATCAATACAGTATGGTACTGGCATGAAAACAGACACATAAATCAATGGAAAAGGACAGAAAGCCCAGAAATAAACCCATGCACTTATGGTCAATTAGTTTATGACAAAGGAGGCAAGAGTACACAATGGAGAAAAGAGAGTCTCTTCAATAAGTGGTGCTGGGAAAACTGGACAGCTACATGTAAAAGAATGAAATTAGAACATTCTCTTAACACCATATACAAAAATAAACTCAAAGTGGATTAAAGACCTAAATATAAGACTGGATACTATAAAACTCTTAGAGGAAAACATAGGCAGAACACTCTTTGACATAAATCACAGCAATATTTTTGGATCTGTCTCCTGAAGTAAAGGAAATAAAAGCAAAAATAAACAAATGGGACCTCATTAAACTTAAAAACTTTTGCACAGCAGAGGAAACCATCAACAAAATGAAAAGACAACCTACTGAATGGGAGAAAATATTTGCAAATGATATGACCGATAAGGGATAAATTCTAATCTATTTTAACATTTGCTGATGAGATGACAGCTTTTTCCTATAGATCCAAAATGAAGTTTATCTAGGATGAACTTCTCATTCTTTAGAAACACACCATAGGCAAGAAAAGTTAATTAAAAAAAAAAAAAAAGACAAAACATAGATATGTCAGTAGTTTCCCATGAGCTAATTGCATTAACATTTCTAAAGCCTAAAACAAATCATCCTGACTTAATTCAGTTATGGGGTTAAGAGTTCAGTTCTTTCGAAGTGAAACCACACTGATGTGTATGGCATGAACACAACTCATACTTGTTATATATGTGAGGATTTTATCTCTGCCGTCCCTCCTCCCTCCATTCTTTCAACAGCCAATCGCTAAGCTCTAAACACTAGAATTGCAAATAAGAATGAGATGTTAAGAAACATACAATAAAGAGAGGGAAAGAGGAAAGTTAACCAGAACTCAGAGCATAGTGTTGTAAGTGCTACTCAACTGCAGGATACTGGGGAGCAGGAGTTCTGGGGAGCAAGCAGCAAGACATCACTATAAAATCGCAGGGTCATGGAAGATTTTCCAGAGGAGGTGATGCTTAGATTGAGTCTTGAGGTTAAACAGACTTAGACAGTCAGAGGAGAGAGACAGTGTTGAAGGCATGATTATCATTAAATGAAACCTAATACATTTGGATAGTAATTACTTAGGCCACTTACCTTTCACCGTAAGTGACACTGAGCTCATCCAGAACTCCACTGAGTTTAACCTGAAGTTCTTTTAGAATAGTACTAGCTTCAGGATCTAGCTGCAAAGAGACCATAAACAATATTACTTTGGAGTTCTGAGAGAGCATGCCTTTTATCTCTTAGAACATTTTGCTTATTACAAGGTAAACTTCAAACAATATAGCATACATATACTGTTTTCTTTCCTTTCCTTTTTTTAACCTTTGAAATCAAATGCAAAATTTAGATAATTCTAATGAAACCTGAAGAGTTCTTACATTTGAAAAAATTGATTGAAATGCATAGCATGCATACAAAAAAGAGCTAGAGAGCAAAGCCTTTGTTGGTTACAGCAGTGGGATGCAAAGTATGACAAAATATCCTACAGAACTTGATAACTTCATAACTTAGAAAACTGGTTACACATTAGTTGAACATATGTGTTGCTTGAAAATATATTTTCATTTTTAATATCCCTGTAAATAAATAGGCCCATTGAAAACTTTAAAAATGGCTAAAAATTAATTTTTGCATGTTGTGTTGTGCCTTATTTTTCCAAGTATGGAATTAAAAGTAATAAACAATTATCCTGTTGCTCCAGTGTGTTTCTCTGGAGGTGAGAGGGCTAACTTTTCTTCCTGGATGCCAACTGGTAACTCAAAGTTCAAGATTCAAAGTTTCCCATTTTATTTATTTATTTAAAATTTTTTCTTTTGGGGGGAGGGGGCAAAAGAAAAATAATTAAATCAAGAGGACATTTTATGCTTACTCTTACAATGTAAAAGCCAATTATTCTTTTTAACTGATTTCAGTGCTAAAATAATATCAATCAATATTAGAAAATAACATAATATAAATGAACACAAATAAAACATCAAACTATTAATGTGGGAGTATTTTTTTAAAATTAAAGGATGAACACAAACTTTACCAGCATTTAGAAAATTTTATCCTGTTTGTTAATTTAATTTTTGCAAACTAGTTGTCAAAATAGAATAACTTATAATAGATGTAGTGTATCTAGCTGATAGAAATTCATGTAAAGGGAAACCTAGAATATTCTCTGAAATTTAAGCCAATCTTCCTTTGAGTCTTCAGAAATTCAATTTCCTACCATTAGTACCTATAGTTCTTGCCCAAGCTGAACTATATTGTTGAAGAGAGGGGCACAGGATGAAGACAACTTTGGGGAGTAGAGAAAGTTAAAGGAGGACTTGGTATAAACAAGAGAACCTAAGAACACCAAATACATATATGACCCAAATCAGTTTAAACTCCTGGGAGGCAACCCAGGACCAAAAAGTGTCCCTAATAGAATACACTGGTCATAAATCTTATAACCCTCTAGGAACATTTTCTAATACTAAGAAACTATTAGGAAGAAGTATTATTTACACACCTCAGCATCTGGGTAGCTCTATGTTATGCTAACTTGATTAAAAACATTGGAGCAGAAACCAAAGATTGCATTTGACATCTGATACTTTACTGGTTATGTCAAACCAATCCTTAATGTCAATTTTCACTCAAATCTAGGTGATTTCAGGATTGGTTAGTTTCTGCTCCTTTATCAGAGCCAATGTGATTCTTCTGGACTAATTTTTTTCTGTCTCTGTCGTAAGAGATTACCTGCACATGCACAGGCCACCTTAACAGATGCAGACTTCTCTAGCAGTTGGAAACTTACAATATCCCTAAGTCTCATACTTTGAGAGTTCCATTCACCTATAACCAGTTGCAAGGCAGTGATTCAGAAAAACAATTAGATATTACCTGTCTTTAAACAGCCCTGACACTGATGTGCATTTAAACATAATTAGCCTAATAAACCATATCTCCCCAACCCTTAACCAAGAAAACATATGTGAACTGCCCACCCCAATCCTAGGGAACCTTGTAAGCTGAATGTTTTTTTATCACATGTTCTTGCTATTATCCTAATACCAATTTTAGACCAACTTCGCTTGGATAAAAATGTTTGGGAACAGAAAATGAGAGAAGACCTCCCATAGAATTTTCTTCATGCCCCACTCCATGCTAAACCGTGATAGGTGGTTGTTCCCCACCCACATATCTGCCACCTCCAAGGAATGGCTCTGACAGTAGGGTTTTCTTCAGGAAATTGGGTTGCTTCTTATTTAAAGTATGTATTTTGTATCCATATTAGTTTGATACGCAGATTGAGTTAGTTTGTTCGCCTGTTAAGACAATGACTTTAAAGTCATACAGAAACGGTTAGGTAGGTCAGTTGGACGAAATTATGCTCTTTTCTTATGAATCATTTTAGTCTACCTTAGGTATTTTGTGAATGGAAATTTTCTATCAAATAATTGGTTATTACTTGAAAATCTGAAACTGTCAAAATACAGCAATTTAAATATTGGATGACAGTTTTCATTTCCTGAGAGAAGCATGAGTTTCTAAGCAGGTACAGACAGAATGCCTTGTCATATAAACAGGAAAAAAAAAAAAAAAACACCAGAAAAGCTCTTGTTTCAGTTAGGTATTTGACATTTATCTGATCCAAATTATAGGATTAAACCATTAAAATAGGAAGAGTAATTTTGAGGCCAATATGCAAATTGCAGGCCTTTTGTAATAAAGGGCATAAATAGCATACCCATCTAATTATAAAACAATCTATTTGGCCAGCAAATTTACCAATTCTTGAGTTCTTCTGCATTTCTTTATGTGTCCAAATTGAGAAAAATTTCCTTACTCCTACAAACTCCCTAAAGTTTGTAAGAAATAATAATTTGGCATTGAGAATTTATTGCCTAAATTACCAATAGCGTATTTTACAAATTATTGGCTACCTTGGAAAGGTAAACAGCTACCTAATTTTTTTCACAAATGTTTAAAACTTAGCTTAGTTCTGTAAGGAATATGACATCAAACATCAAAAGTAACTTGCGCCTTTTTTTTGTATTTTAGAGTTATTAAAAGCAAAAAGAGAAACAAAGAGAAATAAGAAAAAAGATAGTATTTCAAGCATTCAAAAGTCAAGGTTAATAAATTTATTTTAAATTAGAAACTGTATTAGAAAGTGTACCTGAACAACTTGGCTGTCAAAGTTATTTACACCACTGAGATACTTTACACTATTGAGCTGTGGTAATATGAATGACTTCTGGAAGAGATAGCTAGAAGGCAAAATATCTTTGCAGTTTTCTGTCCTCAAGGCTCACTTCTACTTTTCCTTTAAAAGACAATTTACTTATCACCTCCTTTTACAAATCTGACCCCAGATGTCACTCACCCCAGGCAGTCAGTGGCTCTAGTTTCTGTACTAACTCTGCTGTGCACTCTTACTGTCTATACAGCCCTCTCTTTTAACTGTTCTCCTATGAATCTATCTCTCCCACTAAACTCTGTCTTACTTAACTTTCTCTCCTGAGTGTCTGTCCCTGCAAGCCTAGGCATTTATCAAATATTTGAGGAAGGAGGTGAGGGCAGGAAGAAGCATGAAATGATTCCCTCAAAGGGAATCTTGATATCTAGAGTGCCCCTTCTCCTTAGACTGATACTTTGCGTTGACTATTAGTAGAATACTTTTGCATTTGAAATCTTTCATTCCCTAGCCACCACATATTCTGGAACTACCAAGATAGTCCTAATTTCAAGTTTTTGTGTCATTGCCAGACCATGTCAGATTATGCCCTGATATTTGTTCGGTTCTAAAAATATGGTTACCATACCCCCACTGTATTTTTGCTTCCTAGCATAAATTCTTTCCCTAATGGACCTATAGAGAGTATATGTTTTGCACCTTCACCCATGTATCCTGGTGCTTCTCATTTGTAGGATGCTAAATAGCAAGTTTATTTTTCAAAAGACTGAGACTTGAGAATAATAAAGAAGACATCAGGGGAAAAATGTATAAATGTCTCTTGGGTTAAAAGAAACATCATGTGTGAAGAGGTCCCATCTTAAAAGAAGCATTTTCAGCCTTATCAATTTAGAAATGAATGGGATCTTGGCTTTGAAATCGAACCTAGCTTTACATATGTCTTGCGTACTTATCACAATAATTAGGAACAGTGTAAATAAAACCTTAAACAGAAATATCCCTTCATCCTAGCCACCCTTGGGATTCTTTTACGGAGCGGGTGGCGGTGGGAGAATGACAGCTGCATGACCTTCCCTTGCAGCACTGTCTCCAGTCCTCAATTCCCCAGATGCTCATGTCGGTTTGTGAAATACTGCGGCAGCTCAAGGCAGGTGCCCCGTTAGTATTTCACAGTCTGCCTGATCCAAACAAGCAAATGAGAACAAGTAGGAAGTGCAATCGTCTTTGAGTTTGGAGGGGAAACAGTCATAAGACGCGTACTATCACAAACTTCATAAAAGAATCTTTCTCCTTCCTTCTTCTGCTCATGGAATTGCAGGTCAGAGATGTTAGACAAAGACACAACACATTACAGCCACTACACAACACAGTTGTGACAGATTTTTGAGATGTGAAAAATAAACCAGTGATACACCAAGAGCCAGTAGTGCCACAAAGCACACTGCAGAAGAAAACTGATATCAAGTTGACATTGTGCAGTATGGTAAAAGACATCTGCAGCTGTGAAACTTTACATATCGTCAGCATATACAAAAATATATTTAATAGTGTATATATGACTATATATACACATTACAAAAGGGTATTGACCATCTCCCTCCTCCTATTCACACTTCCGATGTATTTACTGAAGTATTCTGTTGCGGAGTAATGATCACCTTAGCTGTTAATGGTATTTTAGATTGTTAGCATTTCCTGTTCTTTAGCTAAGCCATGTAAAAACTTGATTATGTCACTCTCCGTAGCAAAGAGATACGCTGCTAATGACCTCTGAGATATTTGGCAAATGCAGGCATAAAAACATACCCACCTCTTTTCCTCCCATGGATTCAAACATTTTTTCCAGCTGAACCCGCAGTTGTTGAATATTGTTCATCAATATACAGGGCTTTAAATAAAGCAAACGAAACAAAAAATACATTAAATTATTGAATCAGTTTACCTTCAATGTGATAGTATACAACTATCACCTAAGTTCAATTCTATTTGGCAAATAGAATAATTATGCTACTTTAAGATTATACTTTTTAACAGTTAAGAATAGAAGAGAGAAAATATGACCACTTTGGGGAATGAAATTTAATAATATACTTAGACAATAAACCATTGGAGACCTATTACTAGAAGTTATTTTATTCTTAGCATTGTGGCATTTTGTACTTCAAAATTAACCAAATTCAGTTTACTTTTTTAAAGATTTACTTTAAGAAAAACAAACTAGTTTAAACTATTCTATTATTTCACTGTTTCAAAAGCTAAAACACCATTTGAATTTCAGAAATGCAAAAAAAAAAAAAAACCCCAAAAAACCTTTAATAAATTCTGGCTATCGATAAAGGCCACCCCTTGGTATTCAAGGTCCTTAGTTATACAGCTCCAAACCATGCTTGTCTTCTCCTCTCCCTCTACTGTATTATGATGAACTCTCAACTACAAGAGGCTTGCTTCCCACCTCCCCAACACCTGTGCTTTCCAGACTCTGGCTTGGCTTAGCATGTAGGCCCTTCACTAGAACTTCTTCACCTATTTCAGTCATGTCCATCATTCAGGTTAGGGCCTTTGTTTTCCCAGATTGTATCTTTTTTGTCACTCACTCACTTGACATTTGTTTTATTTAACTTCACGTTTGAGTTGCTTTTGACTGTCTTGCCAGCTGACCTTAAATGCACTGTATGTGCCTCTGTGTCTTTTTCTGCTTTTTCTTACAGAGTACTGCACGGAGCCTCACACATAATACATGCTTTAAAAATGTTCCTTGACTTGTTTCCAAGGAGGCAGAAATATAACAATCACATTAAGATGTAAAGCTTTCTGACAGGACTAGATGTGTCCTCAGAATAGTAGAAATTAATTTATAATGGAATTCAGAATAGTTATGGAATAATTTAATATTTGCTACATACTGATTCTGAAGAGCCAGCATATCAATGGAAGAAAAGAGTGAAAGAAAGGAAAATGGATATGCCTTCCAAGGTGCTGGGAAATGAGCCAATAATGAGTCAGAGAGAGGCCTGCAAAGGACTTCCAGGACATCAGAGAGGTGTTAGTGCTCATCAGTGGAAAGATTTTATTATTGTTTTAACCATATTACTGACCTTTGAAAAACTTTCTATTTGACTCTTAAAGTGACCACATCCTAACTTCAATTTACGAAAACAATTTAGAACTGCTACTCTTAATTCCAGGCACTTAAATATTTTCTTTTTTTTAACACAGAGATTTATCTCCTATAGATTTTGTTCAGTAAGCTGAACCACAATGTTCTACAAATGATTCAGACTGCCAGCTGTGATGGAGAGTCACTGGATCCAGGCCTGATCCTTTCCGTGGCACGTATGATCAGATTTTCAGGGTTTCCGCATCTTGACCCAATGTCAACAAACTGAACCAACAGAGCTTTTTCCATTAGGGTATAGGGCCGTTGGGGTTTTTTCTTTTTCATTGCAGAGGGGAAAGAACTAAGGAAGAGCATGACTCAAGGAGAAGCAGGAAGACTACATGGGTAAAGGTGTTATCACCCTGCTTTTCATGGGTCTAAGTTAGCTGGGTAGTCTCTTTTATGATTATTTGATATTAGCATTCAAGCTTATCTCTTTTGACACATGTAATAGTACTTTAGTTCCAGCTTTACAAATTAAACCAACCTCCAAGCCTTCTTAATATAATAATTTCCGATGGCAAAGAGCTACTAAGAAGCCAAATGAACAAAGACACTTGGGCTCACTTGGCATAGATTGCCACTGACCTGGGTAAGGCTACATATAAAAAAAGAGATGCAGTTATCCAGACGGAGATAAAAATAAACATGAGACTTTCCTCTTTGATTAAGCTTCCCCTGACCTTGACATGTTCAAATTTCAATTTTATTGAATCAATTTATCAAAACAGTACTGAGAATTGAATTACACAACTCTACCTTAAACCTAATCGGGGAACAACTTTTACTTTAAAGACTTCAGTGGTAAATGAAAAACAAGCAAAGACAGCTAAAAATACCCATAGTAAAGGGAACATTAACTGAATTTAGAAGCATCAGTTGTTGGTGAGTTTAGTTAGATAAAAATAACATATGTTTGAAGTTAATTTTTAATCTTTGTATATTTTGGCTTTTCCCCTGAAAATGTCAAAATGTATTTCATTTGCTCTAAACCTGGAACAAAGTTAGGAACCTAAAGTACAATGAATATAAAAGTTAGATTTGTTCAGACTATGGCCATTTCTACATGACCCAAATATATTTTTTTTTACCAAAGTACAGTTGATGGACAATATAAGTTACAGGTGTACAGTATAGTGATTCCCAATTTTAAAAGGTTATACTCTATTATAGTTATTATAAAATATTAGCTACATTCCCCATGTTGTACAATATATCCTGTAGCTTATTTTATACATAATAGTTTGTAACTCTTAATTCCCCACCCCTATATTGCCCCTTCTCCCTTCCCTCTCCCCACTCATAACCACTAGTTTGTTTTCCATACCTGTGAGTCAGCTTCGTTTTGGTTATATTCACTAGTTTGTTGTATTTTTTTAGATTCCACCAAATTATGTTTTTGAGTTGAAAAAGATTTAAAAAATAAATCAAGCATTTCTGATTTAGATAATGTTGCTTTGCTATAATGTGGAGTGTGGAAGAATGGATTGAAAACTTGTGACCCATTCCAAATTTAAAATGTCACAGAAGAAAAAAAATTCTGTCACAGATATGCTGTTTAACTGTCGTCTATAATTCTGACCCCTGGGAAAGCAAGTGTTATGGTCATCTCTTAGAAGATGTCTCTCTTTAAAAGTTTCTAGTGCAATTTGCAGATGAAATAGGAATATTGTCATATATATACAGAGAAAATAAAAAATAATAATGTTTCAATGTTCTTGATATTTAAAGAAATCTGTAACAGCAGTGATATGTACACACACAAATGTATAAAAGCACTTCTTCAATTTATCTCAGCTGAAAGCTTAAACTAAGCAGCTAACTGATATCCTTTCATGGAAAAGCTAAAATGATACTTGGCATTTGAATGAGAGTCTAAGACTGGTCAAGATATCAGTAATTAGGAAAGAAAAGCATTGAGGAAGGAAAAGTAAGTTCCTGTGCTATAATATTTCAATGACTTTTTTAAAATTTGATTTTGAAAAGTATAAAATATAAAGGAAAAATACAGAGAAGAATACAATAAATGCTGATTTATAATTTCTCTCCTTTAAAAAATAAAATATACTATAAAGTCTGCAAGGGCCTTTTAAGGCTACTTTTCCTTTCTGAATGACAGGAATTAGCCTTGATAATTCACAGCCACCTTTCAAAATCTTCAGTTTGGCTGTCCTAGTAAATCAGAATCTTTTCTGAAATTATCTGTCACTGTTTTGATTTTCAATACAATACTTTTCAAGTGTATTATAAATTTAATTGTAGCTATATGCTTTCAATAAATAAATACTCTATCTTGCCTATTAGAGTATTTATAATCAATGGCAATTAGAAATCACTGCTGAGATACCTGGGAGTTTCAGTAAAATTTCTAGGTAGCATTTTCCTTTAAGGAAAAGAAGCATCTTTTGGGACCCTCAAGAACCATTAGGACTGACTTATCTTAATGAGCTCTCAGCAAGAGGTCAAGGAGGTTTCAGCAAGAATTCTCTTTAAGACTTGCCTGATAGTGGGAACTGATTTTTTGAGGGAGAAAAAAACACCCTGATTTTTGTCTTGAAAAATCTAGTACTGATTTTTTTTTTTTTTTTTGTGGTATGTGGGCCTCTCACTGCCGTGGCCTCTCCCGTTGTGGAGCACAGGCTCCGGACGCGCAGGCTCAGTGGCCATGGCTCACGGGCCCAGCCGCTCCGCGGCATGTGGGATCTTCTCGGACCGGGGCACGAACCCGTGTCCCCTGCTTCGGCAGGCGGACTCTCAACCACTGCGCCACCAGGGAAGCCCTAGTACTGACTTTAAAAATATTTTTTTCAGTCTTTAAAAAAAAAATCCTATGTTGCTGACAGATTTCTCCTAAAATTATACATGGTGAATAGAAAGATTTTACCCTCTACCATAAAATAACACTGATTATATTCTAAATTAGTTTATCTTACTTGTCTTTATTCCTTTTATTAAGCTGCAATACTGGCTTAGATTTTATCAGTGTTTTCTCAATCATCCAAAAAATAAAAGGCTAAGTTAATAATTCAGAGTATAAATTAGCATCACTCCTTACATTAACCATCCTTTTCAATTTATTTGAAAACTGAAAGGCTAAATTATACTCATTTTGGTATTGGTGCCAAAACTACACTAGTTGGTATTAACAATAAACAACTTTTTAACTCCTAGGTCCCAGCTCCAGTGTTTACAATGATGAG